>NW_006400065.1:1795834-1810105 GCF_000299155.1 Elephantulus edwardii | reverse complement strand
AGAGGCAATGAGATTGGCACAGGATAGAGCAGGGTTTAGGGCTGTTGTACATAGGGTCGCTATGAGTCGCAAACGACTCGACGGCACATAACAGCAACAAGGGCCTTCAAGTTGATCCTGAGTCATAGTGATGAAAAACAGGTCTGAACCTCCCCTGTCTCTATGTTTAAGGTCAGTTTTGCAGTCACTGTGTCAATTTATCTGTTCGAAGTCTTCATCTCGTTCCCAAACCTCTGTCCTTCCTCATATGATGTTTCTTCCCAAGGACTGGCCCTTCCGGACAGCATACTCAAAATATGTGAGATAATGTTTTCCCGTTGTTGCCCCTAAGGAGTAATGTTGTTGCCTTTCCCTCCAAGATAGAGGTGTGTGTTCTTCTGTCAGCTCATGATGTATTCTATACTCTTCCCCAGCACAATTCAAAGGCTTCAATTATTCTCCAATCTTCCTTACTCACTGTTTAACAGATATATGTTGTTGTTGTAGTTATTGTTGTTGTTAAGTGCTGTCGAGTCGTAGACAACTCATAGCGACCCTATGAATGAAAGACCTGAGCATTGTATAACTTTCATCATTTTTCCAAGTTCATAGAGTTTCTGGAGGCAAGCTATTTCGGAAATGAATATAGATCTTTTTTTTTTTAGGTGTTTGAGAAGCAGAATTTATTCCCACATATTTTCTCTTGACCTAATAGCTTGGGGAGGAGGGAAGTTCTGTAGTGTTAACAGATGCTTTACCAGTAACATCTTGCTTTGTGTTTCACGAAATTGATTAAGAAACAGTAGATAAACTCTACTGTATGTTAGAATACTTCCTCATTGCTCCTAGACTAGCTTTTTTCTATAATTTTTTAAAAATTTTATTTCATTATTTTTTGAGTGTACTGTCAAATCAGATCTGACTGATACAGGAGGAGATTGTTCCTCCTTCTCCAGCAGAGCATCTGGTGGATTCGAACCGTGTACCTCTGAGATTGCAGTGCAGCTTCTTGCCACTAGGTCACCAGAGCTCGCCTAGACTAGCTTTTGAGACAGTTTCTTTTTCACTTTAATAAAAGAGCATGCAGTGATGACTAGAAGAATTACCTCCATATACACAGGGCTTCTTGCATTTATGTGATTGAGTTTATTGTAGAGGAAATGGAGAGAATATAGATGTAAGAAAGAAACCCAGTGGAACCACCACAACCTGCCCCAGCAGCCCTGCCGTGGATCTGCGCGGACCCTTCGCATCAGGATGTTGGTTTTCCTGGTCATTTCCATGTTGGGTGGAGATCCTAAGGCAGGTTTCGTAGTTCTTCGCTGGGGCTTGGGGCATGGCTTCTCTTCATGTCTCCAGCGAGCCCATCTGCAGTGAGGATTCTGTTTAGGCTCTTGTACACACCTTCCACCTGCCATCCTGAACAATCACAGTCCCCCTGGCAATGAAATTCAGACGTTTTGCTGTGACCTTGGATTGAAAAGTCTTCACTCTGTTGTACCTTACAGCCAAGTGCACCTTACTTTCTCAGTCCCAGCACAACCACTTCACGCCAAGTACTCAGCCCTCACTCAGTCTAATATATGTTGTTGTTGTTATATGCCGTCAAGACACCTGTGATTCAGAGACCCTATACAACAGCTCTGAATCCTGCTCTATCCTGAACCAACCTTATTCTCTCTGGTACACCCACCCCCATTATCCCAGTCACTGACTCAATCCATCTCATCGAGGGTCTCTCTCTCTTTCTCTGTCCCTCCATCCTCCCAAGCATGATGTCTCTCTCCAAGGACTGGTTCCTTCTTGCAACATGCCCAAAGTATGTCAGACGAAGCCTCAGAATCCTTGCCTCCAAGGAGCAGCCTGGTTTCACCCTCTCCAGAATGAACCGGTTTCTTCTCTTAGTATATTTAACACTCTTCTCCAGCACCACAGCTTAAAGGAATCAATTCTCCTTCTATCATCCCTAGTCATTGTCCAGTTTTCTGATGCGTAGCAAGTGATCGTGAAGACTGTGGCCTGTATCAGATACGCCTTACTCTCCAGACTGACATCATTGCTCTTCAGTACTTTGGAGAGGTCCCTGACATCAGACTTTCCGAATGCCAATTTGTCTCTTAATTTCCTGGCTGCTGGTATAACAGTGTTGATTGTGGAGCCAAGCAAACTTAAGCTGCTAACAATCTCCATCTCTTTGCCATCTATCATGATGTTGCCAATCAGGCCGGTGGTGAGAATCTTTGCTTTCTTGATGTTAAGCTTTATATACATTATGTCAAAAGATACATACGTGTGAGTATGCACACAGCATTGGGGCGAGGGTTTCATGAAATAACTGAAATATGCAACGTAGTTTGAGATCGTCCTGTTCTATTGTGTACATGAGAAGCCCATTGCCACAAAGTCAGTTCTGACTCATGATGACCCTTCACTAGGTTTCCAAGGCTATAAATCTTCACAGGAGGCCCCTGCCTCACCTTTCTCTTGTGGACCAGTTAGTGGGTCCTGCTAGCCTTTCAGTTTACAGCCTAACACGTAGCCGACAATATCACCAGTAAGACAGACAGACAGACACACACACACCCTCACAAGCCTTGTGAAGATTAAACAAAAAAGTTTATATTTTTTAAAAAAGAGAATGTATGTGCACACTCATGTCTATCGTGGCTTTGTTCACGATAGCAAGGAGTTGGAAACAGTTTAAGTGCCCATCAACAAATGAATGGATAGAAAAACTCTGGTATATTCATTCACACAATGGAATACTATGCAGCACTGAGAAACAAGGAACTCATGCAATATTGTTCAAAATGGGTGACTCTGGAGGACATTGTGCTGAGTGAAGTATCTCAGTCACAAAAGGACAAATACTGCACAGTGCCACTGTTGTAGAAAGGGACTGACATCAGGGTTTGGATGAGACTTAGAAAAATTGGATAAATTATGTACACCGCATTGAAACAGATGAGGGAGAGAGCAGTTTAAAAGTGATATATAATAGGGTATTATTGTTATGAAAAGAGTCCAGAATGAAGGTTGTATAGTGGAATGTACTTGTGGGGAGCGGGGGATTGTATATCAATGAAGGAATTTTTCTTTTACTTTTCAAAGAGAAGAGTGAACTGGGGGGAGGGGTGAACAGGGAGAAAAGTGCAACAATGAATGAATGGAAATCCAAAATTTCTGTAAATGTTTATTAAAATTAATAAAATAAAATTAAAAAAGAGAATGTATATTAGCACTCAGCACTGAGACTCTGATACTAGAACATTATATAAATGGAGTTACTGTGACTGTAACTTTTGCAGTCTGAAATGGATAAGACTGGAGGAAGACTCATCAACACCTGTCATGCAGATAACAACACAACCTTGTGTGCTCAAAGTGGGAGGACTTGAGGCACTTGCTGGGGAAGATCAAGGACTCCAGCTTTCATTATAGATTACATCTTAACATCAAGAAAACAAAAATCCAGTGGACCTTTGATGGCCTAGGGCCAAGAAGCAGCACTGCAATCTCAGAGGTACGTGGTTCGAATCCACCAGATGCTCTGGCGGAGAAGGAGGGGCAATCTCCCCCTGTGCCAGTCAGATCTGATTTTATGGTACACACACACAAAAAATAGTAAAATTTAAGAAAAGAAAACAAAATCCTTACCACTGGGCCAATAGGCAACATCCTGATAGATGGAGGGAAGATTGAAATTGTCAATAATTTCTTCTTATTTGGATCCACAATCAACATCCTCGATACCAGCAGTCAAGAGACCAGGAGACATCGAGCATTGGGAAAGTCTGCTGTCAGGGACTTCTCCAAAGTCCTGGGAAGCAATGATGTCACTGAAAAGACTAAGGTGTGCCTGATTCAAGCCATGATCTTTCCAATCACCTACTATGCATCTGAGAGCTGAGAAAATGAATAAGAATGGCAAAAGTGATACCTCTGAGTTGTGGTGTTGGAGAAGAGTGTCTGATATACTATGAACTTCAAAAAGAGCAAAGAGCTATGTCTTGGAGAAAGTGCAACCACAGTGTTCCTTAGAAGCAAGGATGGAGAAGCTTCATCTCATGTACTTTGGCATGTTGTTAGGAGAGGTTATTCCTTGGAAAGGGACATCGTGCTTGGAAAGGTGGAAGGTCAGGGGAAGACAGATTGATAACAGTAACTGTAGAAATCGGATCCAATGTGTCAGGAGAGATAATAATGGCACAGGAGAGGACAGGAATTAGATCTGTTGTTCACAGAGACACCATGAGTCTTTCTCGAGTTGACAGCACCGGAAACAACAGTGATTCCCATGATATGTTTGGGACTAAGGTGGATCTGACTCAAGTTGTGTTATTTTCAATCGCCTGAGAAATGTGTCTAAGATAGACAATAGACAATGAGTGAGTCAGGCCGAAGAACCTTTGAATATCGGTGGTGGCAAAGAATATTGAATATGCCACCAGCTGCCAAATAACAAATCTATTTCAGAAAAAGGGCAGTCAAGTTGCTCCTTGGAGGTGAGGCTGGCCAGGCTCCATCTATCTTATTTTGAACAGGTTGTCAGAAGGGACCAGATCCTGAAGAAGGACACCTTTAAAGGAGAAGGTGACCAGAAAAAAGAGGGAGCTGATGAAGATGGAAAAGTACCGATTTCAGAAGGGATGGCACCTCAGTTTAAAAAAGAAGGAAAGTCGTTAGAGAAACAGCATCATGACAAATAGAAAACATGTGCGTTGTCAAGGGTTTCATTTTACTTGGATGCACAATCAATGATCATGGAAGTTGTTGTTATGTGCCATTGAGTGGCTTGCAACTCACAGCAACCCTATGTCCAAGAGCCCTAAACGCTGTTCTATCCTGTGCCAACCTCACCGTCTCTGACACACTCATTCCCTCCACCCCAGTCACAGAATCGATCCATCTCATTGAGGGTCTTCCTCTCCTGCGCCGTCCCTCCACTCTCTCAAACATGATGTCCCCCTCCAAGGACCAGTCCCTCCTTGCAACATGTCCAAAGTATGTCAGACGAAACTTCAGAATCCTTGACTTCAAGGAGCAGCCTGGCTTCACCCTCTCCAGGACAAACCTGTTTGTTCTCCTAGCAGTCCATGGTATATTCAACACTCTTCTCCAGCACCACAGCTCAAAGGCATCAATTCTCTTTCCATCATCCCTAGTCACTGTCCAGCTCTCCGATGCATAGCACGTAATTGCAAAGACTATAGCCTGGATCAGGCACACCTTAGTCTCCAGCCTGACATTGTTGCTCTTCAGTACTCTGGAGAGGTCCCTCACAACTGACTTTCCCAATGCAATTCACCTCTTGATTTCCTGGATGCTGTTACCAAGAGTGTTGACTGTGGAGCCAAGCAAACTAAAACAACTATCTCAATCTCTTCACCATCCATCCTGATGCTGCCAATTGGTCCAGTGATGAGAATCTTTGTCTTCTTGATATTGAGCCTCAATCCATATTGAAGGCTGCAGTCCCTGACCTTCTGCAGCAAGTGCTTCAGGTCCTCCTCGCAAGCAGGGTTATATCATCTGCATAATGCAGGTTGTTGATGAATCTTCCATCACTTGTGGAAGTAGCAGGCACAAAAATCAAATGACATATTGCATTGGGCAAATTTAAAGCAAAATTCATCTTCAAAGTGTTAAAAAAAAAAGAGCAGAGATGTCACCTTAGAGGACTGAGAGGCATCTGAAGCACCCGCGGCATTTTCAGTAGCTTCGTATACAGGCCAAAGCTGAACAATGTGTAGGGAAGATGTTGTGGGCTTCATAAAGGGTCAGAGAAAAAGAGGAAAACCCTCAGTAACATGTTCGGAGCCAGAGGCTGCCACCAAGGCTCAGATATTGCGAGGATTCTGAGAACAGCAGGACCATGGAGTTTGTTGTTGTTTTTTGTTGTTGGTTTGTTTTTTGGTTTTTTTTACATAAAACAGCCATCAATATTTTTACCTGCCCTTGGCTACACTGGCCACTGGGGATAGAGAGATTGATCCATTTAAGGTCTTGGTCCTCCAAAAGTTTTTCATCTAAGCCAATCAGATCATAGCTGTTGAGTCAAAACAGACTCGTAACTCATTTTGCAGCCAGTTTTCAGAGGCTATAAATCACAAGGAAGCTGACTGCACATTTTTCTGCCTTACTGCAGCCAATCAGGAGCTCTGGTGGCCTCGTGGCAAGAAGCTGTGCTGCAGTCCCAAAGGCACAGGGTTCGAGACCACCAGCTGCTCCACGGGAGAATGTTGAGCAATCTCCTCCCATGTGATTAACTGCCTCTGAAAACCTGCTGGAGGGTCAGCTCTGGGTAGGTTCTGACTCTATGGTACAAGAACAACAACAGTGTAGGGCGTAGACTTGAACTGATTGCCTTAGAGTTGGCAGTTCAACTCCTTACCACTTAGCCACCAGAGCTCCAGGCCAGAGGCAAGACAATAACTGCAGTTAGATGTTCCTGTCAGCTTGTGGTACTGTGGTGGCTTGTGTATTGCTTTAATGCCTGAAGCTACGTCACCAGTATTTCCAACCTCAGCAAGGTCATCCATGCTGGAGTTGTTAATGGAGCTTCTAGACTAAGACTTGAAGCAAAGGCTTGATGGTCTACTTCCAAATATCAGCCAGTGAAAATCCTGTGGGTCACAAGAGAATACTATCTGATAGGAGGCTGCAAGCTGAGTGTCTCAGGGCAGAAGGTACCCAAATCCACCATGTCAACAATAATGGATTCGTGTATACCAACAATCACGAAAACAGCACAAGATCTAACCATGTTTTGTTCTTTTTTCTTGTTGTGTAGCGTCTAATATAAAACAACAGGCACTAGGCCACCACAGCTCCCTTATGAATTGCATGGGAGATTTCCTAGCTTTCTTCCACACAGCAGTAGGTGGATTCGAACAGCCTGCCTTTGGGTTGGCAGTGCCACTCTTTACCCACTAGGCCAGGAGAGCTCCCATGTTTGGTTCTATTGGACAAGAGGTGATGAAGAATCAGAGCCAATTCAAATCCTCCCTCCACTGTTCTCAGCATGTCTTTTCCAAGGACTAGATTGATTCAAATTTGGAAGCAGGAGTGGCATCCACTTCCTAAACCACATGTCTCTGGAAACAATGAACTTAGAAAACGTCCATAGTTATAGAAAGGCTTCAGGCCTTTTGTTTAGATAGATAGATAGATAGATAGATAAAGTGATTGATAGATAGATAGATAGATAATTGATACATAGATACACAGATAGTCCTTGTATTTAAAAGTTGGTTTGGCCAGAGGGTCTAATGTTATTTAATTTGGAGAAACATTCTTCTAAGTTGTACATCACTCCTCTGTCAATTTGCTGCACTGAGGTAATCTGTGATGCTGAACTTTGTGCCATTGAGGGGTCCAATGCCATAATGGTTACCCACGGTGGACAATGTTTGGTGGAGCTCCCAGTTTAAGACAGGTTTGGAAGCAGGCGTGGCATCCACTTCCTAAACCACATGCCTTTGAAAACTCTATGAACTTGGAGACACAACGATGGTTATAGAAAGGCTTCAGGCCTTTTGTTCGTAGGGTCGCTATGAGTCGTGCTCAATTTACGGCAATCCACAACAACAAACAACGCCTCTTGACAATATACCCAAAGTGTATGTGTGATGGAGTTTCACCATTCTTCTACCTCTAGGTCCTAAAAAGCCTCATCCGTCATCAACCCTGACTCACAGTGACCCTCTGAAGGGTTTCTGAAGTTGTCGATCTTTCTTTCCTGAAGGGGACAGATACTCCTCTTCCCCTGAGCAGTAATCTGAACTGCTGACATGGAGGTGGGATCGTAGGAGCACTTACTTCCTTCAAGTTAAGAGACTGGAGGCTCAGAGAAGCCAAATGCTGAGTATCCTGCCCAAAGTTTTGTGGCTGTGGACCTGGAGGAATGTGAAACTCTTAAAGCTTTATGCGGCCTCCTGCCTATGACTTGCCCTGTCTCCGTGGCAGGAAAGCACTCCCAGACGCCCTGAAATTCCCATCACAGCAGAAACACTGTGCTCCAGTGCTGCCCCTGAAGGAGTCTGTCCTGGCCGCCCTGGGTTTCAGCCACTCAGTGCATTTAAGACTGCCCCTCTCTGGCTCCTCAGACTGGCTTCCTCCTGAGTCCCTTACCTGGGTGAGTTTCTTGGTTCCACCCTTCAGGGTCACAGGCAGCAGCAGAGCCAGCTCTTGCAATTTGCTGGAATGGTTTTTCTTCTGCCTCCTGTTTGGGGACAAGAGTTAAAATCGGTTAACGATCACATGCCAAAACGAAATGTATTGACACTGGATTGATTCCTACTCACTGCAACCCTACGTTAGAGAGTAGAATCGCTCCAACAAGGTTTTAAATTGTCAACGGCTTCAGTTTGCTTGGCTCCACTATCAATACTCTTGGTACCAGCAGCCAGGAAATAAAAAGATTCATTGCATTGGGAAAGTCTGCTGTCAGGGACCTCTCCAGAGTATTGAAGAGCAACGATGTCAGTCTGGAGACTAAGGTGAGCCTGATTTAGGCCACTGTCTTTGCAATTACTTGCTATGTGTCATCTAGGGATGTTAGAAGAATTGATGCCTTTGAGCTGTGGTGCTGGAGAAGAGTGTTTAATATACCATGGACTGCTAGGAGAATAAACAGGTTTGTCCTGGAAAGGGTGAAGTCAGGCTGCTTCTTGGAAGCAAGGATTCTTCACACGAGTCCCACTTCCCTTCTGGTCTCCTCCAAACCATTCTCTCTAACAGAGTCAGAGGGATCTTTCGAAAACAGATATTGGAAAACCTGACCAAACCACTCCCTTGCTTCAAATCTCTCAATGTCTCTCCCTTTGTTAAAGAGCAAATATCAGAAACCTTAGGATGAGAGCGCTCTGGTGGCCTAGTGGCAAGAAACACACTGCAATCCCAAGGGCACATGGTTCAAATCCACCAGATGCTCCTCTGGAGAAGAAGGGGCAGTCTCTTCCTGTGCCAGTCAGATATGATTTGACTGTACACAAGAAAAAAAAAAGGACCAAAACCCCCGTAGGATGAAGTCTGACAAATGCTGTCATACAGATGAACTCAGAAAACACTATGATAAAGTAAAATAGTTCTGGTGACACATGGTTAAGAGTCCAGTAGCTAGTGGAATGGTTCACTCACAAGCTGTTTATGAGGGAGATAAATAAGCCTCGTAGTCTTCTTATGAAGACATTTTTTGGATGAACTTCCAGATTGATTTATGCTGGGAAGCAGGAGTGGCATCCAATTCCTAAACTAGATACCTCTGGAAACTCTACAAACTCTCTAAACTCTATAAATGTACAGAAATTATGATAGTTATGGAACAGAGTTCTGTATAGAAATGGTGTTAGTCAGAAAACAGCGTTTAGGTCTTTTGTGCAAAACTCACTCTCAGTTGTATTTGACTTGATGACACTTAACCATTACTAAGTGAAACTAGTGCTGTTTTATCTGGAGGAACACTCTTCCACTTTGCACATCACTCTTTGTCAACGTGCTGTATGAGGTAACCTGAGTTGCTGTGATGCTGAACCTTGTACCATTGGGGTATCAAATACCAGGATGGCTTCCCAATGTGGACAGTGTTTGGTGGAGCTCCCAGTTGTAAACCAGGTTTGGAAGCAGGAGTGGCATCCACTTCCTAAACCACATGCCTATGGAAACTCTATGAACTTGGAGAACTGACGATAGTTATGGAAAGGAATTAGGTCTTTTGTTCATAGAATCGCTATGAGTCGCGCTCGATTTGAAGGCAATCAACAACAACAACAATCTTCTTAAATAAAGATTATTTTACACACCTCCTCCCCAAACCTCACTGCTGTCCAGTTGATTCTGGCTTACATTAAACCTCCAAAAACCTCTGAGAGCCTGTGCGTCTTAACGGGAAGAGGATGCCTACCCTCCTTCCTTGGAGCCACTAGTGTTTAGCTGAACTGCCAAGAGCCATGCAGCCTTTCAGTTAACAGAGCCGTCCACTGTGACCTAAGCGCCCATCACAAAGATGACGGCCCCTCCGGCACTTCTGCTCTGTTCTGTGGGGCCTTCTTAAGTCTGAACTGACTCCACAGCAGCCAACAACCATGATAGAAAGAAGCCAGACACTGAAGCACAAATAGTGTGATTGTCCTATCTACACAAAATATTCAGCACACACACACACACACACACACGTACATAAGGAGGCTGCCGTGAATTGGGCGAAGGGTGACAGGAATGTTTCATAGACACAGTTTCTGTTTGGGACGAGGACAAGTTTTGGAAAGCAACAGTGGTAATGGTTGTACAACACCGTGGCTGTGGAAACGGTGAAACTGGAAAAATTCTGGGCATCCCCGTGTGGCACATTAGTTAAGCAACCTAATTAGTTAATTAGGTGAAAGGTTGCTGGTTTGAGCTCACCCTTGGGAAACAGGCCTGGTGATCTATTCAAGAAAGGCCACAGCCTGGAAAATGCTACGAAGCATAACTCTGCCCCCTCCACTCAGTGTAACAGGGAGTGGGACCGAGTAACAACAGCAAAGTTTATGTTTTAGCTTCAGTTTGCTTGGCTCTACGGTCAACACTCTTGGTACCAGCAGCCAGGAAATGAAAAGACATATTGCATTGGGAAAGCCTACTGTTAGAGACATCTCCAAAGTACCAAAGAGCAACGATGTCACCCTGGAGGCTAAGGTGTGCTTGATACAGGCCATGGTCTTTGTAATTAGTTGCTATGAATCAGAAAGCTGGACAATGACTAGGGAGGATAGAAAGAGAATTGGTGCCTTTGAGCTGTGGTGCTGGAGAAGAGTATTGAATATACCAGACTGCTAGGAGAACAAACAGGTTTGTCCTGGAAATGGTGAAATCAGGCTGCTCCTTGGAGGCAAGGATTCTGAAGCTTCATCTGACATACTTTAGACAGGTTGCAAAGAGGGACCAGTCCTTGGAGACGGACGTCATGCTTGGGAGGGTGGAGGGACAGCGCAGGAGAGGAAGACCCTCTATGAAGTGGAGTGGTTCAGTCACTGGAGTAATGGGGGTGGGTGTGTCAAAGACAGTAAGGTTGACAAGAGATAGAGCAGGGTTCAGGGTCGCTATGAGTCGCAGGTGACTCGACAGCACATAACAACAACAGCAGCAAGAAGCAAGAAGAAGTTTTATGTTGTATACTGTCATGGATTGAACTGTGGCCCCCAGATGGATGTGCTGTAAATCCTAACCTCTAAAGGTCCAGTGGCCTAGTGGTAAGAAGCTGCGCTGAAAACTCAAAGACATACGGTTCAAATCCACCAGCTGCTGTATGGGAAAATGATGGGCATTCTCCTCCTGTGCGATTTACTGTCTCTGAAAACCCTCTGGAGGGTCAACTATGGGTCGTTTCTGATTCGATGGCTCTCGACAACAAACGTGTTGTTTAAGGAGCCCTGGGGACATAGGTGGTTATGTGTGATGCTATGAACTAAAAAGTCAGCAGTCCAAATCCATCAGCCAGTGAGCTGACTTGAAAGCTGACTAGTATTCCATTCACTCACTCACACACATATTTTATTCCACCAGTTATAATATACACAGTGTATGACACTCTTCCCACTTCTTCCCTGTGATTCTCATTTCCATTAACCCTTCTAGCCTGCCGCCTCCTGCCTTCTGAGCTTTATCCCTGGGCCAGTGTGGCCCCTTTGGTCCTATGTGATTGATAATTCACCAATAGCTCCTAATAGCTGCCTGTCAAGTGCCCTGGTGGTGCAGGGGCTAAGTGCTGGGCTACGAACCAAAAGGTCTGCCATTGTAACCCACTAGCTTCTCCAGAAGGAGCTTGGGAGGCTTAGTGGTAAGAAGGTGCACTGTCAATCCAAAGGCACATGGTTCAAATCCACCTGCGCATCCACAAGAGGAAGTGAACAATCTCCTCCCACGCAACTTATTACCTATAAAAACCCCCAGAGGGACAGCTACAAATCAGCTCCGATTCAATAGCACAAAACAACAAGAACAGAGAAAGAAAAGAAAAGAAAAGAAAAGAAAAGAAAGAAAGAAAGAAAGAAAGAAAGAAAGAAAGAAAGAAAGAAAGAAAGAAAGAAAGAAAGAAAGAAAAGAAAGTTACGCACACCCATGTTTATTGCGGCTTTGTTCACAATAGCAAAGAGCTGGAAACAACTCAAGTGCCCATCAACAAACGGATGGATAGAGAAGCTCTGGTACATTCACACAATGGAATACTATGCTGCATTGAAAAACAAGGAACTCATAAAATATTATACAAAATGATTGACCCTGGTGGACATTATGCTGAGTGAAATATCCCAGTCACAAAAGGACAAATACTGCATAATGTCACTGTTGTAAAACGGGATTGACCTCGGGGTTGAGGTAAGACAGAGAAGGAGGGGAGGAATTGATGTATACTGCACTGAAACAGATGAGGGAGAAAACTGTTTAAAAGGGACATATGATTGGGAATTAGTATCATGACAGGAGTCCAGAATGAAGGCAGCACAGTGGAGTGGACTTGGGGGAAGGGATTGCATAACAGTGAAGGAGTTTTTCTTTTATTTTTCAAGAAGAGTGAATGGGGGAGGGATGAGCAGGGAGAAAAGTGCAACAGTGAATGTCTGGAAACCCTAAGTGTCTGTAAACTTTTGTTAAAATTAATACAAGAGGCGAGCTCTGGTGGCCTAGCGGCAAGAAGCTGCACTGCAATCCAATAGGTGAATGGTTCGAATCCACCAGATGCTCTGCTGGAGAGGGGGGAACAATCTCCTCCTGTACCAGTCAGATCTGATTTGACGGCACACACACACAAAATAATAAAATAAAAAAAAATAGTACAAGAAAAAAGAAAGGGGTCATCTGCTTGGACAAAGATTTACAGCTTAGAAATCACATGGGGAAAAAATAAATAAAATAAAGTAAAATCACATGGGACAGTTCTACTCGACCTCAAGGGTCTACGGCATTGAAGTCTATGGGGGAGAGAATAGTCTAAAAGTATTATGTTTTAGTGTATTATTTTTATCGTAGGAGTACGCAATGAGGGTTGCAGAGTGGATTATATTTGGGGGTAGGGGGTGGGGTTTGGGGAGGTGCAGGGGGACTGTGTACCAATGAGGGAGTTTTTCTTTTGCTTTTCAAGGAGAGGAGCAAGGAGGGGGCGGTTTGTGCGGGGAGAAGGGTGCAAGAATGAATGAATGGAATTCCAAAATCTCTGTAGATGTTCATTGAAATGAAAAATAAACAAACTAAATTTTTTTTAAAAAAAGAGTCAGAATCAACTCGACAGCCATGGGGTTTTTTTTCCCAGTTTTGTTTTTTGATAGTAACTTTATCTTTGAGGGACAGGGCTCTGGGATTCTATCATTGGATAAAAGCTGGGTAAACTGACCTCAAAAGACCTATTCCACCCTGATATTTATGTTTTGCATGCCACCTTCCTTTTATTTTGGAGGGACCTCTGGAACCCCAGAAAGAAACACCAGAGAAAAAGGAAGTATCTTGCTCTGTGTAAGTTCAAGGTGCTATTTGACCATGCTTTTGAAAAAAAAGAGAGTTTAATATCACTGTCACCCCTGAGTATTGACTCTGGGTTTTGCACAGTGCCTGGAGAGGCTTCTATGCAAACAGAGAAGTTTCAGGAAGTTAAAAAAGAAACACCTGAGGGGAGCAAAAAGATAAGTGTTGTTATGTACTGCAGAGTCTATTTCTACTCCTAGCATCCTATGTGACAGAGTAGAATGACGTCTGGGTATTTTAGGCTGAAGAATTGAGACTGTTGAGAGTGTCTCACATAATTTGGGTGTTTTATTCGTGGGGGCCAGTCTCTAGGAAAAGACAGCCTGTGTGCTACATACTGGTGTCGTGTGACATCGAGTCAGAACCAAGCCATCACCGACAGTCTAGCAGGTTTTCAGGGGCAGTGAATTTCACAGAAGGAGACTGGGTGTCCATCTCCCAAGGAGCAGCTGGTAGATTTGAACTGTGTGCCTTTGGGATCACACAGCAGCTTCGTACCACCAGGCCACCCGAGCTCCTCTGTGAGGGAAGCCGAATATCAAATTTACTCATAATAGAAAAAAATTTACTAATAATAGACCAAATGATGTATCAGGAAATGAGGGAGGCTTAATACAAGCTGAAGATCACCTTGTGGCACTAAGGTGTTCCCTAAGAGTCAACATTGTTCTTAGTTTCTATCAACTGAATCCCTCCCTCCTGTTGTTGTTATGTGCCGTCGAGTCGTTTGCGACTCATAGCGACCCTATGTACAAGAGCCCTAAACCCTGCTCTATCCTGTGCCAATCGCATTGC
>NW_006400065.1:1771117-1794000 GCF_000299155.1 Elephantulus edwardii | reverse complement strand
GCGGTATGGCGCTTTCTCAAAAAGTTGCAAATAGAGATACCATTTGACCCAGCAATTCCACTACTGGGAATATACCCTGAAGAGCCCATAACTGCCACCCAAGCAGATACATGCACACCCATATTTATCGGGGCTTTGTTCACGATAGCAAGGAGTTGGAAATAACCTAAGTGCCCATCAACAAACGAATGGATAGAGAAGCTGTGGTACATTTACATAATGGAATATTATGCTGCATTGAAAACCAAGGAACTCATGCAATATTATTCAAAATGGGTGACTCTGGAGGACATTATGCTGAGTGAAATATCTCAGTCAAAAAAGGACAAATATTGCATGGTGCCACTGTTGTAAAACAGGACTGACATCGGGGTTGGAGGGAGACTGAGAAAGATGGGTTCAATAATGTATACTGCATTGAAACAGATGAGGGAGAAAACTGTTTAAAAGGGATATGTGATTAGTTATTTTTGTCATGACAGGAGCCTAGAGCGAAGGCTACATAGTGGAGTGGACCTGGTGGGAGGGATTGTAAAACAGTGAAATAATTTTTCTTTTACATTTCCAAGAAGGGAGTGTACTGGGGGTGAGGGTTGGGAATCAGTGAATGAATGGAAATCCAAAGTCTCTGTAAATTTTCACTGAAATGAATACTAAAAAAAAATTTTTTAAAAAAGATGAAGACCCTCATTTAGAAGGACCTATGAGGGCCTCACAGCAGTGACTGGGAGGGTGGTGAGGGGCTGGGCCGGGGTTCTCTCTTATCAAACTTTCCATTAACACTGCAGCACTTAAACTCTGTGACACCAGGGTTATAAAAGGGTGACTCATCACAAACTAAACAGAACCAAACCCCTCGCCATCAATCAGTTCAGACCCACGGTGACAGCACAGTCAGAACTGACTCCTAGCTGACTCTCCACTGGATTCGGTGACTCCATCGTGTGGGGGAGATGGCCTATCTTTGTCCCTTGAACCACTGGTGGATTTGAACCAAAAGCCTTTGGGTCAGCAGCACGATTCCCTGTATCACCTGAGCTTCCTGACTCTAAAGTGTTGTTATTGTTGTGTACTGTAAAGTTGGATCCACACACAGCTGACCCTCTGGCAGGTTTTCAGAGGCAGTTAACTGCACGGGAGGGAGGCCCTATTGTATAAAGAGAAAAGTACCCCAAAGGGTTTCCAAGGTTCTACTCCTTACAAAGGGAGCTCTAGCTCTGGTGAGTAAGGAAACAGGCAGTTCTAATACACCAGCTGCTCCAAGGGAGAAAGACGGACAGTGCCCTTCCACGAGATCTACAGCCTCGAAAAACCTGCTGGAGGGGCAGCTAGGAGCTGGCTCAGTGGCAATGAGGTCTATTGTCTGTTGAATCTTTGTATAAAACTGACTGCCACATCTGTCCTGAAAACAAGAGGCTTAAGGGATTGAACTTCCAAGCCTCAGTTAACATCCAACTGTCTAAACACTGCCACCAGGGCCCCTGAAAGAGTATCTTGTTGTCATTGTTGTTATGTGCCCTTGAGTCGCCTGTGGTTCATAGTAACCCGATGTCCAACAGCCCTAAACCCTGCTCTGTCCTGTGCCAACCTCATTGCCTCTGATGCACCTTTCCCCATTACTCCAGTCACTGAATCAATCCATCTCATCAGGGGTCTTTCTCTCCTGCGCTGTCTCTCCACCCTCCCAAGCATGATGTCCCTCTCCAAGGACTGGACCACCCTTGAAACATGTACAAAGTATGTCAGACGAAGCTTCACAATCCTTGCCTCCAAGGAGCAGCCTAGATTCACTCTCTCTAGGAGAAACCTGTTTGTTCTCTTAGCAGTCCATGGTATATTCAATACTCTTCTCCAGCACTGCAGCTCAAAGGCATCAATTCTTCTATCCTCCCTAGTCATTCATTGCCCAGCTTTCTGATGCATAACAAGTAACTACAAAGACCATGCCCTGGATCTTGAAAGCAAAGTGGCATCCACTTCCTAAGCAACATGTCTTTGGAAAGTCTGAACTCTGAGAAATAAGGATAGTTACAGAAAGGCTCAGGTCTTCTGTTCATAGGGTCGCTATGAATCGTGCTCGACTTGACGTCAATCAACAACAAGAAGGCCTGGATCAGGCACACCTTAGTCTCTAGACTGACATAATTGCTCTTCAGTACTTTGGAGAGGTCTCTGATGGCAGACTCAAACCTGCACTGACTCATATCGACTCTACTTATGTATAAGAGAACAAACCCTGCTTGATCTTTCCCATCCTTATGAAATCCTGGCCACAGCTCTTCTGTGCAGAACCCCTCAGGAAGAGCCAGGTATTCTACCCCAACATTGCCCCTTTCATTTTGCTGGATAATTCTGGTTTCTTGTGAAGATTGCCATCTGCGTCACACACCAAAATGTGTACAGGCTACTGAATGGAAACTAATTTGCTCAGTAAACTTTCACCCAAATCACAATTGTTAAAAATTTTTTTTTTCTTCACTTTCTGTATAATTTCCACCCATGAATCCAAATTCTGTCCTCTGGGTCACGCAGGGAACAAGTGAATTCCAGTCACATGGACTTCTTTAAAATGCCAAATTTATTTCTGCCTTACCTCCTTAACTTTTGCTTCTGCCTGTAATGCTCTTTTGTCCTGAGTTATGCAAAACTGGTTGGCCATTTAGTGCTTCGCTTAAATGTCATGTCCTCAGAAGAGGCCATTCTTGATCTCTCTGTATATAATGATGACTCCCATCAGCCATTCTATCACATTTGAAAGTGTCTTTGTAAAATTATTTAGCATAAATATACACTCCAGGTGGGCAGGGATTTTATTTTGTTTTTGTTGTCTTTTCTTTCCTTCTTCTATATTTTGGATAGAGAACTCTGGTGGCCTAGTAGATAGGGGGATGAGCTACCAACTCAAACACAGGTGGTTCAAATCCACCCAGCTGCTCCGTGAGAAAAAGATGGACAATCTCCTCCTGTGCAATTGACAGCCTCTGAAAACCGGCGAGAGGGCCAGCTGAGTCTGTTCCAACTCAACAGCACAAACAACATATCCTGGGTTACCAAGAACAAATGAGTCCGTCTTGGAGGAAGGGTAAGGGTGGTGAAACTTTGTCCCACGTGTTTTGGGTCTGTTGTCAGGAGAGTCCAGACCTTGGAAAAAGACATCATGCAGTGAAAGAGAGAAAGAGCCTCCACCAGATAGATTGACGCAGTGACAGTAACAGGTGGCTCAAGCATCTCACAGACGGTGAAGATGGTTCTGGACAGGGCAAGGCTCAGACCTGCTGAGCATGGGGTTGCTGTGAAAAGTCACAATTGACTAGAAAGCACCTGGCAACACCATCCTGGATTGATTCTGCCTTGAAGCCACAGTAGATGCCAAGCCTAGGGTTCAAGATAAGTTTTTTTTTAATTTTATTCTTGTGTGTGTGTGTACCGTCAAATTGGATCTGACTGGTACAGGAGGAGATTGCCCCTCCTCCAGAAGAGCATCTGGTGGATTTGAACCACATATCTCTGGGATTGCAATGCAGCTTCTTGCCACTAGGCCACCAGAGCTCCCTAGGCTCAAAATGCTTTTTTTAAAAAAAATATATTTATTTTATTATTATTTTTGTGTGTGTACCATCAAATCGGATCTGACTGGTACTGGAGGAGATTGTCCCTCCTTCCCCGGCAGAACATCTGGTGGATTCAAATTGTGCGCCTCTGAGATTGCAGTGCAGCTTCTTGCCGCTAGGCCACCAGAGCTCCTGAGGTTCAAAATGCTTTTAAGAGCTTATGAAAACGTTCTCATTTTAGTGGCAAGAAGCCGCAACTGCAGTCTCAGAGATACACGGTTCAAATCCACCAGATGCTCTGCTGGAGAAGAAGGAACAATCTCCTCCTGTACCAGTCAGATCTGATTTGACGGTACACACAAAAAATAATGAAATAAAATAAATTTTTTAAAAAAAAATCTAAAAAAGAAAAGGTTCTCATTTCGTTTAAAACCAGAAAAAAATCCCATTAATTTAGGTTTGCCTTTAGAATAACATAGCTGTCTTTGTAGGAGTGTAGAATTTTGTCTTTATGCCAACATAATTGTGAACTATAATTTCGTATATCAGTCCCTCTGCCACTAAATCAATTTCAACTCCCAGCTCCCCTACATTGAGTTTCCAAGGCTGAAAATCCTTACAGGAGTACACTGTCTTGTCTTTTCTGGGGAACAGCTGGTGGATTTAAATCGCCAAGTTTGCATGGTAGTCAAACACATTCCACACTAGGACACCAGGTCTCATTTAATTACATGAATTTTTTTTTATGTAGAAAAAAGTCCATGAAGACTAAAATGCCCAAGGCTTCTGAAAGTTGTTACATAGCCCTAAAAATCAGAATATTTCTTGCCACTAAAAAGGTATTTTTTAAAAAATCTTTAATTAATGAATGTTCCCTCAGACTTAGGATAGCTTCTTAGTCTTTTGAGAATGGCAAATGACTAATTCTTCGTTATTTCTTTTTTTTAATTTTTTTTTATTTTATTATTTTTGTGTGAGTGTACCTTCAAATCAGATCTGACTGGTACGGGAGGAGATTGTCCCTCCTTCCCCGGCAGAGCACCTGGTGGATTTGAACCGTACGCCTCTGGGATTGTAGTTGCAGCTCCTTACCACTAGGCCACCAGAGCTCCCCTAATTCTTCGTTATTTCTATGAAATTAGGAGACTAAGTTTCTTCTTTCTTTTCTTTTTTAAATTTTATTATTTTGTGTGCGTGTACCGTCAAATCGGATCTGACTGGTACAGGAGGAGATTGTCCCTCCTTCTCCAGCAGAGCATCTGGTGGATTTGAACTGTGTGCCTCTGGGATTGCAGTGCAGCTTCTTGCCACTAAGCCACCAGAGCTCCCTAGTTTCTTCTTTCTTAAGTTGATCAATTTAAACATCTCCTAATTCTTTTATCCTACCAGAGGTAGAAAGAGATTGAACCCAGAGTCAGTCCAAATTGCTCATAGAGGAGATAGGAAGACCCAAGTCCAGCCTCAAATTTGCTGCAAGATTTGCAAAAATCTTAAGAGCAAGAACCGCCTTCAACTGGGACAAAGCTGGGGACGGTCCTAAAGCTATCTCTAAATCCTGGCTCTGCCACTTGCTGTGTGAATTCAAGTGCTTTTCTGTCTTCCCTCTCAAGTCTACAATAGAAATGGTTTGGGAGCTCTGGTGGCCTAGAGGCAAGAAGCTGCACTGCAATCCCTGAAGTGTGTGGTTCGAATCCACCAGATGCTCTGCTGGAGAAGGAGAGACAATCTCCTCCTGTACCAGTCAGATCTGATTTGACGGCACACACAGACAAAATAATTAAATAAAATTTAACAAAAAAAAAAAAGAAAGAAATGGTTCAGGAAAGCAGCCGGTCGATTTGAACCATGTGCCTTAGGTATTGCAGCTCAGTTTCTCACCACTAGGCCACCAGACCGCCTTTCTCTTGTCTTGAAGATATTTATCATTATATCTGGAGCATAGAGATTCCAAACCAAACCAAAATGCATTGCTAAGGAGTTGATTCAGCTTCATTATTTAATGAGAGGGCTCATTCAATTCTAGTTCAAGAGAGAGAACAAGCTTTCATCTGTCAGAATGACTTATGAGTAAAGGACGCTGGAGAACGGGGTGGCAGTATTTTACTGGTGACAATGCTTGACAGAAATCATCAACGGCCTTCCTTTTACTTTGATTCACAATCAACAGCTATGGTGGTAGTTGTTGTTGTGAGCCATTGAGTCAGCACCAACTCTTATCTGACCCTCCAATGAGTTTTTAGAGGCATCTTCAGATCAAGGAGCAACTGATAGATTAGAACTAAGTATGTTGGCGTTGGCAGTGCATTTTCTTAACCACTAGGTCACCAGAGCTCCCTCCATATCTGTAGCAGTCAAGGAATCAGAAGAGGGAAGCTCTGGTGGTCTAGTGGCAAGAAGCTGTGCTGCAATCCCTAAGGCACATGGTTCGAAGGAGGGGCAACCACCTCCTGTACTAGTCGGATCCAAACTTGACGGTACACAACAAGAAAAAAAAAGGAAACAGGAATAAAAAAGAAATCAAAATATGTGTTGTGCTGAGTAAATCTCCAAGGACCTTTCTAAAATGCTAAAAGAGCAATGGTGTCAATTTAAATACTAACATAGGCCCAATCCAAGTCACGGTCTTTTCATATGCATCTGAAGGTTGGACAACGACTAAGGACGGCAGAAGAGGAATGGATGTCTTTGAATTGTGGTACTGGCAAACAATACCTGCTATCCTGTGGATGCCAAAGAACAAACAAGTCGGCTTTGGAAGAAATGCAACCACTTTGCTTCTTGGAGGCAAGGACAGAGAAACTGCACCTCACATACGTTAAGCCTGATGTCAGGAGGGAGCTAATCCTTGGAAAAAGAAAGGCTACTTGGAAAAGTAGAGTGTGAGAGAAGCAGAAGACTCTCAACAAGAGGGATCGACATGTTGACAGAAACAACGAGCTTGAGTATGTCAGAGACCTTGAGGATGGTGCCTGCTGGGGCGAGCCTCTGATCTCTTGTTCACAGGGTCGCTGTGAATCATACACAACTCAGTGGCACATAACAACAATGTGGCTGGTAACTCTAGCTTGACTGACATCTCTCAAAAGCTCAAATTCATTGCCATTAAGTGGGAATGTCCTCATCTCTGACCCTCTATCAGGTTTTCAAGGCTGCGATTCACCAAGGAGGAGCTTGCCCATCTTTCTCTCAAGGAAATGCTGGTGCATTGGAACCACCAGAGAAGCCTGGCTTTTGGGTTAGCTAAGCTAGAGTTAGTCCCTTTTCCTTAGGGATAATGTCGCCAGAGCTCTCTTTTTCTGGCAAAAATGAAACACACACACACACACACACACACACACACACACACACACCAGTTGCTATTGAATTCATTCCAAGTGATCTATTCCATGATTGCAAAGGAGATCTGTGTTCCACAGCACTTTCATGGCTGTGACAATTTGGAAGCAGATGGCCAGCCTTTCTTCGAAGGCGCCATTGGCTGGGTTTGAATTGTCTTCCTTCCAGGTAATAAATAGTCCAGTGTTTAACTTTTTAACCACGCAGTGACTACTTTCCCTGGTAACTGCATTTCAATTTTCTTGGGAAAAAATACCCTTCTCCCACTCTCAGTTTGTGTTCGGAGGCTCCTCCCATCCTTCCCTTTCATTGTAGGGGATGGAACCACGGCTTCACCAAGAAATCACAGTGATTGGCTCAGCGCTGGGAGTGTAAACCAGGTTTGGCCAATTAGAATCAGTTCTGGAAAGAGGCTGTATTTTGCTGGCATGCCCTGGAGCTGGAGCATCTGGGAGGCCTCTTGTCTACACAAAGAGCGAGGCTGAGAAGGAAGCCAACCCAGACACAAGCAGAGCCAAGAGAGTCCTGGCGCCAGAATCTAACCTCTACCCTAGAACTTGCCGAGTCAGACGCCTCGGTCTCCAGGCTCTAATAAATCCCTTCTATGTGTAAGCCCTTTTCCTCCATGAGAAGTGTGGCATCAGGATTGGTGGAAGATCTATCAACAAATGACACAACCCCGCTTGCTGAAACTGAGGAAGACTTGAAGCACTTGCTGCAGAGGATCAAGGACTGCAGCCTTCAATATGGATTGAAGCTCAATATCAAGATAACAAAGATTCTCACCACTGGACCAATTGACAGCATCAGGATGGATGGTGAAGAGATTGAGATTGTTCACAGCTTTAGTCTGCTTGGCTCCACAGCCAACACTCTTGGCACCAGCAGCCAGGAAATTAAAAGACATATTGCGATGGGAAAGTCTGCTGTTATGGACCTTTCCAAAGTGCTGAAGAGCAATGGTGTCACTCTGGAGACTAAGGTGCATCTGATACAGACCATGGTCTTTGCAATCAGTTGTTATGCGTCAGAGAGTTGAACAATGACTAGAAAGGATAGAAGGAGAATTGATGCCTTTGAGCTATGGTGCTGGAGAAGAGTATTGAGGGTACCATGGACTGCCAAGAAAACGAACAGGTTCATCCTTGAGACGGTTAAACCAGGCTGCTCCTAGGAGGCAAAGATTCTGAGGCTTCATCTGACGTACTTTGGACATGTTGCAAGGAGGGTCCAGTCCTTGGGGAGGGACATCATGTTTGGGAGGGTGGAGGGACAGCGCAGGAGGGGAAGACACTCTATGAGGTGGATTGATTCAGTGACTGGGGTAATGGGGATGGGTGTGTCAGAGACAGTGAGACACAGGACAGAGCAGGGTTTAGGGCTGTTGTACATAGAGTTGCGTGACTCAATGGCACATAACAACAACATGTTCAAGCCTGTCGGAGCTGCGTTTCTGGAACTGGAAATGTCTTCACTGATAGTACAATGCCCTCACATCTAGAAAGGCCATCATGAACCTCTGGGATTCTAGGAGAACTGGCAAGTGGGACAGGTTCTCCTCAGTATCCACCTGGTGACTCCTTATGAGCACAGTACTTGAGCACCGGAGCAAAGTAGATGTTTAACTTGTGAGTTGAAAATAAATGAAAAATGTGCTACATACAAATACACAAAACCCAACTCCCTGTCATCTTTCAGGTTCTGATTCATGGTATTCCTCCACCAGGTTTCCAAGGCTTCATATATTTTATACGTGAGTTCGCCTTGTCCTCCTCACTGGAAGCAGCTGGTGGATTAGAACTGGAGGCCTTTCAGCAACAGCCCAACACCCTACACCATAAAGGTTTCTTGTAAAGAGAAATGAAGTGCAGGTGCTTATTATTACAAAGATGAACCTTGAAAACAATTAAGTAGTTAATTAATGAAAATGTTTGATCAACCTCTTTTTGTAAATTGCCTTTCCTTTCACCTAATCTATCTAGTTATTAATTTTTATTCCCCAATCCTTTCTTTCCCTTCCTGGTGAACCATTCAAGCAGGATTCTGTCTGTGTGTAAACTTCTCTTCTTCTTTTTTTTAATTAATTTTAAAGAAAGTTTATAAAGACCTAGGGTTTCCATTCATTCATTGTTGCCCTTTTCTCCCTACCCACCCCTCCTTTTTTATTTTTTTGGTGTGTACCATCAAATCAGATCTGATTGGTACAGGAGGACATTGCCCCTCCATCTGGTGGATTCAAACCGCATACCTCTGAGATTTCAGTGCAGCTTCTTGCCACTAGGCCACCAGAGTGCCCCTTACTCACAGGTATTTTTAAGGTAGTAATCTTTACTGGAGCTGACTGCCTCGTCTTTATGCCACGAAGCAGCTGGTGAATTGATACTATCAACTTCTGCGTTAGCAGCTGAGCTCTTATCATTGCTCTATCAGGGCTCCTATTTTTATACAGTAAGATAATAGTCAAGGGGGCTCTGATGGCCTAGTGGCAAGAAGCTGCGCTGCAATCTAAAAGGCAGGCAGTTTGAGGCCACCAGCTGCTCTTTGGGAGAAGGATGGGTACTCTCCTCCTGTGTGATATACTGCCTCTGAAAAGCTGGACAGTGACTAGGGATGATGAAAGGAGAGTTGATGCCTTTGAGCTGTGATGCTGGAGATGAGTGTTGAATATACCATGAACTGCTAGTAGAACAAACAAATTTGTCCTGCAGAGGGTGAGACCAGGCTGCTCTTTGGAGGCAAGGATTCTGAAGCTTCAGCTGACATACTTTGGACATGTTACAAGGAGGGACTGGTCCTTGGAGAGGGATGTCATACTTGGGAGGGTGGAGGGAGAGTGCAGGAGAGGAAGATCCTCAATGAGATGGATTGATTAAGTGATTGGGGTAATGGGGGTAGGGTTGTTGTACATAGTGTCACTATGAGTCTCAGGCAACTTGAAGGCACATAACAACAACAGCAAAATAATATTCTTTTCTAAATACAGTGATGGATGGAAGATATTTGGAGTGTTGGTAGAGGCTAAAATGAAGTCTGAAAATGTTTCCTTTATCCACTTTGGAGGGAAGCACAAGCCCATTCAACCTTTTATCTGCTGTGAAAATCTCCACTATGAGCTTCTGACACTGAGTAGGTGCTTTGTGGATAAAAGAATGAGCGAGGAAGGGAAAAGAAGGAATGGTGTTTAAGAGACTCAGACGGTCAAAGCCTACAAGGACCTTAGATGTGACCTCTGCCAATGGCTTCAGTTTGCTTATCTGGAAAAGAGGAATTATATTTGTACCTATGTGCTCATAGGTTTGCTGTGAAAAGTATCCTAGCAGTAAACAATGGTGCCCAGCATCGTGGAGGGGATAGAGGGAAATCTTACCTGCCACTAGGACCCAGGGAATTAGCACTGGGCCATTCATGGGAATATGAGTCATCCTTGGAGTCCAACATCTGCAAAGAAGGAAAAAGTATTATTATTGACTGCTGTGATTTCTGGGCAGTGCAACAGGCAGTCCCCATTTTCTCAGTGTTCTTTTGAATCCCTAAAATCAAATATAAATCTACCACTGTTGAGCCAAGTCCAATTCATAGAGACACCCTTCAAGAAAGAGCAGAACTTATCCAATAGGGTTTCCAAGGCTGTAAATCTTTTAAGGAAGCCCACGGTCCTATCTTTTCTCCAGTGGCATAGTTAATGGGCTCAAACTGTTGACCTTCTGTTTAGCAGGCATGCGCTTTAACAAATGTGACACCAACTCTCCTTTCTGAATTCTCAGTGGTCCCAAAATAGTCTTAACCCATACAAATAGAGGCCTAGAGACCCGAAGTGGAACCTCTAAGCTGCAAACTAAGCTGCTCTATCCTAAAAGACAACTGGGGGGGTCAATTGAAGCTGGAAAAGAGAACACTTGTAAGTAAAAAAAGCCTTAAAGTCTACTACTAAGATACCCTAGACTTGAAAAGTGTCCATTTCTGATCCCCAAAGATGATCCTAATCCTAATATTAGGACTCCAGTCACAAAACAATACCTAGAACCCAAATGAGAAATTCAGGTTAACTTCAGACAAATCTCAGCCCCCCAAATCACGCCCTCAGGGCCTAAACAAAAGACCTAAAACAAATAGATCCCAAAACCGTGACTATAGAGTCTAATCAGGTCCTCAGCCGTCAAAGTGAAATTGCATGTCCAAGTACCACACAGAGACCTCAGATCCTAAAAGTGAACCCCCACATTCAAATGAGGTCTTGGCCCTAAATTAAAAAAAAAAAATAAAATAAATAAAAATCTCCAAAGTCAGAAACTATGGCCCCAGGCTCAACTTTCTACTCCAAATTCTGTATTACTTTCCAGACCCCAAATTTATACATACTGAGGCCTCAACTCCCATAAAAAACCAACCTCACACCCCCAAACTGGTCCTCAATGCAAAACTAAGATTTTTTTTTCAGCTTCCCACATTTGAATTTCCTGAGTCAAACACTGGAGTCTTTCAGTCGCTAAAACCAAGACCTTCAGACACTAAAAGACTTCTCTCTAGAGACCTCATTCTGGGACGTCCCCCAAACTACATCCTAACTGGGGACCCCAAATGTCCCTCAATTTTGTCAGGCTACAGTCTGGATCCCTAAACCTAAGCCCAAGCCAGCCCCAAAGTCACATTTTAGCTCTGCTGCTGCCCCACCGACCGGCCCAGCCCGAGCTCGCCAAACCCCTAAATCTCCCCGCCCTCAAAAAAGGGGTTGCTTTTGCAGAGCTGTTGCTCCGAGCATGTGATACATTTCCCTGAGATCTGGAAGAATTCCCTCGCCCCATTCCCCTCAGCCTCCAGCACCCCCCTCGGGATGTAAAAAATGGCGAGAGGTCCCCTCTGCCTTCTCACAGCTGCCCCGTACTTGGGAGGCCGGCTGGACAGCGTCGCCCTCCGGCTCCTGGGCAAGGGCTGCAAGCTCCTGCTTGAGCTTTGGGCCACCCTGGCGACTAGCCCGCCCTGGCATCCCTACTATCGGCCTTGAAGATCCTGAGCGCGAGGCTGAATGCGAGGCCTGAGGAGCTGAGAAAGACTGAGCTGAGGCGCAGACTACGCCCCCAACAGTTCCTGGGGAAGAGCAGGACTGGAAATGGGTGCAAGTGACTGGGGTGCGCACGCGCGCGGCTTAGAGAGGTGCCCAGAAGTGCCCTTTCTCCTTTCACTGAGCCTCGCACCTCTCAAGAAGCCTCTAAAAGGACGCGCCAAATCGCCAGCCAATCAGCACACACTCTGCTACCCGCCTTTTCAGAGAACCCGCCCCCTTTGTCACGCCCCCTGCTTGCCACACCCCCTGGGGACTGCTGGCATCCTGGGTCCGGAGTCTCAAGAGGAGGTGGAGTCTCCTCAACAGTGGATTCTCAAGGAGGAAAGCGCTTGACAACTTCCCTTCCGGCCCCTGAGAATTCCACTTCCACATTTTCCCTTCGGTGCCCACAAAACAAGGGTCTATTGTGTGTGTGCCAAACATTGAGCCGCCTGACAATACAGTCACATCTTCCCGGTGAAAGAGAAGATGATGCGCTGGGAGAGTTCAAAGGGAGGGCCTTTTACACTGGGCATGAGCAGAATGCTGTTCCTCTGAGGAAGATCTTGGTATTGCAAAGTTTATTTTAGAAAGCACATTTCATGGCTCATGCGAAAAACTGAGTAGAAAATAACTTATTAAACAGAGGCAATCTAAGAGTTTCCATAAGTCTTCGAGTCTTTTTTGTCTGTTTTTCTTTTTTTATTATTATTTTGTTGTTGTGTACCATCGAATCTGTTGTGTACCGTCTAATCAGATCCAACTGGCACAGGAGGAGATTGCCACTCCTTCTCCAGAGGAGCACCTGGTGGATTCGAATCGCCTTCGGGATTGCAGCTCAGCTTCTTGACATTAGGCCGCCAGAGCTCCCTAAATCTTGGAGTCTTAATGCATTTTCGTTCAAGTTACTTTTTTATTATTATGTTAATGAGGACAAGAAGCTTTCTGATTTACCTTTTTTAAAAAAAAAATTATTACTTTTTCGTGTGTGTACCGTCAAATTGGATCTGACTGGTACAGGAGGAGACTGTCCTCTTTCTCCAGCAGAGCATCTGGTGGATTTGAACTGCATACCTCTGGTATTGCAGTGTAGCTTCTTACCACTAGGCCACCAGAGCCCCCTGATGTACCTTTCATAAATCAGATTGTTTTAACTGGGTTTGTCTGTAAGGTGCCTTGCATATTGTTAAAAAAAAATATTTACTCACCACAAGTTTACTCTGGCCTAGGTACTTGCACAGGGAGATCTAGTGGCCTAGGGGTGAGAAAGTGCACTTCCATCCAGAAGGCACATGGCTTGAATCCACCAGGTGCTATGCACGCAAAGGATGGAAAAATCTCCCATTTGATTAACAGCCTCTGAATGCCCGCTGGAGGGTCAACTATGGGCCGGCTACCCCTTGAAGGCACACAACAAAAATAGGTATTTGCCCATAGAGAACTCTGGTGTTTTCGTTGTAGAGTTTTACAGCCAGCCCAAAGTCATGCACTGATGGCTCCGTGAAAGATTAACAACCTTCGGTGAGATTTACTGCCTCTGAAAACCTGCTAGAGAGTCAGCTCTGATTCAGTTCAATTTGATGATTAACATTAACAGGCACTTACAAAAGATACATAAGGGCCCATGCCTTCTTGGAGCATCTCTTCTAACGTGTAAATTGGGTCTTAATACACATCACAAGCTATGCCAGAGACTCTTGTCTCACTGTGAAGTCGATCACCAGGCCTTTCTTTCAGGGTGCTTGTGGTTTGGTTCAAAACTACAACCTTTCTGCTGGCAGCCTTAAATGGTTGTCCCATCTGTTGTTGTTGTTGTTTTTGTTGTTGTGTGCTGTCGAGTGAGTCAGAACCGACCCATAGCTGACTCTCTAGCAGGTTTTCAGAAGCAGTAAATCACACAGGAGGAGATGGTCCATTCTGCTCCTATGGAGCATCTAATGGGTTTGAACCATATGCCTTTGGAATTGCAGCACAACTTCTTACCACTAGGCTTCCAGAGCTCCCTTTGCCCCATCTTCTTGTTACTGTGATGCGTCTTAGAGTTGATTTGTAGCAACCCTTTGAATAATAGCTTACCCTATCCTGAGCCAACCTCACTGTCTCTGACACACCTGCCCCCACTGTCACACTCACTGTATCAATCCATCTTACCCAGGGTCTCCCTCTCCTTCACTGACCCTGTACTCATCTACCGTGTCCTATCTAATGAGATGCAAAATGAGATGCAAATCAAAGCTACAATCAGATACCATCTTATCCTTAACTAGGTTGACTAAGATACAAAAGAAAAAGAAAAAAGTGTTTGTAAGGGTTAGAGAAACCAACTTTATGACTCAACTTTTAGACCTAAATGTGTTTCCCAAAGGAATTGAAAGTAGGAATGTGGAGGATCCAAGATGGCAGCGGAGGCAGAGACAACATGGTGAGTTGCGGGAGCAGCGGACCACTTGGAGCAGGGCCACGATGGCCTTCTAAAGACCTCTGTTTATTGATAATTGAACAGTTAAATAGTTGATGACTGATCTTCAGTGAAGATCGAGGCTCAACAATAGGAATTCAAGGACCCCCTCCCGCAGAGCCCGCACCTCGCCTCACCACCTCCACAGCTCCATGAAACTCCCACAGCTGGAACCTGTGGATTCCCTTGCCCAGGATGGATGGTTTGCTCCCTTTCCTATAGGTAACCTCAACACTGAGTTTTACTCCAGACCTGACCCTGAACCCAGTGCTAGTGACAAAAAAGAAATACAACTGCCAGCAGAGGAAGAAAAGGAGGATGGAGCCTCTGGGTTCAACCAGCCATCTCCACTGGACCCACCTGGGAAAACACTTTGCAGTCCAGAGGGGAGCAAATGACAGGAAAATATCTTCTAACAGAACAAGAAGGCAAGCAGTTTTAACCCAAGATCACCAGTAAGGTGATAAAGTGTCCTCTCTTTCCCCCTTCACATCAACGCCCCTGTTCAGCATGAAGAAGCCAGAGAGTCTGCATCCAGTTCCCAAATCAATAAGACAGTTGGTTTAATTGCCACTGGAAAATGCTTACCATTCCCCTGGTCCCCACTGGATCCTTTTCGTTTCCTTCACCTGCTCCCCCCACCAACCAAATTGTGCAGCCCTGCAACTGTATCCTTGCCCATCCTCACCCTTCTGTCCCCAACCCTCACCTCCTTGTACCCACATTATGTTTTTCCCAATAAAATTTTAAAAAATAAACTTAAAAAAAAAGAAAGCAGGAATGCAAAGAGAAACTTTAACACCAAAGTTCATTCCTGGACTAGCCAAAATAACCAACATGTAGGAAGAACTTAAATGTTCATCAATGTATGAATGGATAAGCAAAATACTCTGTTGTTATTATGTGCCATTGAATTGTGACTATGAATAAGAGATTGAAACCTCCCCCTGTCCTATACTATCTTCACCATAGCTATTATGCTTAAACCCATTTTTGCTGTCACTGTGTCAATCCATTCTATTAAGAGTCTTTTTCTCCTTTACAGACTCTCTACTTTTCTTTGAGGGGCTAGTCCCCTCCTAACCACTGTATGAGGTATGTGAGATGAAATCTCACCACCCTTGCCATTAAGGAGAAACCTCAAAGTTGTACTTCTTCTAAGACAGATTTATTGGCTGTTTGGCAGTTAATGATATAGTCAATAATCTTCAACAATACCACAGCTCAAAGACAACTATTCTTCCGTTTTCCTTATTCCTTGAAAAACTTTCACATTGACTTGAGACAACTGAAAATACCACGACTTGGATCAGGCACATTTCAGTCTTTAAACTGACATCTTTGCTTTTTTGCAACTTAAAGAAATCTTTGACAGCACATTTGCTCAATGAAATGTGTTCTTTGATTCCTTGACTCTTTTTCTTATAATTGATGATTGTGGATTCAAATAAAATGAAATTCTTGAGAACTTTAATCTTTTCTTTGCTAGGAAGTTGCTTATTGGTCCAGTTGTGAGGAATTTTGTTTTCTTTTCTTTTTTTTTTTTTTTCTGGCTACATGTTTATTCAACACAAAACAATTCCCTCCAACTTTACTGAGGTGGCTGACCACATCCACGACCAAATCCGCCTCTAAACTGGAATTGAGTTGCTGACCCAGCCCCAGCCTCGGCTTTCTTGTCGGCACCAGGAGGCACTGCACTCCGTCTGTATGTGTCTCTGTCAGCCTCCCCTCGAGTCAATCTTGCAGGTAGTTCACCTTCCAGACCTTTCGGTCGTGGCCTGCCAGTCTCAAGACGGCTGCGGCGCAAGGTGGCAGGAACAATTTCAGGAGGCAGATGAAGGTAATCACGTAGATAACTGTTCCTTCACATAACCTCGTGACTTGAGACTCTGCATGGCCTTCATGACATGAAGGTTGGGCACGTTTTTATCTGCCAGTTCGGGGTGCTTTGGCATGTGGACATCCTTCTTGGCCACCATCACCCCTTCCTCAAAAAGGAGTTCATATATGGCAATCCGGTTCTTCTTGGGCATCAACACCTCGACGTTGGATGGGTCCGGAGCCTAGACTGGAAAAAAGTGAATTTTGTTTTCTTTATGTTGAAATGTAATCCATACTGAAGATTATGTAATCTTTGATCTTTCTCTATAAAAGCTCCAAGTCCTCTTCACTTTCTGCAAGCAAAGTTATATCATCTGTAGAATGTAATTGTTGAAGAAAATTGGCATATTATTCAGTCATGAAAATAAATAGAGTTCTGACACAGTATGGCATAGTTGAGTCTTGAAAACATGATGAATAAATCAATCATAAAACAAGAAATACTGCATGATCCCACTTATATGAAATAGAGAACAAACTCATTGTGATTCCAGGAATGGGAGGGAGATAAAAGTGGCAATCATTGCTTTAAGAAGCACTGGTTTTCTGTTAATGGTGGTGAAATAACTTGGAAAAAGATATAAGCAACAAAAGTGCACAAATTGAGGAACATAACAAATTGTGGCTAACCTTGAGAAGATGGGACACCTGGAACAACTGATTGTGTTCATTCAAAATCTATACTTGGATCAGAAGACAGCGATCAGAAAACAAAGCAAGGAAACACTGCATGGTTCAAAATTAGGAAGGGAATGTGTCAGGAATGGGGGTCCTTTCTCCATACCTTTTGAATCTGTATGCGGGACAGATCATTTGGGAGGCTGGGCTTAATAAAGAGTACGGCATCAGGATTGGAGGAAGGCTCATCAACAACTTGCATTATGCAGACGACACAACCTTGCTTACTAAAACTGAGAAGGATCTAAAGTATTTGCTGCAGAAGGACAAGGACTGTATTTTTCAATATGAATTGAAGCTTAACATCAAGAAGACAAAGATTCTCACCACTGCACCAACTGGCAGCACCATGATCAATGGAGAAGAGATTGAGGTTGTTAACAATTTTAACTTGCTTAGTTCTACAATTGACACTCTTAGCACCAGAAGTCAGGAAATCAAAAGATTAATTGCATTGGGGAATTTGCTGTCAAGGACCTCTCCAAAATGCCAAAGAGCAAGGATGTCAGTATAGAGACTAAGGTGTGGCTGATTCAGGCCATGATCTTTGCCATTACTTTTTATGCATCAGACAGTTGGCCAATGACTAAGGATGACAGAAGAAGAATTGAGGCCTTTGAGTTGTGGTGCTGGAGAAGAGTATTGAACATGGACAGCCAGGAGAACAAATAGGCCTGTCTTAAAGAGGGTGAAACCAAGTTTCTCCTTGGAGGTTACCATTCTGAAGCTTTGTCTTTTTTTTTTTTTGAAGCTTTGTCTTAAATACTTTGGGCACGTGGCTAGGAGAGACTGGTCCCTGGAGAAGGACATCATGCTCTGTAGGGTGGAGAGATAGCGTAGGAGAGGTAGACCTCGGATGAGATGGATTGATACAGTAACTGAGGTAATGTGGGTTGGTGTGTTGGAACTAGTGAGTGAGGCTGGCTCAGGACAGGGCAGGGTTCAGAGCTGATATACATAGGGTTGCTATAGGTCGCAGGCAACTTAATGGCACATAACAACAACGACTCACATACTTTGGGCATGTGGCCAGGAGGGACCAATCTTTGGAGAAGGACATCACGCTTGTAAGGGTGGAGAGACAGCGCAAGAGAGGAAGACTCCAGATGAGATGGATTGACATGATAACTGGGGCAGTAAGATTCAGTGAGTTGGAGTTAGTGAGACGGGCTCAGGATAGGGCAGGGTTTAGAGCTAAATTGTACATAGGGCGCTATGATTCGCGGGCAACCTAACAAGTGTTACTGAATCATGCAAATAAAAGCTAATGAATTAGCAAATGTATTCTTTTTCACAATTAAACAACAAAAATCCCTCTGAAGAACAATTTTGTTCTGATACATATGGAGTCTTCATTCTTCATGAGAGAAAGTGTTTGGAAAAGCACAAAGCACTGTCAATTATAATTTTAATTAGCATATGCAAATCAACAGCTTGTGCTTTCTCAACTTTCTACTACACAAATGCCCATCTGTAATTTCTTCAACTTCCTTTCCAAGAATCCCAAGCCAAAATGGAGGCAGTTGGACTACATTTCCCAGCATGTATCGCGGATGCGTCCCTGCGCCTGCGCCACCCCGTGTCCTCCGCTGCCTCCTGGGAATTAGAGTCATTCTTTTTCCTCAGCTGACCTCGCTTGCATCTTTCCCCACCTCCAAACTTGATCTGTGCTCCCTTCTGGGAGTTGTAGTCCGTAGCTACCTTGGACTCCGATTCCCAGCGGGCCTTGGGGCGGGAACCCGGAAGGGGAGGCTGGAGAGGAGCGAGTGGGGGAAACCCGCGTAGCCCAGCGAGCTGTGCAGCGCGGGGAGATGGTGAGAAGCCCCGACGGGGTCCCAGGGCGCTTGAGAGCCGAGGCGGGAGTTCGGGACCAGATGGTGAGAGGGACGAGGCATGGTCCATGGAAAGGGCTTGACGAAGGTTGATTGCTTGGGGAGGGGATGGGATGGAATGAAAGCTTGAGGAAGCTGTAGAAGAATGGGGGCTGGGGAGGGGGTTTGTAACTGATAAGGGATCGGGCTTTGGGATTGATTGTGAAGGGGCTCAGTAGCTGGACAAGGGGGCCGAAGTTGGAGCAGGAACTGGAGACTCTGAAAGGGGCTATTTTGAGGGGGGTATCCTGGGGGCTGTGTGAAAATCATGGAAGTCCGAACCAAATAAGTGCGAAGGTTTGGGGATTCTTAAGAGATGCACCCATGAAGTGGGATCGGGTGGGCGCCTCCGTATCATTGGGGGCAAGACAGCAAGTTAAGGAAGTAGGAGGAGGGGAAAAAAAATCTATAGTTGTGCGCTAGGACTGGGGTTGGGTGGGGAGTGCAATAAAGGTTGGTGATCTGAATGGAGCGCTAGTTTGCCTAGTTCAGCTAGCAACACCTGATGAATTGAACAGTTACAGAACTGCAGGATAATGCGGCCAGAAGACGAACAGTTGTTCCCCTTTGCAACCTCAGTTGCCCTGTGGAACTTGGGAGAGTGCCTTGGTTTATCTGAGTGGCCTAGCCTTCAGATCTCTTTATTCTGCCACTCCTTTGAGACCTGGGCACGTCTGTTCTCTGGGAGCCAGAGCGACGTTATCTGTATCGCAGGAACAGCAAGCCTTCCGCTGAGAGAAGGGTAAAGGGAGGATCGCCCTGATCCCGGGCAGAAGTGGGAGAATCCGGGCTCAGTCCACCCTCGCGAACTGTTGGTGGTGGGAAATTCCCCATTCCAGGACTGCACGTGAGTCACAGGTGCTTAATGAAGCCCCCCTCTTTCAGTTCTGCCCCGCTGGGCACTTTGCTAAAACGTGACCCAGAGCTGACCACACATGAGCCTCTTGGGGGCTCTCCACCGCCAATTACCAACCCAAACCAGCCTGCTGATTCCGGCTCATGGGAAACCCTTTATCAGGGCTCCAGGGTCATAATTGGTTACAAGAATATATGCCTCCTCTTTCTTCCCCGGACGGAGCATCTGGTGGATTTAAACCACTGACTTTTTGGTTAGCAGCCCAAGGCGATATGAGCTCTGCCAACTCTGACATAAATTGAGTAACGCTTAAAACGCTAACTGTACTTAGTCCCCGATCCTGTTGTGGGCTGGTTTTGCGCATTAACTCATTTCGTTACAATACCGCTCATAAGGGCTGTTCTTATCTCTCGTTTTATGGAAAGGAATCAGAAGCACAGAAAAGTTAAGCAACCTTTCTGAGATCACCCAGCATTAGTGACAGACTTAGAATTCCAATCCAAGCAGCCTCACTCTGAATCTGTATTTCCATCACTTCCATCCAGGCCCCTCAGGTGTTGTGCTCCAATCCAAAGGCAGGTAGTTAGAATCCACCAGTTGCTCCGAGAGAGAGAAAGATGGACCGCCTCAGAAGACCTGCTGGAGGTTCAGCTATGAGTTGGTTCAACTCAATGGCAAATCATAATAATAACAACTCCTAGTACTAGAATCCCTGCTGATACTGCGGTTCAGGGCTTAACTACGAACTGAAAGGTCGTAAAAAGATGAGGGAGAAAGATGAGACAGTTTGTGTTGTAAAGATTACAGTCTTGGAAACCCTACAGGGCAGTTTGACGTGCATGCTTTACGGTTACCATGAGTCAGTATTGACTGGACCGCGCCGAGTTCCGTCACGGAGCGAGTACACTGTTGTGATTAAGGATCTCGATCTCCAGTTTAAATCTGAGTTCTGCCATTTGCTTGCCGTGTCACCTAGGGCAAGACTTTTGCGCTCTCTGAACTTTCGTTTTCTTACGTATAAAATAGGATCAGTAACCACAGCAGTGCTTTTAAAAGCCTCTGATCTGCAGAACATGTCTTTCGATAAGACAGACAGTATTCTGCTGTGATCCATAAAGCTTTCATTTGTTGATCTTATGGAAGTAGATTGCCAGCTCTTGCTTCCTAGTCTGTCTTAATCCAGACACTGCTGAACTCGGCCCACCACGAATGACCCTGCTGGTGGATGACCACCCCGGAGGCAGAACGTTCAGCATCACAGCAACACACAAGCCTCTCCAGTATGACAGACCACAGAGACAGGGGCCACAGCACTGGGCCCAGACATACTTGCCGTTGTGAGAATGGAGCAGGATTGGGCGGCAGTGAGTTCTGTTGCATGTAGGATTGCTGTTGACAGAGGTGACTCGATGGTTCCAAGCATGATCCTAGGAGAGAGAGAGGATCTAAACCTTCCAGGTATAGGAAGGTGTGTGTTCAGAATTGAAAGCAGAGTTAAGCAGTTCAGTCCCTGTTCTTGAATCTAACTTGGAAACAGACAGTGGAGAGGGACCTCAAAGGGGGCACATCCAGGATACCTCCTCTCTCGGTCAGATCGCCCCACATCTGGACTCTCCAAGTTCCCTGTCCTCCATTCCTGGGTTCCTAATTCTAAAGGGGTAACACCTGAAAGGGGGCTCAGAAACCTGACCTGTCCCTGTCCCCCTTCCCAGCCATAAATAATTCACTTGTCAGTGCCTGGCCTGGCTCCACTCCAGGTATTTTAATTAGGAAGTTTGTCTTAGCCCGTGTGTGAAGCAGAGGTTGTGTGTGTGTGTTCTTGTAAATTGGGACTATGCAGATAAGGTGTTTGCAGCCCACCCTGGGGATTGGACAGTTTGCTAATAATGCAAATGAGGCATATGGCGCCCTTGTGGGGTTGGTTATTGAAATTGGCACCACTGAGTTGCCTCACTTTGAGTCCCTGGAGATTCTGACTCAGCCACCATCAGTATAACAGAGAAAAACGACCTGGTCCTGAGCCATCCTCACAATTGCCTTTGAACTCACTGTAACAACCATTGTGTCAGCCCACCTCCCTGAGGGTTTCTTTGGGTTTTGTTAATCTTCTGCTTTACTAAGCGTGGTGCTCTTCTTTTTTTTTTAAAAAAAAATTCTTTTATTTTTGTGTGCGTGTACCGTCAAATCAGATCTGACTGGTACAGGAGGAGATTGTCCCTCCTTCCCCGGCAGAGCATCTAGTGGATTTGAACCGTGCGCCTCTGGGATTGCAGTGCAGCTTCTTGCCACTAGGCCACCAGAGCTCCCCTTGACCATCCACTTTTGCAAGCATGATACGCTTTTCCAGGGACTGACCTCCCCTGACAACATGCCCACAGTATGTGAGATAAAGTACCACCATCCTCACCTCCAAGGAACATTCTAGCTGCCCTTCACCCAGGACAGATATTTGTTTGTTCTTTCGGCCATCCATGGTACCCCCCAGTCGAAGACATCAATTCTTTTTTTTTTCTTCCTTATTTATTGTCCACCTTTCAGGTGACACAGTACATGACCTGTGAGGCTGCTACCTACATAGTCGGTAGCTTGCACCATGGGGCAAAGATGTGCTTTCTTCTCCTGTAAAGATTCCCCAGCATCAGAAGCCCATTGGAAGGCTACTGGGAGTGAATTAACTTGACAGCAGAGCCTTTTTTTTTAAAGGGAGTCTTCCAGAGGGAAGGTAAAAGTCATTGCATCAGAGCCCCTGGCCCCTGGCCCAGAGTCAGCACGTCAGGTAAGTTCAGTGAATGTCAGAGGTGAGGTTTTGCAAACGCCCCATTCTTGCTAGGTATATATAAAAAAATGTCAATTTTCCTGTTGTGTCCCATCAAGGGTGAAGATTGTGTGATTCAGGCCCGTACTAATTTTATCTTCTCAATCAATCTCTCGGAGAGCGATGTTAAAGCTTCTCATTGCCGTTGTCGATCTGCCAGATTCTTTTGGCCATTTGGTTAGTGCTTGTTTTGTGTATTTTGGGGCTATAGTTTTAGGAGCCTGTACCTTGAGAACTTTTACACGTCCTCAGTTTAGTCAGCTACTGCTTTTGAACCCTTATGATGGCTTTTTTGTTTTGTTTTGGGTTGTTGTTGGTTTTTGTTTTTGTTTTTTTATGGTGAGAAAAATTTATTACATTTAGAATTAGCCCGCTGGACTCAGTTTAGATGAT
>NW_006400065.1:1763091-1771017 GCF_000299155.1 Elephantulus edwardii | reverse complement strand
TATAGTTATATATATAGTTATATATATAGTTATATATATTTGTTAATATATTTCCATCAGTTGATAGATGTGTGGATTGTTTCTACCTTTTGGCTATTCTGAATAGTGCTGCTGTTAGTTTGAGTCCCTGTTTTTCCTTCTGCTGGGTGTTTACCTGGAGTGAAATTGCTGGGTCGTTAGGATCATTCTCCAGAGCCCTGGTGGTACAGTGGTGAAGTGCTTGTTTGCAAGCCAAAAGGCTGGTGCTTTAAACCCACTCAGCAGCTCCCTGGGAAGATCAATCTGGTGATCTGCTTTCATAAAGAGTAGTATAGAAAAGGAACCCTGGTAGTGGAGTGCCTTAAATGTTGGGCCACTGACTGAGAGGTTGGCAGTTCAAATCCACCAGCTGCTCCAAGGGAAAAAGATAAGGTGGCTCCCAGTAAGATTTGAAACCTCATGGATGGTCACCAGGAGTCAGAACTGACTGGATGACAGTGGGGTTCTGGGGACGTCAATTCTGTTCTGTCACGTGGGGTCACTGTGAGTTGGAGTAAACCCAGGAATTCCCAGCAACATGATTGATACATGTTTAACTTTTTGAGAAGCCGCCAAATTAGTTTCCACAGCTGCTGCCCCATTGTATGTTTCCAATTAGCAGATGGAGGTTCTAGTTTCTCACCAACACTTATTATTTTCCTTTTCCTGGTAGCCTAGTGGGTAGGAAGTTGTGCTGCCGACACATTGGTGGGTGGTTCTAATCCATCTGTCGCTCAGAGGGAAAAAGATGGTCATTCTCTTTACAGCTTTTGAAAACCCACTGAAGGGTTAGCTGTGAGTCAGTTCTGAGTCAATGGCAATGAGTTTGCGGGTTTGGTGGGTTTGGGTTTGGGTTTTTTGTTTGTTTGGGTGTTTTGTTTTGTTTTGTTTTTTCATTTTAATCACCCTGGGGCTGTGGAATATCATGTTGTGGTTTTTGTTTGCATTTCCACAGAGGTCTTTTTGACACCCTGGCAATATAGGGTTCATTTTCAGATTTGAATTTCTCTTAACACTGACTCCACATCCTGGGTGTGGCGATGGTTAAGCACTGAGCTATTAAATGAAAGGTTCAAACTTCGAAGCTACCCAGAGGTGCCTTGGAAGAAAAGTCTGGCAATCTGTGTCCAAAAAAAAAAGTCACAGCTTTGAAAACCCCCATGGAGCACAGTCCTGCTCTGTGGTGACCAAGGTCACCAGGAGTCAGTATCAGCTTGACAGCTCTGGTTTTTTAATCTTTATTACTGCCTCATTTTGAGGCACCTGGGCCAGCTCCTCCTTTGTCATTTGCTGTCATGAATTTTTAATGTGTTGTCTCCCATTGCCAGTGAATTCTCTGAAAGCCTATTGGTTTAGGGAGAAGAGTCCTCTCTCCCTGGGTCCTTCCTGTGTCTCACATCTGGGCACCCTGGGGGCGATGTGACCTTTTTTTTTTAATTCCCCCAACCTTCCTGTAACAAAAATGTGTCTGTCTTCTGGGTTCTCTGCCTTTTCTTAAAATCCCAAGTCTGTTTATCCCAGTAGCAAAAATTGGGCTTTGGCAAATCATGTATTTTGTGTATAGAAGGAATTTAAGGAGAGGTATTACTTATTTTCATATTGTATTTTAACTGTTTCTCTGATCAAAATTTTTACTTCCTCCTCCTCCTCCCCTTCCACCCCACCCTCCTCATTTTCTAATTCAGTATTTGGAGTTCAACACTGTCTCTCGATCAGATCATCTCAATCTTTTTTCTTTTTACGTCCCTTCCCCCTCCCCTCTGTCCCATATCTCGGTCATCAATATTGCATTATCCGCACTTTCTTTTTTTAAAAAAAAATTCTATAAATTAAAAAATATAGAACACTTCACGAATTAGCATGTCATCCTTGCACAGGGGCCCTGCTAATCTTCTCTGTATCGTTCCAATTTTAGTCCACACTTTTAAACTGTATTTTCTTACAATAAAAAATGGGGGGAAAAAATCATAAGTCCGTTTTCAGCCTGTACTAGTTAGGTTTACTCATACGAAAGGATATTTTTACCCTCTTTTATTTTATTTTATTATTTTTTGTGCTTGTACCGTCAAACTGGATCTGACTGGTACAGGAGGAGAATGTCTCTCCTTCTTCAGCAGAGCATCTGGTGGATTCGAACCATGCACCTCTGGGTTTGCAGTGCAGCTTCTTGCCACTAGGCCACTATTTTTATCCTTCTTGACGATAGATTTCTAGCAGCTTTGGGAAAGCTCTTTTGTTCCTCAAGTCACGGGTTTTTGCAAAGGCTTGGCTCCTGTCACCTGCACAGTGTGTCATAGTGACCCAGAGCTGCCGTGACAAAATACAGTTGACCCTTAAGTAATGGGAGGGTTAGAAATGCCAGCCGCCCTGCACAGTCGAAAATGCACGTATCACTTTTTGATTCTCCCTAAAACTTCACTGATAACTCTGAAGCCTCAAGAGCCTGGTGACGCAGTGTGTTACACATCAGATTGCTGACTGGAACGTCATCAGGTTCAAATCCACCAACCAGTCCGTGGGGGGAAAGATGGGTAATCTCCTCCCATAAAGATGTCTATCCTTGGGGACCTGAGGGAGAGTCCGTGAGTCAGAGTTGACTTGGTTGCAGGGTGGGGAGGTTGGTGGTTTTTTGTTTTTGTTTTCTGGGTATTTCTCTCTCTCTTTTTTTTTTACCATGCATCTAAAAGGTTAATTAACACCTAAAAGCTGCATGTGCAATTGGAGGTAAAAAAAGTATTTCACCAAAAGTACGTGGTGGGGTATTTTTGTGTTGGTTTTGTTTTTGTTTTTGTTTTTTTTATTTTTGTGTGAGTGTACCGTCAAATCAGATCTGACTCGTACAGGAGGAGATTGTCCCTCCTTTTCCCGGCAGAGCATCTGGTGGATTCGAACCGTGTGCCTCTGGGATTGTAGTTGCAGCTCCTTGCCACTAGGCCACCAGAAATCCCCTATTTTTATTTATTTTTAAATCAACAAGTACTGGATTTGTTGTTGGAAAAAAATCATGAGTAAGTGGACCCCGCCCAGTAGAATCCAGTGGTGTTCAATGTCAGCTGGGCCGTAAATTGAGTGGTCTGAAGTTCATTCAGATCCTGGAGTCGGCTAAGCCGTCTTCAGTCTCAAAGCTCTGCAGAAAGTCGCTTGTGTTTCTCAGCATCTTGTGGCAGTCGTTCTGGGGGTGTGGTTGCTGTACCCCTCTGTCCATGCATCGCTATCCCCCCCCCACCTTGTCCGTAGGGAGTTTCTCTGACAACCCAAAGGCCTCACATCCACTAGCAGTTCTGAGAGAGAAAGAGCAACAGTCTCTTCTCCCGTGTGGTTTACAGCCTCGAGAAACCCAGTACAGGGTAGGCTATGTCTTGGTTTCCGCTTGATTTTTCTCTCTTTTCTTGTAAGTGGTGGTGGTCATTATATACCAGCGAGTAAGAACTAATTTATAGCTGACCCTCCAGCAGGTTTTCAGAGGCAGTAAATTCCAAAGGAGGAGATTAACCCACCTTTCCTCCTGTGGAGCAGCTGGTGGATTCAAACCGTGTGCCTTTGGTGTGGCAGCTAAGCTCCTTACCACTTAGTCACCAGAGTTCTTTTTTCTAACAGGACACTGTTTATGTTGGATAGGACCCACCCTGGACCAGTAAATGAGCTCCCCTAATTACTCAGTGCTGCTGTAACAAACCTTTAATAAACACGTTTACTTTCTAGCAGTTCAGAAGGCTCACTCTCATTCTCTCTCTGTCTTTGTCTGTCTCGGTTGCTTCTCTCTCTCATTCATTGCCGTTGAGTCAGAACTGACTTATAGCTGACCCTCCAGTGGGTCGACAAGGCTGTAAATCACCCAGGAGGAGATTGAGCCACTGGCAGATTGACAACTGCCAGCGAGGCATGACTTTAAGGTTTGCAGTGTCACTCCCTGCAGATTAGGTCACCAGAGCTCTCTTTTCGAAGACAGGCAGTCCAAAATCAGGGCACCAACTCACGGGGAAGCCTTCCTTATTCTGTAGGCTCTGGAAGAAGGATCTCAACTCCCTTCAACATATGCAAGCAATTCCTTACCCCCTCCCCCCCCCCCCGAATCTCTGCATCTCTTGGCTTCAGTCTTCCTCTGGGTCTAGGAAGTTCGCAGCACAGGGACCCTGGGGCCCAAGGACACTTAACCTTTACTCTGACTTCTCTCTTGCTGGTCAGAGGTGGTCCTTCCCTCTCTTATCTCTCTTAAGATGAAATAATGCAGGTCACAGCCCAGGAGGACTCCCTCTACCTTGGAAGCATGTTATGTCTTAACATAATCCCCTTGCAACTGGTTGGCTGATGACCACAGACCACTTCCTAGAGGAGAATTACTTACTAATGAGAACCACGGTTTAGTCAGCCTGACACATAATCCTGGAGCTGTTGTAGGTACCATCAAGTCAAGTGCTACTCACAGCATCTCTGTGAACAGACCTGAGCCCTGACCTGTCCTGTGCCGTCCACTTCATCTCTGATACACGTGAGCCCACTGCTGCACTGACTCTTGTCAATCCATCTTGTTGGAGGGGGGTCTTCTTCTCTTTTGCTGACCATCCATCTTTCCAAGCATGCTGCCCTTTCCAAGAAATAGCCTCTTCTAGCATCATGCCTAAAGTATGAGAGCTGAGGCTTCATCATCTTTGTCTCCAAGGAGTACTCTGACTCCAAGATACATCTGTTTGTTCTTTTTGGCAGTCCATGGAATACTAAGAGTACCGAGTAACCAGATTCTGCGTTAGGGGAACGGGGAGGGGGCCTCAAAATTCAACCCATTATAGGAGCCCTGGTGGCACACTGGCTAAGCACTCAGCTTGAACCCAACAGCAGCTCCATGGGAGAAAGATGTAGCAGCCTGATTCCGTAAAGATAGGAAAACCTATGGGGATAGTTCTAGTCTGGATTATAGGTTTGTCAGCAGAAACTAGACAGCCACGCATTTGGGTTTTTCTCTTTAGTAGGACCTCATATTAATTGGTAATACCATCAAAGATTCTGTTTGTATATAAGGTCCTGTTTACAGGTGCTGGGGGTTAAGGACTTCAGTGTATCTTCCTGTGTGTACACTTTGTTCTATTCATTCAGCAGTGAAACTGCTCCTGATTCCGCCACTTAAAATCAGAATCCCCCATCTCCTGACACGCATGCTCAGTTCGTTCTCACCTGCTCTCTCCTTTTCCCCAGAGCATGTGTCACCTGTTCATTTCCTGTACTCATGAGACCTCTCTCCAGTTTACAAGGTGCCTGGTGGCATCGTGTGTGTGTAACATATCGGGCTGCGAACTGAAAGGCCGCCTGTTCACATCTTCCAGTAGAGACTTTCTTCCAGTGGGAGAAAGATGGGCAGTCATGTCCTGGGAAGATTGACTGCCTCAGAGACTCAACGGAGGGTTGCTGGGAGTTGGAGTCAATACAAGGGCAGTGGGTTTGGTTTGGGGTTTGTTGGAAACCAATCTTTTCACTAAGGCCAAATGGGAAAGAAGCCCTGGAAGTGTAGCTTGTTTTGTTGTGTTGCTAACTGGAAGGCCAGGAGGTCGCCAGTTCAGCTTTAGAACCTTTTGGGGCAGTTTTGTTCGTCCTACAAGATCTCTGAGTCAAGTTAGATGGCTTTTTGTCGTTGTTGTTTTTATTAATTTTAATGAAAATTTACAAAGACTTAGGGTTTCCAATCATTCGTTGTTGCATTTTTCTCCCTTCCCACCCCCTACCCCCAATTCACTCATCTCCTTGAAAAGTAAAAGAAAAACTCTTTCATTGTTATACAATCCCTCCCCTCCAAGTCCACTCCACTGTGCAGCCTTCGCTCTGGACTCCTGTCATGACAATAATACCCAATGATATATCCCTTTTAAACAGTTATCTCCCTCATCTGTTTCAATGAAGTATATATCAGTTCCTTCCCTCCTTCTCTGTCTCCTTCAACCCCGATGTCAGTCCCGTTTTACAACAGTGGCCCGATGCAATATTTTGTCCTTTTGTGACTGAGATACTTCACTCAGCATAATGTCCTCCAGGGTCACCCATTTTGTATACTTGATGAATTCCTTGTTTTTCAATGCAGCATAGTATTCCATTGTGTGAATATACCAGAGCTTCTCTATCCATTCGTTTGTTTATGGGCACTTAGGTTGTTACCAACTCCTTGCTATTGCAAACAAAGCTGCATTAAACATGGGTGTGCATATATCTGCTTGGGTGGCAGGTAGGTTTCTTTAGGGTAAATTCCCAGTAGTGGAATTGCTGGGTCAAATGGTATTTCTATTTGTGGCAGTAGGTTTTTTTGAATGAGTTCGCCAGTTACTGTATATTTCAGATATAATGTACTCACAGAAGCAACATGCCAGGACATGAAACACTTTGAAATGATGAGCTTAAGTAAAACAGTTCTGACACAGGGAGCTTAGTTAGTAGTGCAAGGAGTTAAGTACTTGGTGATTAGCCACGAGGTTGGCAGTTCAAACCTACCCAAGGCACCTCTGCTTCTGAAAGGTCACAACTTCGGGAAGCCCCTGGTTACTGTTGCTCTTCCGTACCGATGAGTCAGGACTGACTCGTAGCTGACCCTCCTGCGGGTTTTCAGAGGCTGTAAAGCATTTGGGAGGAAATCACTCACCTTTCTCCTTCAGAGCAGCTGGAGGATCGAACCACGTACCTTTGAGTTGGCAGTGCAGTTCCTTACCACTAAGCCACCAGAACTCTGTGGAACGATTCTCCTCTGCATATGTTGGGTCACCATGAGCCAGAATGAACTCAGTGACAACCAGTCCAATTAGTCTTCCAGCCCCGTGAGGGCAGGGCTTCCTGTCTCCTGTTCCCTGTGTGCACACCCTGTGCCAGGCATGCAGTTATTACAAGGTGCCGTCGAGTTGACTGAGGTGCATAGTGACCATTGTCCAGTAGAAGGAAACCCTGCCTGATCCTACATCGTGTCGTCCTCACAGTCTCCTCTGTGCTCAAGTTCATTGTTACAGGCCCTGTGTCAGTCTGTCTGTTGGAGTCTTCACTGTCACAGTAGTTGCACCATAAATATCTGTCAGATGGGTTGGCAAAACTTGCCTTCCCGTGGCAGACGAGATGACAGCCATTGGTTTGTTGTTGTTCTTTTCGGGTTTGATGTGTTTGTCGTTGGGGTCACTTCCATTTCAGAATGTGAATGACTAAAAGGAGGATTTGCAAACTCTTCAGCAGCCTCGCCTTTCCTGGACAATCCCAGCCGTAATCCAGACTCATCCCACTGCTACTGGATGGATGACTCCGTCTCCGATGATTCTGAAGGGACCTGGGGACCTGCAGTAGGAAGGGAACATCGAGGGCCTTACCTCACTGATGGCAGTGAATCATTAGTTGGCCCCCGCATGCCCGCCCATGGGATTGTTAGTTGCTGTCAGGTTCTTCTGACTCCTGGCAACTTGACCTATGAGAGAACAAAATGTTCTTCATGGTGATCGCAAGTGCTGAAGGCCGTTGTAACAGCGGCTGAGTATCTCGAGAGCCTTTTCATCTTGGGGATTCATCTTCCAGTGCTTTGCAGGGCGGTACATTGTTGCTCTCTGTGTGGTTGTCAGATGCCTGCAAATCGAGGCCAACTCTTACTGACCTCACGTGCAATAGAGAGAAAGTCTGCGCCATCCTGCGCTCTCCTCAGTCTCCGCCTTGCTTACGCCCGTTGCTGCAGTCCGGGTTTTTTTTTGTTTGTTTTTGGGGTTTTTTTGTTTGTTTGTTTTTTGTGAACGAAACTTTTGTTTACACTGTATCTAGAAGCAGATACATAAATTCTTTTTTTTCCATTTTTTTTTAAGTTCATCTCTTTGAGCTCTCCTTCACTGACCTTCCACTTGTGTGTGTGTGTGTGTGTGTGTGTGTGTGTGTGTGTGTGTGTGTGTGTGTGTGCCGTCAAATCGG
>NW_006400065.1:1725247-1761779 GCF_000299155.1 Elephantulus edwardii | reverse complement strand
GACGTGCGGATCTTCTTTTTTTTTTTTGGCTGTGGACGCCCTTCAGGACGCCTTCTTGGCCTTCAATGCCTTTGCTTTGGCTTCAGTTTTGGGAGGGGCAGGGGCTTCCTTCTTCGCTTTCGGCGCCATCTTCGTAGAAAAGGAGGTTGTTTTTTTAATGTGATTTGAGTGAACGTTTACAAGGTGAATGCGTTTTTCATCCAACCACTGATACCCATTTTCTTTTATAGCATTAATTACAGAATACTTCTAACATAAACACCACCAAGACGCTCCTTACAGGCAAGTTAATCTCACATACTTTGGGCATGTAGTCAAGAGAGGCCCGTCCTAGGAAAAAGACATCATGCCGAGAAAGGTTGAGGATCAGCAAAAGTGAAGCTGACCCTCGACAAGACGGACTGACTCACTGATGGTGGAGATTGTGAGGCTGGTGAAGTCGACGGGCCAAAGTTCAGCACCGTCCTTCGTAGGGTCACTGTGAGTCATAATTCACTTCACGGGCCCCCAACAATAGTGTGCCAGCACTCTTCCACTTCCTCCCTGTCATTCTCATTTCCCTTTGGCTTTTGGCCTATTCTCTCTGCCTTATGCGAGTTATCTTGGACAAATGCTGCTTTTTTTTACCCCATCTGATGAGCTATTCTTTTTTTATTATTATTATTTTTGTGTGCGTGTACTGTTAAATCAGATCTGACTGGTACAGGAGGAGATTGTCCCTCCTTCCCAGGCAGAGCATCTGGTGGATTCGAACCGTGTACCTCTGGGATTGTAGTTGCAGCTTCTTGCCACTAGGCCACCAGAGCTCCCCTTTGATGAGCTATTCTAAGGAGGGAACGCCTCCCTGGTGTTACTGTCCGACCATATGTTTTTTTAAACTAAAAGTTAAAAATCCAGGAGGGACGGTAAATGTTCTTCCAGGTTTGAAAGAGGGTGAAAGACCTGACTTGGAAATTCCACCAGTTCTCTGTGGAGCCAGTAAGTTGCACGTTTCACCACTCCATTCAGGACCTTCCACTGTGATCCCTTGTCAACCTGTCAGTGATGGTAGCCGGGCACCATCTAGGTCTCCTGGTCTCCGTGGAAACGGAGGTCCTCCTGTGACCCATTAGTGCTTTGCAGTAGCTGTTTCAGTACATTTTTGTTTTGCTTTCTCTTCTTTGTTCCAGGCAGGGTGAGAGCAACAGTTATACCTGAGCAAGCTTTTTTTTCCTTTAAAATTTTTAATGGCCAGGAAATGGTATAGAATAACTGCCAAGTCACATAAATTAACTTTTCTGTGTGTGATCCCGGAAAGCACACACTATCGGACAATGCAAACTGCACCAGCGTTCTCATCAGTTGTTGTCTGGGCGCGTGACTGAGCAAGGGCCAGTGCAAGCTTTTAAGTGTCTATTCACTCTGCCACTCAAGCAGATATATTCACACCCATGATTATTGCAGCTTTGTTCACATTAGCAAAGAGTTGGAAACAATCCACGTGCCCTTTAACAAAGGAATGGATAGAGAAGCTGTGGTATATTCACACAATGGAATACTACGCTGCATTGAAAAACAAGGAACTCATGCATTGAAAAATAAGGAACTCATGCAATATTATTCAAAATGGGTGACCCTGGAGGACATTATGCTGAGTGAAATATCTCAGTCGCAAAAGGACAAATATTGCATGGTGCCACTGTTGTAAAACAGGATTGACATCGGGGTTGGGGGGAGACTGAGAAAGATAGGTTCAATAATGTATACTGCATTGAAACAGATTAGGGAGAAAACTGTTTAAAAGGGATATGTGATTGGGTATTATTGTCATGACAGAGTCCAGAGCGAAGGCTGGATAGTGGAGTGGACCTGGGGGAAGGGATTGTAAAACAATGAAAGAATTTTTCTTTTACTTTTCAAAGAGAAGAGTGTACTGGGGGGAGGGGATGGGCAGGGAGAAAAGTGCAACAATGAATGAATGAATGGAAATTCAAAGTCTCTGTAAACTTTCATTAAAATTAATAATTAAAAAGAAAAGATCTTATTCACTGAAGAGGATGGAAAACCCTCTAATGCCTTTTGCTTTTGCCCTCTTTGTTTTCAGAGGTGGCATCCGCTTCCTGAGCAGCATGCCTCTGGAAACTCTATGAGCTTTGAGAAACGATAGTTACAGACAGGCTTCAGGTCTTTTGTTTATAAGGTCTCTATGAGTCGTGCTCAACTCAACAACAATAGCACCAACAAGTGAGTCTCTCTCAATTTTTAAAATTTTTTCTTTTTCTGGATGTTTGTTGTTGTTAGCTGCCCTCTAGTTGATAACAACCCATAGCAACCCTATAAACAACAGATCTGAACCTCACCCTATCCTGTGCCATTTTCACAATATGTGGGAGCTCATTGGGGTTTTGGTGTGTTTTTTTCTTTCCTTGTTGTGTACCGTCAAATTGGATCCGACTGGCACAGGAGGAGATGGCCCCTCCTCCAGCGGAGCATCTGGTGGATTCAAACCTTGTGCCTTCAGGATTGCAGCAGAGCTGCTTGCCACCAGAGCTCAGTCCATCTTGTGAGAGCCTTCCTCTTTCTCTGACTCTCCACCTCACTCACCATGATGTCTTTGTCTAAGGACTAGTTCCGCCTGATGCCATGCCCGAAGTATGTGAGACAGTTTTTCCATCCTTTCCTCTGAGAAGCACACTGTGTGTACTTCCTCCAAGACAGACTTATTTGCTGTTTTGGCAATCCATGGGCTATTCAGTACTCTTCCCCATCACCACAATTCAAAGTCATCCATTCTTCTGTCATCTTTATTTATTGTTGAACTTACAGATGCATACATAAGAAGCAATTGAAAAGACCATGGCTTGGGTCAGGCACTCCTTAGTCTTTATATTTACATCATTGCTCTTTAGCACTTTGGAGAGGTCCTTGACAGATATTCCCCGTGCAACATGACTTTAGATTCCCCGCCCCCTCACCTTGTTGTATACCATCGAATCAGATCTGACTGGCACAGGAGGAGATAGTCCCTCTGTCTCCAGCGGAACATCTGGTGGATTCACACTGTGCACCTTCGGGATTGCAGCACAGCTTCTTGCCACTAGGCTACCAGAGCTCCTTGACTTTTTATTTCTTGACTGCTGTTAGCATGGATGTTGATTGTGGATCCAAGTAAAATGACAGTTTGAATCTTTTTTTCCCATCTGCCATGATGTTGCATATCGGCCCAGTGGTGAGGATTTTTTTGTTTTCTTGCTGTTAAGATGTAATTATATTTTATAAATGAATGGAGCAGTTCTCTAAGGCATTGTGCTGGGCTTAATGTGTCCCTGGGGTGTTAGAAATCCCCCCCACCAGTGAATGACTGCCAGCCGGGACAGAGATAGCACCATGTCTGAAAGAGTTTACTCTGTCAACTCTCATATAGTTTAGAGTATGTGGCTTGGACTGTTCAGCTCCAGGCTAGACACTGCTAGGAACACCATTATGATGGTCATAGCCTATTCCTGTCCCTTATCCCTGGGATTCACAGCCTAATAGGGTAGTCAGATTTGTCCCCACATGGATGACCCAAGTGGGCAACATTGGGGCAAAAAGGAACCCAGAGATACCCCTCTGGGCAGGGGTCAGTTTCCAGGGAGGGAGCTCAGGAAAGGTCTTTGATAGAGCTACATTTAACAGACACCAAAATAAAATAAGGCATTGTGTCCTGTGGAGAACTGGAGGGAAGGACAAGCATGGACACTGGTGGTGGTTGTTATTGTTAGGTGTCATCGAGTTGACTGCATCTCATGGCGACCCTGTGCACAACACACCTGAGTCTTGCTTTCCCTTACACCATCCTTACAGTCTCTGATGTGCTCAAGTGAACAGCAAACGCAAAGACCATAAGAGAAGAGATTGTGTCTTTCATGAATAGATGGCAAGGAGACTGGTATGAGAGCTGAGACGTGCAGGCCCTCCTGGTCTGGGGAGTCAAGGGAAGGCAGGGATGCTTGAGCCAACACCCAGAGAACAGACACAGAGTGGTGTAGTGACTGGCATCTACTTTGCTGGATCCCTGTCCCTGCTTCATTGTGTCCCTGAGCAGGGCAAACAAATGGTCTTGCCTCAGTTTCTCTACACAGAGAAGACGGTAACTTCCGCTGAGTATCAGACAAGGAACCCTGATGGCACAGTCATGAAGCATTAGGCTTCTAAGTAAAAAAAGTCAGCAGTTCAAACCCAGCAGGCACTCCAAGGGAGAAAAATGTATTGCTCTGTTTCCTTAAAGAGCTCTTGGAAACCCTATGGACAGTTCTAGTCTGGCCTTTAAGATCACTATGTGTCAGAACCGACTTGGTGGCAGTGGCTTTGGCCCTGGCTTTTTAGAGGAGCTGACAGGGCCAGAATGTTTTCACTCTTCTACAGGCCACATAAGTCCCAGCCTGGGTGAGGTGAAGGTGGAAGAGCAAGGAGGTAGGAGGCTGGACTTACAAACAAGGCCTTCAAGGATCTAATGAGGTTCTGGGTAGGCCAATGCTGTTCAGCATAACACAAGCCATATATACCCTGGTGGCATCATGCATTCTGTATTGGGCTGCTCACCCAAAGATCGCTGGTTTGAATCTACCAAGTACTCTACAGGAGAAATATTTATAGTCCCTGCTGAGGAACCCTGATGCAGAGTCAGAATGGACTCGATGGCACTGGGTTGTTAGGAGTCTCGGTGAACCAATAGATTGAACATTGTGCTCATGGAAAAAATGTGCAGTTCATACCCACCAGCTGGGAGAATATGAGGCAGTCTGCTTCCAGGAAGGTGGGGGTGGTGGTTGTTGTTGTTAAGTACTTTTGAGTTGGAATCAACTCATAGCTGACCTTCCAGCAAGTTTTCAAAGACACATTCTATGGGAGGAGATTGATCCTCTTTATTCTCTTTGGTAGCTGGTGGATTTGAACCGTGGGCCTTTGGATTGGCAGCACAACTCCTTAACACTAAAGATTACAGCCTTGGAAATCCTGTGTGTGTGTGTGTCACAGCAGACCCTACTGGGCATTTTTCCTGTGCCCTTTAGGATTGCTATGAGTCAGGTTGTTAGAACAAAAGAACAAACAAGTCTTGGAGAAAGTGTGACCAGAGTACGCCTTAGAGGCAAGGATGCCAAAGACTTCATCTCACATACTTTGGGTATGTTATTAGGAGGGGCTATGTAATATCTTCTGTTATACATGTTATGCAGTGCTTCATGAATTCGTTAGTGCTTTTAAGTGTTGCATAGTACTCCATTATGTGAATGTGTCATAGTTTCCTTAATCATTTATGGACACTTGGGTATCTTTTCTACTGTAAATAATTCTGCAGTAAAAATGAGTGTGTATGTATTGGTTCATGTAGGATTTGCTTTTTTAGGATCTATAATTAATGAGATTGCTAGATGGTGTTTACATTTTCAGTATGTTAAGAAAGTGTGAGACTATTCTGTGATGGTTGCATCATTTCCATTCACTCCACATTCTTGCCATTACTTGTTTACTGTCCCAGTAGAATTTTGCTACTGTTACTGAGCAAGATGATATATCATCACTCTTTTTTCAACATACTTCTAAATCATACAGCACTCTTCTGTCTGCGGTACTCAGGTAATCTCGGTTTGCTGTGATGCTGAGTCTTGTGCCTTTTGGGTGTTATTAAATGCCATAACGGTGGCCCATGTTGGGAAGTGTTTGGCGGAGCTCCCAGTTTAAGACAGGTTTGGAAGCAGGGGTGGCATCCACTTCCTAAACCACATGCCTATTGGCTGTTGAGTTTCCTAGGCTGAAATGGTTAGGAGAGGAGCTGGTCAGCTCCCACACAGCCACAAGTGACCGCTTGGCCACCGTACCACCCCAAGACCCATTGCAGTGGAGGGGACTCAGCCCAGAGTGGCCCCATAGAGTTTCCAAGACAGTAACTTGAAGAGATTTTTGCCCGTGGAGCAAAACGCAGACTTCACTGCACCACCAAAGCTCCACGGGCTTCTACATTAAAAAGGTTCAAATAAACGGTTGGGGTTGAGTTTTAGAACTTAAGTTAATCCTAAAATGCTATCATTTTAACACGAATTGATAATTGAGCCATGGTGGTCTTTTCCTGGACCGCCTCTCAGACTTGGGGCTCCTGGTTGGAAAGGGTGAATTGAGAGATCTTTTTGTGGCCATGAATGGCAAGATAAGTGTGATGGGAGCCTTTCGGGAGGTTCTGCCTGTTTGTTTTCCCGAATGAGGTGATCCAGGTGCCCACAAATGTTCGCCCCCTGGTTCCTCGCCAAAGCCGGTCACTTTTTGATCTGTCCATCAGCTTCCTTCCGCCCTGGAGTTTTCTAGCCCAAGCCTTCTGACCCTTTAAATCCCAACTGTCAGTCAGGGCCCCGTTGTCGAGGGATCGTGATCTAATTAGATTCTCCTGAATACCCTAGCCTATGCCTTGGCCTTGTTCCTTCCTGTTGGGAATTGACCCACACTCCCTTAAATCCGGCCGTTTCCACGCCCCCAGTCACCAATCACTTACTCCTCCCTCTCCCAAAGTTGGCCTGGTCGCCAAGACGTTCCTTATATGGGCACGGCCCCGAACCGCGGTCTCTCATTGGCTAGGAGCGTCACGCGCGAGTCTGTCAACAAAGGGGCGGAGGGAAATTAGTCGAGGCCTGAAGGTGGGAGGGAGAGGGCGGGGCCTTCTGTCTTGTTGGCGCGCATGCGTGTATGTCGGCCGCCCCACTCCCGCCGCCTGGGGGGGCTAGCGGGTGAGGGCGCTGCGGGGGCGTGTCTAGGTTTTGAGGGTCGTCTATGGGGTTCGGTTTATTCATTGGGGTGTTGGTGGGGTGTTAGAAAATTCCGGGGTTTCTTTTTAATTTAAAGGATACTTTAAGGTTTGGGGAAGCGTGCGTGGGTGTAAGAAATACTTGGAGGTTCCCTTGAGATCAAGGGGTGCCCTTGTGGTTTGGATTTTTTTTTTTGTGTGATTTGAAAGAACCAGGGTTTCTTTTGGGGCTTGAATTGGTTTTGGTGGGTGTAGGATGTGAGAAGATTTAGTAAGAATGCAAGGCGACCAATTTGGGAGCCAGCTCCCTAGGTTTGTGTCTGTCCGGAGTTGTTCCACCTGTCAAACCTGGAATGAGCGAGTGAACCTTTCTGTGCTTCACCTGGAAATCAGGGTTGTGTCTGCCTGGGAGGTCAGAGGCGATGTAGCAGGGATTGTTGGAACAATCCCCTAGTAAGCTTGTGGTGAGCTTCCTATAAACACATGTTGCCTTGTTTGTGGTTGGAACATTTGTGAGATTTATTTAGAGGCTTCTTTTGACTTGGAAAAATATACGTTTTAAGGTTAATCTGACAACTTAAGGAGTGTTCTATTTTAGTGGGTTCTTTGACAGTGGAGACTTCTGTGGAAATATGGAATATGTGGAAGAGTTAAAAGTTTGGGTTGATGATAGGATTGACACATCTTTGAGGTTGGGAAATTGCCGTGTGTATCAGAGGTTTTTGATAAGCACCAGATTTGGGAGGAGTTCATTGAGATTGGGAGCGGCTTGCTTGAAGGGCTACTTTTTAGGCTTGGGGGTTAAAGTAGAATTTGAAAGGGTTTAGATCAAGGTGGGTACTGCTTGGAAAGATTTGAGGGGAGCTGTTTTGGAGGAGTAAAGAATAACCTTTGCTCCCACTCTCAATGTTTGCATGTAGCTAAATTGTTGCTTGATAAATTTTATCATCTGTAGGTCTTGGAGGGAGGTGGGGAATATTTCTGTTTTCGGGGTATTTGCATGTGGCTAAATTCGTAATTGATAAACTGTCATATAGTTCATGGAGGATGTGTGTGTGTATGTGTGAGAAATTTTCTTGCCCTCCTCTAAAGGAATGAATTTCAGCATGGGCTGTATTTGGGAGATAGGTGGGGTTAAAGATTATAGGGTAAGGTAAGGATTCCTTGGATTGGGTGACTCTTATGGATGATGTCTGGGTTTAGGGAGTGGGGTTGTGCTGTCTGGTTATGAATGGTATCTGCAAGACCAGGATCATGTCAGGAGCGTGGTGATGTAGTGGACTATATGTTGGGCTTCTAACTAAAGGGTTAGAGGTTCAAATCCACCAGCTGCTTCTAGGGAGACAGTTAAGTGAGTCTCTTCCTATACACATGTACTGCTCCAGAATCCCAGTGGAGGGTCCCCATTGCAGTCAACTCCATGGCAGCGGGTGGGTAGTGGTGGCCTTTAAAGATTGGCAGTTTGAACCCAGGGGTGTTCTGTGGAAGAAGAAAGATGAAACAATGCTGATGAGCTGTGGAAATCATATGGCCAGTTCTGGTCAGTCTTACAGGGTAGTTAGAAGTCGGTATCATTGATTAGATGTTTAGATTTGGCAGAAATGAGCAAACTTCTGTTAAGCGTCCACTAGTGAGTATTTTTGTTTGCCTGCCACCTGGTCCCTCCATAACTTTTCAACTCTGCCATTATACACAGAGGCAGCCACAAATGAATGAGCACGGTTCAATAAAACTTTATTCACAAAGATAGACTATGGTCTAGTTTGGCCCAAAGGCCAGAGTTTGCTGACCCCTGTCTCCAGGCATATGAAAGGATCAAGGTTAGAAGATAATTTGGGTTCCAGTTTTCTGGAGGGAAAGGGGTCTTCTAGGAACCACTGAGAGATGTTCTCTTTAATCGTCTGGTCAGTTCATGACCAAACGGACTCCAAATAGCTCAGGTTCTTGAATACCGGAGAAGTGACTGGCTTCTGAACTGGGAAGAGCAAAAGCCAGTTAGAGGGCCTTGTTTTGGCTCTCTGTACGACTTGAGGGGCTAGACAAAAGCCGTCCTGGGTCCCTAGAGTCTGTGGCTGTTGCTTCTGTAAAATTAATAATTAAAAAAAAAAACCAACCCAACAACAACAACAACAAAAAACTAAAAAGGAGCTCTGATGGTAAATTACTCTCCTAACTCAGAGGTTCGTTCGAATCCACCACGTGCTCCCTTGGCCGTTTGAATCCATCCGCTTCTCTGGACAAGGGAAAGCAATCTCCTCCCATGTAGTTGACCCCCACAGAAACCTGTTGGAGGGTCAGATAAGATTCAGTTCCCATTCGAGGTGAATTGCACGATCCAGATTTGAATTTCTTTGTCTGGATGACCATCCAAAGCTGGAAGAAATCGTTGCCCAGAGCCCCACACCCCGAGGAAAAGAGGAGTTCATCCTGTAAGGTCCCTTCTGGCTGTGACCTGCTGGGATTTTCTTCTCTCGCTCAGCCCTCCTGTTCATCCTCTGTGGGTCCAAGCAGCCAGGGTCTTGGGCAAGGCTGGGAATTCTTGCTTTTTCAGGAACTGGCCACTGAGGATGCGCTTACCAAAAGGAGATTTTTTTTTAAGGTTTTAGTCAGTTGGTACTTTGACTGGAGTTGAAAACTCTTGTCAGCTTTTGGCCTTTTTATAGTAAGTAAAGGCAGCTGGGTAGTTGCAATAGGGCTGTGGCCTTGGTACAGTCCACCATCTAGGGTTCTGTTCTCCGTTAAAGAGTAAGTCCCATGGCCTTCTCAGGCTTCTGTTTGCTCCGTGGGGCAAGAACAGAACTCCTTGAGGGTCTCGGACTGTCCTGTTGGGAGAAGTTGAGGACAGAGTGGACATAAGAAACAAGTCCCTAATCTTGTCTTCCCTGCCTGCAGGTGGCCGGTGGAGCCCCCCACCACCATCCAGCTCCTGCGATGCGGTGAACCCCAGCCTGTGACTCCACCCCTCCCCCACCATGGACCGTGGCAGCCTCCTGCCCTTCCAGCTATGGTGCCCCCGCCCCTTTGGAACCTACTCACAGAACCAGCCTCGCCCGCCCTCCGCTGCCCTCAAGCCGTCGGCCTGCCCAGAGCCGGGCAGTGGAGCAGAACCGGACCACGAGCCTGCCCACTCAGAGAACACGCCCCCCGCCCTGGCCCCGGAGACCCCGGCCCCCCAGCCCGCCCCGCTCCTCTCTGCGGCAGCCGCAGGGGACGAGGGACGAGTGTTGCTGGACACGTGGTACGTGATCAAGCCCGGGAACACGAAAGAGAAGGTGGCCTTCTTTGTGGCCCACCAGTGCGGCGGGGGCAGCCGGGCTAGCTCCATGAAGGTCAAGGGCCACTGGGGGAGTGACAGCTCCAAGGCCAAGCGGCGGAGACGCTGCCTGGAGCCCACCAAAGCCCCGCTGGACCCTGGGGGCCGCGAGGGTCTCCCTGCTGCCGAAGGGACCCCAGGCTCAGCCGGCGAGGACATGGATCTGCTCTCGGTGGCCGAGATGGTGGCCCTGGTGGAGCAGCGAGCCGCCCTGGCGCTGCAGAGCTACCCCCGTCCAGGTGCCCCGGCGCCGGTGGTCTTTGTGGCCGCTGAGCAGGGAGGGCCGGCCAAGGGGCTGGGGTCCGAGCGGCGGCCTGGAGGTGGTGGCGGGGACTGCAGTCGGGTGGCCGAGGCAGTGGCCCACTTTGAGGCCCAACGGGACAGTCCTCCGGCCAAGGGTCTCCGCAAGGAGGAGCGGCCTGGCCCGGGCCCCGGCGAGGTGCGCATCGCCTTCCGCATCTCCAACGGCCGCGAGCCCCGGGCCCCGGACGGCGGCTTGGCCAGCGGGGCCGGGGGCCGGCCAGGCTGCACATACCCCAGCAGTCCGGGCCCTGGAGCCCGGGCCAAGGACAAGATCACCTGCGACCTGTACCAGCTCATCAGCCCCTCGAGGGACGCCCTCCCCAGCAACGTGGAGTTCCTGCTGGCCAGGGCGGATGAGGCCAGCGAGGAGACTCCGGCCCCGGTCCGGCCTGAGGACACGCCCCCCGCGCCCCCGCCGCCCCCCGCGCGGGACTGCGGGGCCTCGGGCTTCCATGTGGACGTGGTGGTGACCGGCGTGGTGGACGAGTGCATCTTCTTCGGCAAGGACGGCACCAAGAACGTGAAGGAGGAGACGGTGTGCCTGACAGTCAGCCCCGAGGAGCCGCCCCCTCCCGGCCAGCTCTTCTTCCTGCAGACCCGGGGACCGGATGGGCCTCCCGAGCCACCCCCCAGCGACGCGCCGGCCACCGTGCCGGGCCCGGAGGACTCGGAGGGGACGGCAGACACCTCGCTGTGCCGCCTCTACCGCCACGTGTCGCACGATTTCCTGGAGATCCGCTTCAAGATCCAGCGGCTGCTGGAGCCGCGGCAGTACATGCTGCAGCTGCCGGAGCACGTGCTGGTCAAGATCTTCAGCTTCCTGCCCACCCGGGCCCTGGCGGCCCTCAAGTGCACCTGCCACCACTTCAAGGGCATCATCGAGGCATTCGGCGTGCGCGCCACCGACTCGCGCTGGAGCCGAGACCCCCTGTACCGTGACGACCCCTGCAAGCAGTGCCGCAAGCGGTACGAGAAGGGCGATGTGTCACTGTGCCGCTGGCACCCCAAACCCTACCACCATGACCTGCCTTACGGACGCTCCTACTGGATGTGCTGCCGCAGGGCTGACCGCGAGACGCCGGGCTGTCGCCTGGGCCTGCACGACAATAACTGGGTGCTGCCCTGCAACGGGCCGGGTGGGGGCCGGGCGGGCCGCGAGGAGGGCAGGTGAAGCCGGGCCGGGCGGGGGAGGCGCCAGGCCCACCCCGCCCCTGCTCCCTGGGAGCTGAGGGCCAGGACGGGGTCACCAGCGGGGACTTGCTGCCAGGGAGCCTTGGTTACCCAATAGGACCCTTGACGGGGTCCATGGAGGTGACCCCAACCAGCACTCTCAGTTCCCTGACTGACCCATGTTGGTTTTTCTTACTCCTCAGATTCCCCCCAGGGCCGTTGGAGCCTCAAGGAGGGTGGTGGTTGGTTTGGTTTGGTTTTTAAAATGAGCATCTCATTTTCTTCAGCACTCGGCCCCAGCACCCTCCCTCCGCACCCCAGGGACCCACCAGCAGGGAGCAGATGGCAGCTAATTTTAAGGGTTCCCCCATCCTGGCCCTCTCTCACCCCCTCCTCCAGCCCTTCCTCTCTGGGGCAGTTTTCTTTCAAGAGTCTGTGGCATCTAGCCACAAGTTGTCCCCTTTTCCTGGTCCTTCCAAGTCCAAGATTTTGAGAAACCAGAACACAGGTCAGAGGTCCAGAGGCACTTTTCATAGCAGTCTGCCACTCTGAGAGATTCCCCTCCTTAATTACTGTGGGCTCAAGAGAGGGGAAAGATGAAGTAGAAAAATCCCCTCTTCTGACTATTTAAGATATTGCCATCACCCCTACACTCCTAAAATGTAAAAAGGAAGAAAAAAAAAAGCTGTGAAGCCCTTGTCACACTCTTAACAGAGTGCGGGGGGCCAGTGGGCAGGGAAGTTCTGGGTTTTTTCCTTCAACTCTGGGTACTTTTTCAGGTGTTGGGGTCTCTTCAAACGTACCCCCCAAGCCACATATGTTCATTTAGAATCCTTTGATCAACTGAGATACTGATTTTTTCAGGCACTTGGTCCCAGGGTATTTTTGTTTTATTTCTGTTTTGGGGGGTTGGTTTGTGTTCTTGGTTTGGTTTCTTTTCTTTTTTTCAACGTTGTGGTTCTGGAAGCTTCTAGCGTGTGACATTTGACCAATTTTTAATTGGTCCTTTCTATAAAATCAATATTTATAGGGCTCACCCAGACTGGTTTGTGTGTTTGGGGGGGGGGGGAAGGATGCACAAAAAAGGTGTCACCAGGGGAGCTCTGGTGGCCTAGTGGCAAGAAGCTGCATTGCAGTCTTGGAGGTACACAGTTCAAATCCACCAGATCCTCTGCCGGAGAAGGAGGGACAATTTCCTCCTGTACCAGTCAGATCTGATATGACGGTACATGAACAAAAAATAATAAAATAAAAAAAAATTTTTTTAAAGTGTCACCACAGGCCTGTGCATGTCAGGATAGGGAGACAGAAGGAGTCCTTAGCCAAGTCTGTTAGCCTGAAATTATTTTGGATTCATCTCACCTGTGTTGGTTTGGATTAGAAAACTCCAAAAATAGTAGTCATGTAAAGAAATCCAGTACTGGACAGCTGAATGGTGCCTTCCAAGGTGATCAAGAACCCAGGCTCCTTCTTGATCATTGTGCCCATCATCCTTTGCCTTGTCCTCATAGTCCAAAGTGGCTGCATGAGCTCCTGCCATCACTATTTTGCAGGCTGGAGGTAGGGACAAAGACTGGGGAGCTGCTTTCCTCCCAGAAGTAGGGTGTGTAAAACACTTTTTAAAATTAAATATAAAAGAAACCAGAAGAATGACTAAGAGGCAGCTAGCAGTCTGACACTTACCTTCCACAGATACCAAGAAAAAGAGTAAAAGTTGAGAAAGCCAGACCAGTGTAAGGAAGAAACCTGTCAGAGAAGGAAATGAAGATCGTTTTCATTAAAACTAACAGAGTAGAGCTCTGGTGGCCTAGTGGCAAGAAGCTGCACTGCAATCTCGGAGTTGTACGGTTTGAATATCAGATGCTCTGCTGGAGAAGGAGGGACAGTCTCCTCCTGTACCGGTCCAAGATCTGATTTGATGGTACACACACACAAAAATAATAAAATTTAAAAATAAAAAAAACAAACCACGAGAATAATAGGACAGTAACGTAATCTGTGACACCAGGAAGGAACACACTGCTTAGAACAATTCACTATACAAGATCAAAATGGCTACAGTTGCCCACAGATAAAGTTTAGACACAGGGATGGATTTAAATGGAATAAAATGAGATAGGAAAGTGCTAAGACAGCACCAGAATCAAAAGCAGAAAACCTTGAATATACCAGAAGATCATATGCACAGCATTCACTGTAGTTATTTGGTGCTTAGGTTTTAGAGACAAGAGACTGGGTTTGAATCTGAACTTGGTTTTGTGAGACTTAGGTTTCTGGTGGGATCAATCACTTCATCGAGTGTCAAATAGTGAGATACAGTCAGGATTCACCAGGCCAGAAACGTAATAGCAATGCATCCTGGGACCTGATGCTCCTGTGTTCTCCCAAGAGTGTCTCTCGATGGGAACAGACTTGGGTTTCTCATTTGGTAGCCATCTATACACATGGGTAGAAGGTAAAGCCAAAGTCTCCCCAAGTGTGAGACTCTGAAGTTAGCCGGAATCCCTGAGAACTACAAACTCCTATAAGGATAATCCAGAAAAGATGGAATACACACCTCCTCTCAAAGGAGCAGCAGGCAGAGAAGCCTTGTCTGAAGAAGGCCACCCTCAGACAGCATCTGCAAGGTGAGTTTCGGACTCCTCTCTCAGATTTTGGGGCTCTCTGGAAACAGGGACGTGTCATTGCATTTTCCCTTCTCAGATGGGGAGCTCCTGAGGTTAGAACCTTCATCTTTTCTCACTCTGAGGACTCAGAAGGGCAGGTGGTGCCTCTGCCATCTGACGGAGGGTCCCACTTCTAATTATTCCCGTAGGAACCCACAGCACTGCGAGCACCAGAGCAAAGGAAAGAAAATTTTTTTTACTTAAATTTTCTGGCTGTACATTAGCCCTTGCCAAATATGTCATTTGAGGTTTGCATCCCCTGTGTGATGGAGGATATCATCATGTCTGGGGGGGGTGGGGGGACAGTACTCTGGTAGAAGGCACTATCATACAGAAAGTCCCACAAATATTTTTCATATGATGAATGGTACATGGTCAAAAACAAGAACATGGTTGGAAAGAAAGTAGTGTTAGCAAGAACCAGCAGAAGCAACAGAATGCAAAACTAGACCCACAAGGATCATACAACATTGATGTTTGCTTTTTTCCTTCCTTCAAATATAAGGAGGGGGGGCTCTGGTGGCCTATTGGTAAGAAGCTGTGCTGCGATCCCCAAAATAAGGAGGGGTGGGGAGCTTAGACTTGTCTGTGCTTGTCCAAACTCTTAAAAGTGGCCCAGCTAAGTGAAAGGGAGGGGAGAAACCAACATATAAAACATAAATGAAAACATCAGAACTTAAAAACTCAGGTGGATGGATCAAACAGCAGATTAGACACAGTTGAAGAAAGGTTTATCAAACTGAAAACAAAGTTACAGAAAATCCCCAGTGTAATATAGGAAGTAACACCCAGAAAGTAAGAAAGTAGTTGTGTAGCAAAGTCTAACCCACACATACACAAAATAAGAATAAGAACCAAAAAATACATACAGCTGACAGGCATTCCAAAGTCCAGAGAGAGGACAGGGCAAGACAGTGTTTACAGAGATTAACCATTGAGAATTACAGACTCTTTAAACGACAGTAAGCCACGTGAGTCAGAGCAGACCCTGCAGGAGCTGTACAGAGGCCATAAATGAGCAGCAGGAGATTGTCTTTCTCCCCAAGAGCAGCTGGTGGATTCCAACCCTGCCATATTTGAATTGGTGGTGCAGCTTGCTACAACTAGGTGACCAGAACTCCTTATGCATCATAAACAGGGTAAGTGGCAAAGCACCAAATCACACAGTGGCACGGAGCCCGGTCGTGTGATCTTGAGCCGTTGACTTGAAACTCGGTTTCTTGATGTTGTTATGTGCCATTGAGTTGCTTGCAACTCATAGTGACCCTATGTACAAAAGCCCTAAACCATACTCTATCCTGTGCCAATCTCACTGTCTCTGACACACCTATCCCCATTACCCCAGTTACTGAATCAATCCATCTCATCAAGGGTTATCTTGTTAAGTGCCGTCGGTGTTGCAGACCATTTATAGCAACCCAATGAAAGAAAAAGTCCTCAACACTTGTTTGACTTTCATCACTTCTCCAGGTTCATAGGGTTTCCAGAGGCAAGCTCTTTATGGAAGTGGATGCCACTCCTGCTTCCAAGCTTGTTTTAATCGGGGAGCTCTACCAAACACTGTCCACCGTGGGTAACCATTATCGCATTTGACACATCAGTGCCACAGTGTTCAGCTTCACAGAAACCACGAGTTACCTCTGTACAGCAAGTGGACACACCAGGGCTAGACCACCTAGAAGAATGTTTCACCAAAACTAAAAACAGACCTGAGGGCCGGCCACAGATTAGAGTCACCCACCTTTGGCTTAGTAGCATCACTTTCTGTCCACTCAACCAACTGGTCTCTTATGATGTTGACAACTTCATCAAGGGTGGGGTGGGGGGAAATTCCTCAGCCCTGCTTCCAGAGTTTTTGAGAGGCCTATCCTAGCAACATGCCAAAAGTATGTGAGACGAAGCTTCAACGTTGCCTCCAGAGAGCAAAATGGCTGCACCGTCTCAAAGACCTGTTTTGGTCCTCTTTTGGGCATAGTAATTGGCAGAGCCTACTTAACTGTAGGCCCACTTCAATTTATGTGCTGTACAGTGGGAGCAGACTCAGCTGACCCTCCCGCAGGTTTTCAGAGGCTGTAAACAGCCAGGGAGCAGATTGCCCATGTCTACCCCCTCAACAGCCTGGGGTTGCTGTGATGCTGACCCTTGCGCCATTGGGGTGTCAAATGCCATAACATTTAGGCCTGGTGGACAGTGATTGACGGAGCTCCCAGTTTAAGACAAGCTTGGAAGCAGGATTGGCATCCACTTCCTAAACAACTGGCCTCTGCAAACTATGAACTTTGGTAAATGTCGATAATTACAGGGGGGCTTCAGGCCTTTTGTTCATAGGGTCACTATGAGTCATGCTTGACTTGACGGCAAACAACACCACCACCCTCAATAGCAATTCCTTACTCCTGAAGCTCCCCTTTTTCACTCCTTGTTGTGTCCAGTGGAGTCGAACTGGCCCCATAGCTGAATCCTCTAGCGGGTTTTCAGAAGCAGTTAATCACAGGGGAGGCAATTGCCCATCTTTCTCCCACAGAGCAGCTGGGAGATTCAAATTGTGTACCTTCTGGATTGCAGCACAGCTTCTTAACACTAGGCCACCAGAGCTTCTGAGTCATAGTAACTTCAAAGACAGAGCTGACCTGCACCCAATGGAGCTCTTTACAGGATTATTCCGAAGGGTTTTCTAGGCTGTCGTCTTTAGAGCAACAACTAGGTACCCACAGATGCATTCCCAAGAGCTACTGAGTGGGTTATTATGACCAACCTCTCAGATAACTTCTAAATGCTGAACTGTGATGCCACAAGGACTCCCTCTACTGGTTATAAACTCAGACTCGTTGCCACGGGGCTGGAAATGACTCACAGCTGACTTCTCTAGCAGGTTTCTGAGGCTGTAGATTGCCTGGGAACAGACTACCTGTCTTTCTCCCCGAGAGCTGCGGGTGGATTTGAACCACCGAGAAGCATGGCCTTTGATTAAGCTGCCCAACTCACTATGGACTGGGACACTAGAGCTCCCTCTACTGGCTAAGGGGTCTGGGAATGCTTCTGGCCAAGCATCAGTGGCCTCCTCTGTAAAATGGGGCTAATAGTCTTTACTTTGCAAGGATGTAATAACTCAAACCAGAGCCACTTGGCTCAGTTAACATTACAGCACGGGTGAATTGAGATAGGCCTTGGAAGTTCAGGGGCTGATGGAGGTGAGAATTTTGCCGCTGGAAAGTAATGGATTCTTCGTGATTCTCAGCCCCACAGCACTTGTGCCGGCGTCCAGATTTAGGGGCGATCATGAAGGGAGTTGATAGAGCACTCATGGTGGATGGCATGTGGTCAACAACTCATCGTCCGTGGAGTCAGCAGACTCACTGCTGAGTCTCCAGTGGGTTTTTCAGAGGCTGTAAATCACACAGGAGGATCATGCCCATCTCTCTCCCCAGGAGCCACTGGGGGATTTAAACCACCGGAGGGATGCAGCCTGAGTTAGCACCACAGCTCCCTAGAGACTCTGACACCAGATCTTCCTCATCGGGCTACTGCTTAGACCACCAGCCTTTCAACTAGCGGGGCGCTTAACCACTACATGACCAGGGCCCCCCATTCTCTCCTCCTCTTGAAAAATCAAAGCGTGGGGAAATTTTAATATCTCACTTTACTTTCTTTGATCTCTGATACACCCTCACCTCCCCCACCTTTTATTTTTCTTGCAATGCTTAGTTATGTTTAAGTCTGCAGAATATTTTACAGAAACACTCTCTTATTGCCTCCTGGGCATGGGAGAAGCTGGTTGTCCCCAGATTCTGGCTTCCTTCTCGGTTCCTTACTTTTGAACACATGCTCTGTGGGCCCTGTGGGTTGGTGTGGGAGGGAGGCTTGCCCTGATAACAGCATTAAGTCTGCCATCCTTAATTCAGGAAGGAACTGACAGATTCAGTCAGAAGGTGTTGCTGGTCCAGACGCCAGTCCACAAATGAGATGTGGCCCCTTCAACCTTTAGGCCAAGTGTTCCTCTCAGGGCACAGGCCAAGCTTTTGCTTCTTTGGTCCTTGTCTCCATGGTGGCCTCTTCCGAGTCTTTCAGGACTCAAGGGCAAGAGAGTCTTCTAATCACAGCACAGGTAGGAGCCAATGGTGTCATCAAGGACAAACCAGCATGTCCTAAGCGGCCCCACCCTGAGAGCTGCTGGCTCCAGGTGCCCTCGCCGTGCCCGCTGCCAGTCACTTCTTTGAAGCAGAGTGTCCCCCCGTGGGGATCTTTCCCCAGGTCAGAGTCCCAGGTATTCAGCCAGGAAGACAGCGAGGATCCGGCTCAGGTTGTGGACCGTGGGCGGGTGGAGGTTGGCCTCAGAGTCGGCAGGCGTGTGCCACACGGCAGGGAAGGGTGTGGAGATGAGGTGGAGCACGGGGACACCTGGGGTGACAGGACAGACTCGGTCAGTGTAGCCGAGACCCACCACTGACCCAGGGCTTGCAGCATCTTGTTTTGCTTTACACACACACACGCACATGCACTTTTGGAAGTCTGAATGGAAAGATAAGAACTAGCAAGCGCTGCAGGCACAGAAGCACAGATAATAACAGCACACATTTCTTAAATGTGTGCTGTATGCTGGGCACTGGTCCCAGTACAGTCTTTATATGTGGTATCTGCCATTGAACCAACTCATAGCTGACCCTCCCGTGGCTTCCCAGAAGCTGTCAACCACACAGGAGTGAGCTCATCCTACAGAGGAGCTAGTGGATTCGAACTGTGGGCCTTCATGTTGGCAGTGTCCTAACTCCTTGCCAATAGGCCACCAGAGCAAGTGCATTCAATGTCCTCTACAAAAAATTAGAAGAAAGGGAGCTCTGATGGCCTAGTGGTAAGAAGCTGCACTGCAATCTCAGAGGTACGCAGTTCAAATCCACCAGATGCTCTGCTGGAAAAGGCGGAGCAATCTCCTCCTGTACCAGTCAGATCCGATTTGACTGTACACACACACAAATAATAAAAAAAAGGGTTTTTTGGTTTTGTTTTGTTTTTTTAAATTTTTTTTATTATTTTGTGTGTGTACCATCAAATCGGATCTGACTGGTACAGGAAGAGTTTGCCCCTCCTTCTCCAGCAGAGCATCTGGTGGATTTGATAAAATAAAGTTTTTAAGGGGAGCTCTGGTGGCCTAGTGGCAAGGAGCTGCAACTACAATCCAAGAGGCGCATGGTTTGAATCCACCAGATGCTCTGCCGGGAAAGGAGGGATAATCTCCTCCTGTACCAGTCAGATCCGATTTGACGGTACACGCACAAAATAAAAATAAATAAATAAATAAAAATAAAGTTTTTTAAAAAAAATTAGAAGTAAAATGACCCACCATTGTCCAGTGAGTCCAGCTCCCAGTGACCCTACTGGACAGAGGAGAACTGCCCCATGGGAATTCTGACTTTATGGAAGCAGAATGTCCACCTTTCTCCCAGGGAGCCGGTGGTGGGTTCAGGAGGCCTTTGCATGTTAACAGCTGTAATGCTTTCCCACTGCACCACCAGGGGTTCCTCAACTAGAGAGAACCCTCATGGCGACCCTCCTATTAATGTGGGCAGACCACCTTGTCTTTCTCCTGCAGAGGGCCTGGTAGATTTGAACTGCCAACCTTTCAGTAGTTAGCCTCCAATCACGTTACCCATGACGCCACCAGGGATCCCTCAATAAGAGATAAAGATTTTTTTTCTCGTGTCTGAGTGTGTGTACCATCAAATCGGATCTGACTGGTACAGGAGGAGATTGTCCCTCCTTCTCCAGCAGAGCATCTGGTGGATTTGAACCGCGCACCTCTGGGATTGCAGTGCAGCTTCTCACCACTAGGCCACCAGAAGAGATAAGGATTTCTTATTTCACAGATGAGAAAAATTGAGGCAGAAAGAGGTTAAGCAACTGGTCAGCCCAGGGCCGGGTCCCATTTATGGCTCCCTGAGCCTACCCCCACTTGGACCCCCCCCACCTCTGTACCCCCAGCAGCGTACCTCGGCGGAGGAAGGGCACGTGGTCATCCTCCACGGAGCCGGGGGCCTCCCCGGGCTGGAAGTACATCACTTCCTGGGGATGAGACTGCAACAGGTTCAGGCGGTGCAGGCGCTTCTCTGGGGGCACCAAGGGTCAGAAAGCAAGGGTCAGCGTCTCAGGGGGTGACCCAGCTTACAGATAGGAGGCTGGGGTCCTCCTTGAGGAATGAGCACTATTATGAGGGGCCATTGAGTTGGTTCTAACAGTGACCCCGAGCACAACAGGACGAGAAACACATCCTCCAGGACCCTCACAACCTCGGCTTTGTTTGAAGCCACTGTTGCAGCCACTATATCAAGCCATCTCATTGAGGATTTTCTTCCTCTTAACAACGTTGGCTCCCTCTGAGCAGCCAAAGTTGACAGCCTGATTATCATTACTGCTGTACCCATTTTACAGATCAGAACTGAGGCCCAGAGAGATGAGGCCACTTGTCCAAGTTCACACAAAATGGTTCAAAGCGAAGGCCGTCTGACCACAGCGCTCCTATGGTTTCATTACTCTAGATTGTGGTGGGGTCATTTTCTGTTACCGTTTAGGTAACACATGGGCCATGGACGTAGAGAGAAAGAATGGAAGGCTCCTTAGAGGACAGGTGCCCATTCCAGCCTGCTACATCCCAGGCAGTGCCCAACTGCCTCCACCCCAGCCCTCACCAACGTTCCGTAGCCGATGGAACCAGCGGGCTGTGCGGGGGAAGTGGTTGTAGAAGGTCGGGTGGGGGGCTCCCAGGAGATCGAGCAGCACAAAGAGCTCCTAGGAAGAGAGGCCAGAGATGGAGGAGGCCAGACAGGGGGCTGTCCACTCTGCCCCACCTCTCCCTCCTCGCTAGGACCCCCATAGGGCCCTGGTCTCACAATAGCCTGGATCCTGGTGGGGCCAGGACTGTGGGGGGCAGATTCCATGAGCTGCGCCAGGTGCCGGGAGCCATAAAGGGAGTCCTTGGGTCCCCATTCCTTCAGGGCCTCTTCGCCGTCCAGGAAGAGCAGCTGCAAGGTCACCGGGGCTGCCTGTGGGAAACAGCAGGGTCAGGGGCGGTTCAGGCCTGTCAATACCAGGCCCTCAGCCTCAACTCACGCACACTTCCTGTCCATTTGCCCAACCAAAGAGAGCCAACCAGGTCTTTGCTGAGCGCAGCAGCCTAGCATAGACCTGGAGCCAGATTAACCTCCGGTACCACTGGGTCAGCTCCAGCTCCTGACAACCCCGTCAGTCCCATCAGCATCAGAACAGACCACTGCCCTCCCTGCACCCCCCTCATAGCCACCGTTGTGCACTGCCCACTGGCACGATCTCTGTGCCCGTTCTCCTCGTTGATGGTTTTCCTCTTTTTCACTGACCCTCTCCTTTCCCTCCATGAACTGGGGGCCCTCCTGAAAATTATGTCAAAAGCATGAAATGCTGTTGTCCTTATGTGCTGTCCAGACAAAACCAACTCACAGCTGACCCTTGAACAGGATTTCAGAGACTATAAAATGCCCAGAAGGAGACTATCCTTCCTTTGATGGGTGGATTCAAACCACTTGCAGTGCAAAGTGGATTAGCAGCGCAACTCCTTAACCCACTAGACCACCAGAGCTCAACAAAGCATGAGATAGTGACCCAGAACTATTTCAGAGAGGTCAGCAAGGCCTCTTTGAGGAAGTGACCTGAATAGAGGGTGAGCCAGCCAGGAAGATAACTGTGAAAAGAACATTCTAGACACGCGTCAGAGGATTACAAGCAGCTAAAGAATAAGGCACTGGTTCTTCCAAATGGAAGGAATGTTCGCTGCCCTGTTACTGCAGGCTGGATATGATCCTAGTCTCATTTAATCTAAGTCCCCAAGATGAATACTGTTATCATTCCTACCAAGCCCATTTCACAGATAAGAAAACTGAGGTTTAGATGAAACCCCTTGCCCAAATGAAAACAGCTGGTAAGAGGCAGAGGTAGGATTTGCACTTAGTCAATTATGGCCCCAGAACCCCTCTCAGGAATCACTACACTATTGCTGTTGAGATTTAGCCACGAAAACAGCAAGTGCAAATGTCCTGAGGTAGAAGTGAAGCCTGGGTGTTAGAGGAACACAGAGGAGGCGAGGGTAGCTAGAGTAGAAGTTATGAGAGGAAGGGAAGAGAGATGAGATTAGACCGGTACAAAGCACACATCGGGCTAGTGCGGCTCTGGTTATGCTCTGAGATGGCTTTAGAAAAAGGACGAACAGGACCTGACACTCAGAATATAGAAAGTTCCTTCTGAAGATGAAGAAGGATGACAGATACACAGGTAAAAGAAGATGGTGTCCTGGTCCTGAGTGGAGGCTTGTACCAGCCCAAGTCCCAGCTCCTCACCTGCTCCTTGGCCCTGCTCAGCTCCAAGTCGAGGGCCTGGGCCAGCTCCAGCAGCAGGGCACAGGGCACTGCCGAATCCGTAGCCCCCACAAAGGGAGCTGAATCAGGTGGGAAGAGCTTCGAGTCGTAGTGGCAGGCGAAGGTGAGGTGGCGAGCAGCCCCTGGGTCCAGTGTGGCCACAACATTGCCAAAGTCCATCAGCCCCAGGGGCGTCGAGGCCGTGAATGGGTCCAGCTCCACATGCCAGCCAGCTGAGAGTGTCCGCAGCGTGGCCTCCAGGAACTAGTGGCAAGAGAGGTGGGAGAGTGAGAGGTATCTGCGGGGGAGTTTGGGATAAGGGAAATGTATCCTGAGCCACAAAGGGCTCTTGGGGGGGACTTGCAAGTCCCTTTCCTAGATACACACATCTATCAGGCACCTACTGGGTGACAGGCAAGATACCAACAAAATCAATCACAACTCCCTTGTAAACAGCACTCACTATGTGGCAGGCCCTGTTCTGCAAACACTACAGAAATCTGCCAGGTAGGGATGGACCCATTTTGCAGATGAGGGAACAGGTTAAGGAATCCTAGAACATATCCTACATGGCTGAACTGGAATTCAAATCCAGGCATGATCAGACAACTTGAGATGCTTTCTGGGAGGTAAAGTAGGACACCCTACTACCAACTCTGAAGTCTGCCTGCATTTGGGTTCAAATTGAAGGTCTTCCACTAATTCAGAGTCCCTGAATGAGAAGCATACTCAGAACAATTAACGATGAGGCCAAAAGAGCAGCATTTGCTAAAAAACAAAGCACAAAAGGCAAGAAGCATCTGGAAAGAATAAATGGAAATGTGGAGAAAGTGGGAAGAGTGCAGCCACATTGAGGGGAATGAAAATGATGTCACAGAGCTCTGGTGGCCTAGTGGCAGGAAGCTGCACTGCAATCCCAGAGATATGTGGTTTGAATCCACCAGATACTTTGCTGGAGGAGGGACAAGCTCCTCCTGTACCAGTCAGATCGAATTTGACAGTACACGCACACAAAAAGTAATAAAATAAAATTTAAAAAAAGAAAATGATGTTACAAAATTTATATAAATGATAGAATGGAAAGCTAATTTGTTCTGCAAACTTTCACCCAAACCATAATTTAAAAAAGGGGGGGATTTCTCGAGATTTTTAAAAAGGAACCTTTAGATGGCACAAACAGTAAATTGTTCTACTGCTAGTAAAAAAAAGGGAGTTCTGGTGTACTAATGGTAAGAAGCTGTGCCATAGTCCCAAAGTATGTGGTTCGAATCCACCAGCTGCTCTGTAGGAGAAGGATGAACAATCTCTTCCTAGGCGATTTACCGCCTCTGAAAACCTGCTGGAGGGTCAGTTAGGAGTCATTCTGACTCAATGGCACACAACAACTAATCAGCCAAAAGCCTGGCAGGTCAAGTCTGGCAATCAGCTTCTGAAAAGTCAGAACACTGAAGACTCTAAGCTGTTCTTTTCTGTCCTCTCCAAGTAAGAATTAACAGGTGGCCTAGTCTGTGGGAAATTGCACTGCTGACCCAAAGGTGGTTCAAATCTGCTGAGGGAGAAAGATGGGCCATCTCCCTTGGGCAAAGCTATAAATTCTCAGGGCCCCCATTTCACCCTATGCACAATGAAGATCAGATTGTTATCCATTTCATAGGGCTTGTGAATCTCTTAAGCTTTTGATGGAAGCAGTACCTACAACCAAGTGGACTGAAGTCGAATTACTTCCAGTCAAAGCCCCACATCTGCCCCTCAACTGTTTAGTAATCTTTGCTGGACGCCCAATTCCCATTCATTTGTCTGCAGGTTGCAAGGCTCAGGGCTTAAGAGGTGGGGCCTCTTTCTTTACCTTTCGGACTTGTATATTACCAGGACTGCCCGGCGTCCGCACCACGAGCAGGGGGCGCAAATACGTGTTCCAGAGACGCTGCGGGTCCAGTTGCCCGACCACCCTCCGCAGCCGGGCTTCAGAGAGACTTCCAATCACAGGGGCCTTAGCAGAGAAGAAGGGAGAAGGGGAAGAGAATGTGGAACAGGAGAGCAATCCCTGAGCCCTACTCCAGGCACTGCTGCCCCCAACTGTCAGCCAGGTTCCTCTTCATAAGCACTCTAAGCATCAGAGATTTCTAGGATTGATCCTTAACCCCAGGTTTTAAAAAATCCCTTGGTTCAGGCGAGCTCTGGTGGCCTAGTGGTAGGAAACTGCACTGCAATCCCAGAGGTGTGCGGTTCAAATCCACCAGATGCTCTGCTGAAGGAGGAACAATCGCTTCCTGTACCAGTCAGATCCAATTTGACGGTACACACATAAAAAGAATGAATGAATGAATAAATAAATAAATACGATCTAAAAAAAAATCCCTTGGTTCAGCCCAACCCAATCCTAATAGAAAAAATTAAGAACCAAAGTGAGGAAGGGTCTCCCTTCCTGGTTGATTTAGGATTAAAGCTCAGATCACTCAACAGTCAGTCTCATGCACTCAGACCTTTCCTCTGAAGAGTGAGCCATGGTTATGAACTAAACCCGGAACCTTCTACCATTGGCAAGGGCACACGCTCGAATGGCCAAGACGGCAGCACCTGCGGTTAGGGCCATACCATAAAGCCACGTCAGTGATCCCGAAACCCTGGAGAAGGGGCGGCGGGGAATGGAGGTCCCCGCGCAGCCTGGACCCGCGCATGGCCTCACCCGCAGCTCCCGGCCGAGAGACAGCTCCTGAGTACCGCGATGCCAGCCGTTCCAGATGGTGTAGAAAGCGGAGCCCACGGCCAGCGCCAGCAGCAGCAGGGGAAACAGCTGCGCTCGCGGTATCAGCCGGCGCTTAGGCAATACGGGGGGATCCAAGAGGCCGCGTTCCCCGAGCCGTGGCCGGGGCCGACCACGGCTACCGGAACGCATGGCAGCTTTGCCCTGCAACCGGGTCCAGGATGCAGAAGCTGCCAGTTCAGGCCCAGCCAAGTTACACCCCCAAATCCAGAGGCCAATGAACAACCAGAGCGGCCGCATTGACCCACCTCCCGCGAGCAGGAAAGCCAATGGGAACGCTGCTCCTTCCCTAGGGTTTAAGGATTGGCTCCCCTGAGAGTTGCACAACGCGCGGAAGAACTAGGCTCCTCCTCAGCGGAAGAGAAGGAGCCAATGGCAAACGTCTGATCTTGGAAACTCCTGCATTTTCCTGGCGCAGGTCCCTGCCCCTCCTAAACTAGGGATTTATTGTGTCGAATCAAAGAAAAGGATAGAAGTTAAAACGAACAGCCCCTAAAGAAAAGGGCAGGGCCATCATCCGTACAGCGAGGAGTATATTGATTTTGCTGAAGCCACATCCCCGAAGGCAGGACTGGTGGATATTTGGAGTTACCCTCTCTGCCCCTCTTTTTAGTGTACTCCGTTTTTCCAAACAATGATCCAACTCAGATTCTTTCCACCCCCTCCATTATTATGAATATTTGCTCCAAATGGTTCTCGAAACCCTCCTCTAACCTTTTATCCCGTTACTACACCAGGCTGTGCCTAGGATCTGGAGAACAGGTAGCTGGTTAACTGACTGAAAGAAGATCGGTATCTATTTCCATTCCCAAAAGAGGTGATCCTGTGGAAATTATCGAACAATATCACTAATATCACATGCAAGCAACTTCTTGCTGAAGATAATCCAAAAACTACTGGAACGGTACTGGGACAGAGAACTAACTGCCTGATTTAGAAGAGCCCCATGACACTTGGGATATCATTGCTGAAGTCACATGGATTATGGCTGAAAATTGACAGTCTAAGATGTCTGTCTGTGTTTTATTGACTATACAAAGGCATTTGACTTTGTGGATCGTTACAAATTGCGTCTAACATTGAGAAGAATGAGAATCCCAGAATGCTTTGATAGTACTCATGTGAAACATCTAAGAACCAAGAACTTAGGCGAATCAAGATGTCCGGAAAGAGCAAGGGAAAATTCCAAAATCAAGAAAGGAGTGCGTCAGAGATGTGTCCTTTCTCCATACCTTATTTTTTTTTAAATTAATTTTATTGAAAGTTTACAGAGACTTTGGATTTCCATTCATTCAGTGTTGCACTTTTCTCCCTGCCCACCCCTCCCCCCAATTCGCTCTTCTCTATGAAAAGTAAAATTCTTTCATTGTTATACAATCCCTCGCCCCAAGTCCACTCCATGGTTCAGCCTTCATTCTAGACTACTGTCATGACAATAATACCTAATCATATATCTTTTTAAAACAGTTCTCTCCCTCATCTGTTTCAATGCAGTATACATTATTTATCCCCTCTTTCTCAGTCTTCCCTCAACCCTGATGTCAGTTCCCTTTTACAACAGTGTCCCTATGCAATATTTGTCCTTTTGTGACTGAGATATTTCTCTCAGCATAATGTCCTCCAGGGTCACCAATTTTGTATAATATTTTATTAGTTCCTTGTTTTTCAGTGCAGCATAATATTCCATAGTGTGAATATACCACAGCTTCTCTATCCATTTGTTTGTTGATGGGTACCTGGGTTGTTTCCAACTCTTTGTTATAGCAAACAAAGCCACAACAAATATGGTGGGCTTATATCTGCTTGGGTGGCAGTTTTGGTTTCTTTAGGGTAAATTCCCAGTAGTGGAATTGCTGGGTCAAATGGTATTTCTATTTGCAACTTTTTGAGAAAGTGCCATACTGCCTTCCAGAGTGGTTGCACCATTCCAGTTTCTCTGCAACCTCGCTAGCATTTGATGTTTGCTATTCTGTTAAATTTTGCTATTCTTACTGGAGTGAGATGATATCTCATAGTTGTTTTGATTTGCATCTCTCTTTGAGCTAGGGATTTTGAATATATCATGTGTTTTTTGGCCATCTGGATGTCATCTTTGGTGAAGTGTCTGTTCATATCCTGTGCCCATTTTTCAATTGGGTTGTTTACCTTTATCTTGTTGTGGTGCATACCTTTTCAATCTATGTGTGAAACAATTATTTGGGAGTTTGGGCTTTATGAAGAAGAATGTGGCATCAGGCTTGGAGCAAGACTTAACAACTTGGGTTATGCAGCTAAAACAATTTTGCTGGCTGAAACTGAGAACTTGAAGTGTTTCCTGCAAAAAGGCAAAGACTGCAGCCTTCACTATGGAGTGCAACTCAATATCAATAAACTAAGTAGATCTTCGCCTCCAGGCCAATAGGTAGTATTATGATAGGTGGAGAAAGGATTGAGGTTGTTAAATATTTCATTTTACTTGTATTCCTAATAAAACACTCTTTTTCCCCTTTTCTTTATTTTTTAAAAATAATTTTAATGAGCATTTACAGAGATTTTGGATTTCCATTCATTCATTGTTGCACTTCTCTCCCTGCCCAGCCCTCCCCCCACCCAGTTTGCACCTCTCTTTCAAAGGTAAAAGAAACACTCCCTCCCTGGGACACAATCCCCCCGCACCCCTCCCACCACCCCAAGTACATTCCACTAAACAACCTTAATTGTGGACTCTTGTGATAATCATGATACCCTATCATATATCGCTTTTAAATTATTCACTCCCTCGTCTGTTTCAGTGCAGTATACACAATTTATCCAGTTTTTCTCAGTCTTACCCCAACCCTGATATCAGTCCCATTTTACAACAGTGGCACCATGCAATATTTGTCCTTTTGCGCTGAGATATTTCACTCAGCATAATGTCCTCCAGGGTCACCCATTTTGAATAATATTGCATGAGTTCCTTGTTTTTCAATGCAGCGTAGTATTCCATTGTGTGAATATACCACAGCTTCTCTATCCATTTGTTTGTTGATGGGCACCTGGGTTGTTTCCAACTCCTTGCTATTGTGAACAGAGCTGCGATAAACATGGGTGTGCATATATCTGCTTGGATGTCAGTTCTGGTCTCTTTGGAATATATTCCCAGTAGTAGAATTGTTGGGTCAAATGGTATTTCTATTTGCAACTTTTTGAGAAAGTGCTTTACCGCCTTCCACAGTGGTTGCATCATTTTACACTCCCACCAACTGTGAATAAGGGTTCCAGTTTCTCCACAACCTCGCCAGCATTTGTTGCTTGCTGTTCTGTTAAATTTTGCTGTTCTGACTGGGGTGAGATGATATCTCATAGTTGTTTTGATTTGCATCTCTCTTTGAGCTAGGGATTTTGAATATATCATGATGTGCTTGTTGGCCATCTGAATGTCTTCTTTGGTGAAGTGTCTGTTCATATCCTGTGCCCATTTTTCAATTGGATTATTTACCTTTATCTTGTTGTGGTGCTCAAGTATTTTATAAATTCTAGATATAAGTCCCTTATCTGACATGTCATTATCAAATACTTTTTCCCAGTCTGTGGCTTCCCTTTTTACCGTGTTGGAGAAGTTTTTGGATGTGCATAGGGATTTGATTCTTAGAAGGTCCCATTCATCTATTTTATCTTCTTCTGGTTGTAGATTTTTCAGGATACTTGGAAGACTGTTTATGTTGTGGATTAAGACTACTAGAGTTCTTCCAAGTTTTTCTTTAATGAAGTTTATAGTTCTTGGTTTTAGTCCTAGATCCACGATCCACCTTGAGTTGGTTTAATAAAACACTCTTGACACCAGCAGTCAAGAAATCAAAAGACGAGTTGCATTGTGAAAATCTGCTGTCCAGGATCTCTCCAGAGTGCTAAAGAGCAACGATGTCAGTCTACAGACTAAGGTGTGTCTGATCCAGGCCACTGTCTTCTCAATTACTTGCTATGCATCTGAGAGCTGGATAATAAATAAAAATTACAGAAGAAAGGGAGCTCTGGTGGCCTAGGGGCAAGAAGCTGCGCTGCAACTCAAAGGTGCGCCATTCGGATCCACCAGATGCTCCGCTAGAGAAGGAGGGGCAATTTCTTTCTATGTCAGCCTGATTAAACTCGACGGTACACAACAGGAAATATTTAAAAATTACAGAAGAATCAATGCCTTTGAGTTGTGGTGCCGGAGAAGAGTCTTAAGGGCCTGCGAAGAGAACAAACAGGTCTGTCCTGGAGAGGATGAAGAGGGTGAAACAATTTGTTTCTTGGAGGCAGGAATTTTGAAGCTCCGTCTCCCTTACTTTGGGCATGTGGCTAAGTGGGACTAGCCCTTTGGAGAAGGACATCATGCTTGGAAAGATACAGGGTCAGCACAGAAGAGGAAGACCCTGGATGAAATAGATTGACTGCGGTAATGGAGTCAGGTGTGTCACAGACAGTGAGTTTGGCTCAGGATAGTGTTCAGAGCTACTGGTTTTTTTTGGGGGGGGATTTTTAAAAAAAATTTATTATTCATTTCAATGAAAATTTACGGAGACTTTGGATTTCCATTCATTGATTGTTGCAGGTTCAGAGCTATTGTCCATCGGGTCGCTATGAGTCGAAATCGGCTTGATGGCACAGAACCACCACCAACCAAGGCTGGCGGGCATCGCTATGGCAACAGACCACGCCCCCATGGCTAGTTGGATTTACGCAGGCGCCAACGGAAATGTATTTAGGAAGCGGAAGTCCCGCCTCTCTTCTGAGAGGAAGAAGCAACGCAGAGGGAACAAGAACGATTTGAGACCGCAGCCGGCACCATGTGAGTACCCGCGGGGCCTGGATGGCGGGTGTGAGGCCCAGCGGAGACTGGATGGCGGGACTGGGCTTAAGGGTGTAAAGTTGGTGGGTTAACAGCTGAAAAGGGGTGTGTGAGACCCCTTGGTGATAGCCGAGATCAGAGGCTCAAATTTTCCAAGGGGTGGTCATTTCTCTTAATGGACGTCAGAACGGGAATGGAAGCTTTTCTGGATAATTAATTCGGAGGAGGGTCTCTCCCAAATGATTAGTCTCGTTGAGGCATATTTGAAGAGGAAGCGGCTGTCGGTATAAAGAACATGGGGGAGGCTAATGTGCTCCTTTAGGCAGAAAGATTTGAGAGAAGCGACTGGAAGGTTTGATCTAGAGGCGCGTGGTTTTTCAACCTAATCCGCGATTCTTGTGGATGATGAATTACTAGGCTTATTCTACTCATTTATTCACAAAATATTTATTGGATGCCCTGATTATGCCAGGCACTGCTGTAGATGTAACCCCCCCCCCAAACTTCTTTCCCTAGTAACGTTTAGAGAGAGAAAGGCAAACAAAAATATAGTAAGCAGGGAAAGTGTAAAGTGCCTGAGGCGAGGCATTTTACAAAAAAAAAAACCCAGCACAGGACCAAACCAATGAGGAATGCCAGTGTTGAGAGATGATAATCAATCAATACAGAAAGTCCCCTGGAGGAGCTCTGGTGGCTTGGTGGCAGGAAGCTGTGCTGCAATCCCAGAGGCGCACGGTTCGAATCCACCAGATGCTCTGCCGGGTAAGGAGGGACAATCTCCTCCTGTACCTGTCAGATCCAATTTGACGGTACACACACAAATAATATTTTTTTTTTTTTTTAAAAAAAGAAAGTCCCCTGGAAACAGAGGGAAACCGGTATCCGGGGCGAGGTCCTGGGTCCAGGCCGACGACCAAAACCACTGGAATTAATTTTTTTTTAATTTATTTTAATAAAAGTTTACAGAGATTTTGGATTTCCATTCATTTATTGTTGCACACTTTCCTCCCAGCCCACCCCTTCCACCAGTTCGCTTTTCTCTTTGAAAAGTAAAAAAAAAATATTCATTGTTATACAACCCTCTCAGTGCACTCCACTGTGCAGCTTTCATTCTGGACTCTTGTCATGACAATAATATCTAATCATAGATTCCTCCTGAACAGTTCTCTCCCTCATCTGTTTCAATGCAGTATACATTATTTATCCCCTGTCTTCTTGTTTCCCCCAACCCCATGTCAGTCCTGCTTTACAAAAGTGGCACTATGCAGTATTTGTCCTTTTGTGACTGATATAGTTCACTCAGCATAATGTCCTACAGGGTCACCCGTTTTGAATAATATTGAATGAGTTCCTTGTTTTTCAATGCAGCGTAGTATTCCATTGTGTGAATATACCACAGCTTCTCTATCCATTTGTTTGTTGATGGACACTTAGGTTGTTTTCAACTCTGCTGTTGTGAACAAAACCGCAGTAAATATGGGTGTGCATATATCTGTTTGGGTGGCAGTTCTGTTTTCTTTAGGGTAAATTCCCAGTAGTGGAACCGCTGGGTCAAATGGTATTTTTATTAGTAACTTTTTGAGAAAGCACCATACCGCCTTCCACAGTGGTTGCACCATTTTACACTCCCACCAACAGTGAATAAGGGTTCCAGTTTCTCCACAACCTCACCAGCATTTGTTGCTTGCTCTTCTGTTAAATTTTGCTATTCTGACTGGGGTGAGATGATATCTCATAGTTGTGATTTGCATCTTTCTTAGAGCTAGGGATTTTGAACATTTTTTCATGTGTTTGTTGTCCATCTGAATGTTTCTTTGGTGAAGTGTCTGTTCATCTCCTCTGCTCATTTTTCAGTTGTTGTGACTACATCACAACAGAGTTGATTCTTAATCACAGAGACCCCACAGGATGGAGAACTGCCCCTTGGGATTCCCAGTTAATAATTTTTTGAGATGTGCACATTACTGTATTTAAGGAGTGCTGGGTGGAGTCAAACCACCAGCCTTTTGGGTGGCAGTTGAATGCTTAATTCCCTATGTTAGCAGAACTCACCCAGGAGATACAAATGCACAAGCCCTAAGATGAAAGTTTGCCTGCTGGACCCTCAAAGACTGTGCTATTGTGGCTAAAGCAGAGGAGGAAAGGGCATTGCTAAGTGCTGTCTAGCTGGCTCCTTGTCAGAGCAACCCTGTGTTGCTCAGCCGGTACCCCCGCTCACAGTCTCTCCTGTGCCTGAGCCTGTTTTTGCGGTTAATTCATCTCCTTGAAAGTCGTTCTTTTTGTCATCATGTCTTTCCCTGGGGACTCACATTTCTGATATGTTCAAGACAAAGTCTTTCCATCCTCGCTTCTCAGGCACATCCTGGCTGCACTTCTTTCAAGACAGTTTGTTCTTTTGGCAACGCGAGGTGTGTTCAGTATTAGTCAATCCCAAAAACTTCCAGTTTTGTAGCTTAAACTGCAGCAGTTGTTAACTTCAGACCTGTGAGCCACTTGAGAACAATGTGGCCTTGGAAGCCCTTTGAGCTGCTCCACTCTGGTTTTTTTGTTTTGTGGTTTTTTCCTGGTTTGTGTGTGTTTGTGTGTGTACCGTCAAATCGGATCTGACTGGTGCAGGAGGAGATTGTCCCTCCTTCTCCAGCAGAGCATCTGGTGGATTTGAACCGTGCACCTCTAGGATTGCAGTGCAGCTTCTTGCCACTAAGCCACCAGAGCTCCCTTCCACTCTGTTCTTCAGGGTTGTTGTGAGTTGGAGTTGATTCAGCACCACCCAACAAGAACAACTGGGGTGGGAACCATGAAATGGTTTTAAAGAGTAACTTAGGTCCTCTTGTGACCCTTTGAGGGACTGTAGAAACTAGACTGTCAGAACTGGAAGCAGGGAGACGACCTGTAAAGACTCCAAGAGAGTGGTAAGTTTAGGTCAGGGTGATGTCTGTTGGACAAATAAGTCAGGATAAGCATGTATTTTAGAGGCCTGTGACAGCATTTACTGACAGGTGATGAGAGTAAGTCAGGAGCTCAGGTGACATGATCTTTTTTGCTCTAAGAACTGGATGAATGACATTGCCATCACCAGAGGTGGAGAGCAGTGTGAATGGAGGTCAGTGGGGTGACTGGAGCTGAACTTGGTGCGTGCAGTATTGGAGATGTCTAGTAGGCATTGTTTTAGTCAACTAGTGTTGCTGTGACACAAAATATTGTGCATAGGTAGCTTTAAAAACCAGATTAAGCCCCTGCCTCATAGGCCCTGTGTCCCTCAATCCTTTGCTGATGTGTCAGATTGGCTTTAAAAATAGAGCTCGGTGGCCTAGTGGCAAGAAGCTGCACTGCAATCCCAGAGATACACAGTTTCGAATCCACCAGGTCCTCTGCTGGAGAAGGAGGAGCAGTCAGATCCAATTTGACGGTCACACAAACAAAATAATCAATTAAAAAAAAAACAACCCCACACAACTAATTCATTTACAAAATTCAAATGCACTGTTTTTCACACCAGTTCCCATTTCCCTAAACCTCCATCAAATTGTGCATCCCCATGATTAATTCCCCCCTTCCCTGGTACGTCCTCACCTCTGCTTCCACCCCGCCCTTGGATCCTCATGCTTATTGTACAATAATAGGTTTATATGATTTGCTTTTTTATCACCTAGCAGTTACTAAATTTGGTTCATTCCTTACACAGATTTGGCCTCATTTAACATCAGTGATCCCTTAAATGGGATCATGTGTCCATGTATTAGGATTTCAGTGACAGTTTTGGGGACATGTGATTTGCTCGATAGCAGGCCTCCAAACGGTGATGCTGAGACATGTTGGGGTGAGACACCAACGGTGAGACAGTGACTGTCCGGCCCCTACCCCCCTCACTCACATGTCTTTCCCCCCAGGAGCCTCCTCAACAAGCCCAAGAGTGAGATGACCCCGGAGGAGCTGCAGAAGCGAGAGGAGGAGGAGTTTAACACAGGCCCGCTCTCCGTGCTCACTCAGTCGGTCAAGAACAACACGCAAGTGCTCATCAACTGTCGAAACAACAAGAAGCTCCTGGGCCGTGTGAAGGCCTTCGACAGGTGAGCACCCCAGGCCCGGAGGGTGTCTGTCCTCACCCCCCTCAGGTCCAGCCCCACTCCAGTTTGAGAAGCCTGAAGGCAGGGTTTCTCGAAGCCCTTGGTGTGGCTGCCTTTGTTGTCCCCCTCGCTGGTTCAGTGCAGTGTTTATAAACAAACTTGCAGTTAGAAGCCAGCCCGTCTGGGTTCAAATCTCGGCTCTGCTTGACTTTCTCATCAGTCCCTTCCAACTCTTGGCCACCAGCTGTGTGTCAGAGTAGACCTGTGCTCTGTAGTATTTCCGTTGGTTGATTTTTCAGAAACAGATCGGCAGGCCTTTCTCCAAAGACACCTCTGTGTGGGCTTCAACCTCCAACTCAAATGCTTCATTGTGGTGGTTGTAAAGATGCGGTGATTGAATGAATGCATGTGAGGTACATGATGAGTTAATACATGGTTGACAAGCACTCAGTTGTGCTGGCCAATGTTCCAGAACTACAGCGGTGACAAGGCAGGCATTTTTCTCTCAGGCAGCTTGTGCCGCCGGTGGGACAGCCACCAGCAAGCATGTAATAATAGACCTGCTCCTCACCGCGCAGAAGTTCATTATGTGAAAATAGAGGATGTCTTAGGCTGGGTTCTCTATGGGAGCAAAACCAGAGGCTTCGAGAGAGAGATTTATTTCCAGGAAATGGCTCATATGCTTGTAAAAGGCAAATTCCTTTGTCTAGGATGTCTGGGAAGATGGTGTCAGGCTGCTGGCTTTAGAGGTACCACCTGGTGGCTTCAGAGGCTGACACATCCAGAAGTCCTTGTTGAAAAATAGTGTGACAGGCGCTGGTTTAAGTCTGAAGACCACAGGCCACACAGTTATTTGAGAAAAACATTTCTAACATTTTGCCAGACTTTTTGCACAAAAACTAGGCAGGCTGCACCATGAGGAGACCTACCTTTAATCAGATGTCTTTACAGATTTGCTTCTAATATTGCTTTATTACTGTCATAGAGACAAGACTGTACAGCAGCATAGAGTACTTCCATTATGCTGAAAATCAAGACCATGTTGACAGATTATTAACCATAACAGGATTTGGTGGGTTTTTCTGTTTTCAGACTATCCATCTATCTGATTTTTATATAGAAAAATACAATCACAATATTATACAGTAATCCTAATATCAGTGCCTGCAGCCCTTGAATGAATTATTACCTAGGCGATGCTTTCCTGGGAAGGTCTCTGGGCTGGCGTCAGCAGTTAAATACACTGAAAGGCTGGGTGTTCAATTCCACGCACAGGCATGCTGGAAGAGAGGCCTGGCTTCTGAAAAGTCAGGTATTGAAAACCCCAGGGATGGCGAGCTCTGGTGGTGCGTGGTTCAAATCCACCAGATGCTCTGCTGAAGAAGGAGGAACAATCGCCTCCTGTACCAGTCAGATCCAATTTGACGGTACACACGTAAAAAGAATAAATAAAAATTATCTAAAAAGAAAACCCCAGGGAGCACGGTAACTGCAGTCGACGAGTTTTTCAGGCTGCCATGCTGAGGACTCACTCTGGAAAGGCCTTGCCACTTTGTGACCTTGCTCAGGTCTTTCACACTGAGCCTCAGTTTCTGTTTGTTAAATGAGAGCGAGAACAATAACAGGACCTTATAAGGACGGGCTATCGGACCTGCATTCACATGAGGCTTCGTAACCTTAGGTTTCATTTTCTTGCCCTGTGTCTCAGTTTCCTAATGAATAATCAACTTCAGTCTGTGATGAGGATGGATGGATGGATTAGCATCCACACCTCATGAGGTCAGAAACACTGTTTTATTTGTCACCCTGTCCATTTTAAGTGATCAGAGGAGTCAGCATTCCACCAGGATCTGTGGAACACGCTAACCCACGCTGGTGTTCACCTGCCCACCAGACAGCCTGAGGCCAAGATCAAAGCTGGACTGGAATTCGGGGGTTGTGTGCAGCCCCAAGCCCCATCAGGTGCTTCTGGAAGCAGAGAAAAAGCATATGCAGAACAATTAGTCCCCCAGTCCCAGCACTTAGAGAAATACTGGATTAATAAATCTACTCTTTACAGGACCCCTGGGAGGCAGACATTGTCGCAGGAAACCGGGGCCTCAACTTGGGAACTTGCGGAGATAGGATGGGAACACGACAGTCCTGGTCCCACAGCCTGTGCTGTGCCCCACTATCCCACAGGGGAAGCCATTCTCGTAGGACTCCCCCTCATTCCTGGTGTGTTTCTCCCCACCAGGCACTGCAACATGGTGCTGGAGAACGTGAAGGAGATGTGGACTGAGGTCCCCAAGAGTGGCAAGGGCAAGAAGAAGTCCAAACCCGTCAACA
>NW_006400065.1:1698755-1719087 GCF_000299155.1 Elephantulus edwardii | reverse complement strand
CCCCGCCGCAGCTGTCAGCGCGCACACGGGCTCTGCCAGGCCCCAGACCCGCAGAACGCCCGAGCCAAAGTAGGAAGGCCAAGGCTGGAGAGGGGAGGAGACTCCACGAGGTCACCCAGCAGGGTAGTCAGGGCGCGCTGGGCTGGGCAGTGGGAGACCGGGGTCGGGGCTCACCCCAGCCAAGAAGCAGGTAGCAGCGGAAGTGGTCCCCCTCGGAGCCCCCCACGAGCACCAGCAGACTGTGCAGGTAGATGCCCTCCACTAGCAGCCACGTGTAGTTAGCGCCCACGCAGTACTGAGTCACGATCTGGGCAGTGCGGCACGCCGCCAAGGTCTACGACGAGGTGGCCAGAGAAAGGGCTTGGGCAGTCAGGACCGCCAGGAGTCCCCTTCCACCACCATCTCTTGCTATATTTCCCCATCCTACATCCTAAATGGATTCTCTGGGGTCCCTGGAAGGAGATCAGGTGGTGCAGAGGTTAAAGAGCCCTGCAAGGTTGGTTGTTTAAACCGCCTTACTTGCTCCATGGGAGCCTGCTTCTATAAAAATCAAGCTCACTTCCACTGCAGTGGGTTTGGTTTTGCCTTTGGGGAGTTGGGGGTCCTTGAGTGGTGTAAATGGCTAGTATGTATGGCTTCCAAAATGTTGGACGTCCAAGTGACTCGGAAGAAAGGCCTGGCAATCTACTTCTGAAAAAACGGTCATTGAAGGGAGCTCTGGTGGCTTAGTGGCAAGGAGCTGCACTGCAATCACAGAGGTAGAAGGTTCAAATCCAGCAGATGCTCTGCTGTAGAAGGAGGGACAATCTCCTCCTGTACCAGTCAGATCTGATTTGACAGTACACACACACTAAATAATAAAATTAAAAAACCCAAAAACCAAAACAAAACAAACTGGCCGTTGAAAACCCTATGGAGAAGTCTGGTGGCCTAGTGGCAAGAAGCTGCGCTGCAATCTTGGAGGCCCACAGTTCAAATCCACCAGCTGCTCCGTGGGAGGATGGGCAATCTCCTCCTGTGCAATTAACTGCCTCTGAGAACCCAACAGAAGGCAGCTATGCCTCGGTTCTGACTCAACGGTACACAGCAACAAGAAGTTATTATTTTTAAGCAAACCAATATAAAAGTTTTTTTAAAAAACCCTATGAAGCACAGTTCTGTAAGAATTTCCCTTAAATCCCCACAAATATAGTGTCTGCTCTCCATAGCCTTCTAAAAATTGAACTCAATGGTTCAAATCCTTTCTTTAAAAGGTTTCTTCCATTCTAACACACTCTCCCACCAGCTTATGGACTCTTCCACCCCACGGCTGCTTGGTAACTGTTAGTATGACCCTCTCACTTTGGTCTCTAGACTGACATCGTTGCTTTTTAGTTCTCTGGAGAGGTCCATGACAGCAGATTTTCCCAATGCAATTTGTCTTTTGATTTCCTGACTGCTGGTGTTAGGAATGTTGATTGTGGAGCTGAGCAAGCTGTAATTGTTCACAACCTCAATCTCTTCTCCATCTATCATGGTGCTGCCAGTTAGTCCAGTGGTGAGAATTTTTGTTTTCCTGATATTGAGCTTCAATCCATATTGAAGACTACAGTCCTTGACCTTCTGCAGTGAGGTCTACTTTTGGTAGTATGGACTACTTTTGGTAGTCCATGGGATATTCAATACTCTTCTCCAGTAACACAATTCAAGGACATCAATTCTTCTTTAGTCTTTTTAATTCATTGTCCGACTTTCAGATCATAAGAAACAATTGAATCGGGCTTACCTTAGTCTTTAACTTTACATCCTTGCTCGTTAACACTTTGGAGAGGTCTTTGAGAACAGCTTTCCACAATGCAAGAGGGGTATTGAAAAAGTAATGATTGATATCTACCAAATCCCTACATCCATGGTTTTCTCCTATTTTACACCATCTCAGGACCAGGACATGGATTCTCTCATTGGTAAAACAGTCCAAGGATGGGCAAGATTATAAAGGAGAGGAAATGGCATACAAATAGAATCCAGAGAGAGAGATAAGGTGGGAGAGAGTGTTCAATGAAGGGGCAGAAGTTGAGTTGGGAAGATGCCTTTCCAAATGATACTAAGAAAAACAAAGTATTTTTTTATTTTATTTTATACTTTTTATTTTTTTATTATTATTTTTGCGTGCATGTACCGTCAAATCGGATCTGACTGGTACAGGACGAGATTGTCCCTCTTTCCCTGGCAGAGCATCTGGTGGATTCAAACCGTGCACCTTTGGGATTGCAGTGCAGCTTCTTGCCACTAGGCCACCAGAGCTCCAGAAAAACAAAGTATTGATAATACTGTTGTTGTTAGTGGTCTTAGAGTTAGCTTCTGACTAATGAAGACCCTATGCATAATGTGACTGGACTATTGTTATCCAAAAAAATTTTATTCATTGATTTTCAGAAGTAGATTGCCAGGCCTTTATTCCTACTCTGTCTTAACTTGGAAGCTCTAGCAAAGCAAGTTCAGCATCATAGTAACACACAGCCTTCATCAGCTGGCAGGTGCATGAGCCAGGAATCAAACCTGGGTCTCCCCTTTGGAAGGTAAGAATTCTGTCTTTGAACCATCACTGACTCCACTGATTGTGTTGTTTGTTGTTGCTACTATGTGTCATCAAATCAATTCTTACTTTTGGTGACCCAGCAGAACATGCTAGAACCACACCGGGTGTTTTCAAGGCTGTAAATATTTACCCGCTGCTTCATCTTCCTTTGGTGGAGTTGCTAATATGTTCAAACTCATGACATCTCTGTTAGTGCCAAAGTGGATCAACAAGTTCCTGATCCTGGCCCCTTCCAAGCAGGCCGATTCCCATTTGAGGAAGCAGAGGGATCATGCTTACCTGGCTCCAGAGGGTCAAGGCCTGGTCCCCAGGATAGGGGCCAGGTGGAGGCAGCAGACGGTCCCGGGTGAGGATGGCAGCGGCCCGCAGCATGAACGAGGTGAACAGGTTGATGTGGATGTAATTACGAGTGCAGCGCAGCCTCCTGGGGTAGGAAGTGGGAGACAGTCTGAGGACTCTTGGGGACTTATCCTCAGACATAAACCACTCCAAGGAATTCCCATAGAAACACCCCTGGATGCACACCTCCTGACCACCCCAGCTTACTGGGAAAATCAGGTGTCCTACCTGAAGACACTCAAGAGGAACAGAGCCAAGAGCAGTGTGCTGAGAGACAGGGAGTAGCCAACCGTGTACACGACCTGCAGCCGCTCCAGGATCAGCCTCTGGTCCTGAGTGTCAGTGACATGGAGCAAGACTCAGTGCTTCCCTCCACTGGAGAGAGGATCTCTTTGTTCCTGCCAGCAGCCCAGTTTTCTCTGAGTGGGGCTGACTCCACCCCTCATCTCCAGTCAATCAGAGTATTCCATCTAGTACCCACCTTCCACAGTCACTGGTTCAGAGTGGACATATTAGCCAAAGTGAACCAATGAGAATCAGTCCGGGACAGAGCTACTGAAAGAACTCTGGTGGCCTAGTGGGTAATGAATTGCACTGCCAAGCCAAATACACGAGTTCAAATCCACCAGCTGCTCCTCCGGAGAAAGAAGAGTAATATTCTCCTGTGCAATTCATAGCCTCTGAAAACCCGCTGAAGTGTCAGCTAGGACTTGACTCTCACTTGATGGAAACAAACAACAACATGAAGAATGAAACACGATCTTTCTGAAGTGTTGTTAGCTTAGTGGTGTATCAGCCACAGGGATGTCCTGGGCTATCTCTCCCATCCCAAAGGAAAGATAAAGCCAGTCAGGACTGAGGAAAACGACTTGATATTGTGTGCGTGTACCGTCAAATCAGATCTGACTGGTACAGGAGGAGCTTGCCCCTCCTTCCCCGGCAGAGCATCTGGTGGATTCGAACCGTGCACCTCTGGGATTGTAGTTGCAGCTTCTTGCCACTAGGCCACCAGAGTTCCCCTCGACTTGATATTGTGAGAGACAGATTTCCAGGCATATCATTTGAGCACCTAGATCCAGCTGTACCTGAAGCTGTTCCCTTCCATTTTTCAATCACAGAAGCTAATTCTTTCTTTCTCCTTTAAGCACATTTGAATTGAGTTTGTATCACTGAACAGCACTGAGGTTTCAGGCTTGGCCTAAAGATGTTGTCTTGTTTGTCTGTTTGTTTGTTTGTTTGTTTGTTTGTTTCCTCCTGGACCTCACAGCGTATATAACCCACTCCCCCACAGCGTCTTCACACCTGGAAGCTTCCATTCCGCTCTGGGTTCTCACACTGGGAATGGTCCCTCCAAGGTCCCCATTGGCCATCACTGTCACACTGGCGCAGAACAAAGCCCATGGCGACTGAAGAAATGAGGGTGAAGGATTGAAATCACAGAGACAGAGAGAAGGGACAGGGAAAGACACTGTGATTATTAACTACATCAATCGATTGAAATTAGTTCTAGAAATAAAAATGTCTGTAAACATTTGAATGAAAACTGATATGGTTTTCACTCACAAAAAAAATTTGAACCTACAACCAGGAGAGGATAAAATAGATGATTGGGACCTTCTAAGAATTAAATCCCCTATGCACATCCAAAAACCTCTCCAACAGGGTAAAAGTGGAAGACACAGACTAGGAAAAAATATTTTGGAATGATATGTCAAATAAGGGACTTATATCTAGAATTTATAAAATACTCAAGCACCACAAGATAAAGGCAAACAATCCAACTGAAAAATGGGCACAGAGTATGAACAGACACTTCACCAAAGAAGATATTCAGATGGCCAACAAACACCTTAACAGGTCAAAATCCCTAGCTCTAAGGGAGATGTAAATCAAAACAACTAAGAGATATCATCTCACCCCAGTAAGAATAGCAAAATTTAACAGAACAGGAAACATTAAATGCTGGTGACGTTGCGGAGAAACTGGAACCCTTATTCACTGTTGGTGGGAATGTAAAATGGTGCAACCACTCTGGAAGGCAGTATGGCTCTTTCTCAAAAAGCTGGAAAAAGAAATACCATTTGACCCAGCAATTCCACTACTGGGAATATACCCGAAAGAAACCATAACTGCCACCCAAGCAGATATATGCACACCCATGTTTGTTGCAGCTTTGTTCACAATAGCAAAGAGTTGGAAACAACCCAAGTGTGCCCATCAACAAATGAATGGATAGAGAAGCTGTGGTATATTCACACAATGGAATATTATGCTGCATTGAAAAACAAGGAACTAATGAAATATTATACAAAATGGGTGACTCTGGAGGACATGATGCTGAGTGAAATATCTCAGTCACTTTTAAAAGGACACATACTGCATAGTGTCACTGTTGTAAAGCAGGACTGACATCAGGGTTGGGGGGTGGAAATAAGAGGGATAAATAATGTATACTGAATTGAAACAGATGAGGGAGAGAACTGTTTAGGAGGGATATATGATTAGGTATTATTGTCATGCCAAGAGTTCATAATGAAAGCTGCATAGTGGAGTCGACTTGGGAGGAGGGACTGTATAACAATGAAAGAATTTTTCTTTTACTTTTCATAGAGGGAACTGGGCGGGAGGGGTGGGCAGGGAGGAAAGTGTGTAACAATGATTGAATGAAAAGCCAAAGTCTCTGCAAACTTTATCTTCTTTTTTTATATCAATTTTTTAAACTTTTTGTTATTATTTTTAATTGATATTTTATCAAAAGTATACAGAAAACTTGGATTTTCATTCATTTATTGTTGCCCACTTTCCTCCCTAGCCCCCCTCCCAGTTAACTTTTCTCTTTAAAAAGATTCTTTCATTGTTGCACAATTTCCTCCCTCCCTCCCGCCCTCCAATCCACTTTGCTATGGACCTCTTATTCTGGACTGTTTTTATGCAAATAATATCTAATCATGTGATTCTTTTAGACAGTTCTTTCCCTCATCTATTTAAATGCAGGGTTCATTATTTATATTTATCCTCTCTTTTCTTAGTTCCCTCAACCCCCATATCAGTCCTTTTTTTAACAGTGGCATCACTCAGTATTTGTCCTTTTGTTACAGAGATATTTCACTTAGCATAATGTCCTCCAGGGTCACCCATTTTGTATAATATATTATTAGTTCCTTGTTTTTCAGTGCTGCATAGTATTTCATTGTATGAATATACCATAGCTTGTCTATCCATTCCTTAGTTGATGGGCACTTGGGTTGAGTTGCTTCTATCTTTTTGCTATTGTGAACAATTCAGCAATAAACATGGGTGTGCATATAATTGTTTGGGTTGCAGTTCTGGTTTCTTTAGGGTATATTCCCAGTAGTGGAATTGCTGGGTCAAATGGTATTTCTTTTTCCAACTTTTGGAGAAAGAGCCATACTGTCTTCCAGAGAAGTTGCACCATTTTATACTCCCACCAATAATAAATAAGAGTTCAAATTTCTCCATAACTTCACCAGCATTTGTTGTGTGAAGCAAACTTTCATTCAAATAAATAAAAAGAAAAAAAGGTAAAAAGTTAAAAAGAAAATAAAATCCAATTTTAAAAAGGCCAAAGGAAGTAAAGCTGTGATTAAGTTAGTAATTGACATATTTTTAATTAAAAAAAGACTTTTTAATTAAAAAGGGGCATTTTTAAATTAAAAACTATAATGAAATTATTAAAAAAACTATCTGATATGGAGACTTTCTTTGCAATGGAGGAAGGTTTAAATTTTTACTGAAACTTTTGAGAGGAGACAAGTCAGAGAGAAAGACAGTCAATATGATGATGGTGATTACACAAGCCTTTATATAGCACTTGTGCTTATTAATATTCACAAACCTATAAATTTGAGTCATCAGACCCATTTTACAGATGAGAAAACGGAGGCATAAAGATTAAATCTGCTCGAGTCCACACAGCTATGAGGAACAAAATAAGCAAGAAAACCAGAAAGAAACCACAATGAGGTACCATCTCCGGTGGCAGTGGCAAAATTTAGCAGGGTAGTAAATAATAAATGTTGGCGAGAATGTGGCGAGACAGGAAGTCCTATACATTGTTGGTGGAGTAGTAAAATGGTACAACCACTCTGGAAAGCAGTTTGGCGTTTCCGCAAAAAGCTGAACATAGAAATTCCATATGACCCAGCTATTCCACTGTTTGGAATAGAGGCACAAAAGAAAACTTGTAAGGAGCTCTGGTGGCCTAGTGGCAAGAAGCTGCACTGCAATCCCAGAGGTGAGTGGTTTGAATCCACCAGATGCTGTTCTGCTGGAGAAGGAGAGGCAATCTCCTCCTGTAATAGTCGGATCTGATTTAACGGTACAAATACAAAAATAATAAATTTTTTTTAAAAATTTAAAAAAGGAGACTTGTACACCAATGTTCATAGCAGTGTTATTCACCATAGCAAGAACATGGACACATCCTACACGTCCAACCACAATCGAATGGATTGAGAAATAATGGTCTACTCACATGATGGAATACTACGCAGCACGTGGGAACAATGATTTTGTAACTTGGGAGGGACTGGAGAGCATTATGCTAAGTGAACTAACTCAGTCCCGTAAGGACAAATATTCTACTAGGCTATTGTAGTAAGTGCATGAGGATCCAAAGTGGGGAGGTGGGAGCAGAGGAGTGGGATGGGAGGGGAAGGGGTGGGGCTAATCATAGGGTTACACAATTTAATGGGTGGAGGGAGGTGTGGGTAAAGGAAATGGGAAAGATTCGGTGTGAAAAGCAATGTATACGAACTTTGTAGGTAAACCAGTATAAAACAAAAATTTTATTTAAATACAACATAATTTTGTCCTTAGAGAGATAATAGAAAATGAAAGGGCATCATGTGCCAGAATCAGGGTCATTGCACCAGGATTAGATAGGCAAGGGAGAAACCTAGCCAGACAAGGGAAGTGGGAGATGGGTGCTCCATCTAAAGAGAGGTAGGGTCCAGGAGAACGCCTCACCGTGCTGGTGCCAGGGCAGGTACCAAGGGCAGGAGGCGCGGGCAGTGGTGTTGGGTGCAGCGTAGTCCCAGCACACGTACATATCAAACGACCCGTTACAGGCAAGACCTGTGCGCCGACAGAATGGACAGAAAGCAAATGGACCTAGGTCTCTCTCCCCTGATGCAGCAAAAGCAGTCTTTCCCTCGCAAGTCCCTCCCATTCCCACCCAAGAACCAGGAAAAAAGTCTGCCCACCCACTTACGGCCCCGCCTCCACCTTGCCCCAGGCCCCTCCCACTGACCAAGTCCCCGCCCCCGAGCCTGCCCTTCATCGAGTATTTCTCAGACTCCGCCCCTAACCCCGCCCCTCTAAATTCTTTGGGACCCTCCCCGAGACTCCTCCCAGTTGACCCCATCTTTAGCAGTCCGTAGGGAGTTGAGTTGCTTAACACAAAAGGTTCGAATTCATTAAAAGTTCCGCAACAGAAAGATGGGCGATCTCCCATGTGAGTTAAGCCTCTGAAAATTCCCTGGAGGGGTCAGCTGTCAGTCGATTTCAACTCGATGGTAAAGAGCTGTTTTGTCGGGCATATTTTTTGGACACAGCCCACATTATGCACAGTTTTCTTTCCAACCTCAATTCAGGCTCCGCCTGAAAACCTAAGCCCCGCCCCAACCCTGGATCAAACCTAACACCTGTCCCAACCCCTGCCCCATCTACATAGATTTAGGGACCCCGCTGCACCTAAGGGGGGCGCCGCAGCCTCCAAGGTCTCCTGGCACTCGCTGCGGTACCGTTCCCATCGCTGGTATAGCTCCCCCGCCGTCTGTCCCTCAGAGTCTGTCTAGAAAAGGAGAGAAAGGAAGATCCCTCGCCCAGAGGTAAGGAGGGATGAATAGATGGCATGGGGCATTTTTTGAACAATGAAACTGTTCTGTGAGTGGACACAGGATATTGTGAATTTGTCAGAATCTACAACAGAATGAATGAACCCCATAATAATATATCAAAATTGGTTCATCAATTGTAATAAATGGGGCTCAGGAAGGCAATATAGGAGAAGCAGAGTGTGGAGGAGGGGAAATAGAAGCTTTGTTTTCTGCACAATTTTCCTTAAAAATCTAAAACTGGACTGAAAAAGAAAGTCTATTAAGACAAACACACCAAATGCAATGTTGGGGGCAGAAACAGATTATCTACAAATCGTGGTAAGCATGAGTTTACTTGTGCTTACTAATCTGTAGCAATAATTTGTGAATTGTTTCACACACCAAACAATAGTGAACAACTTCACATGTTATTTTCTACAGATTGTCAGAAAGCATAAGTTAAGCGCCTACGTGAGTTTACCTTGCTCACTGGGAATTCACTCCGTCCCTGTCAGGGGTTAAATTTGAAAAGAGGCTTTGATTCTTTAGAAAGTACTGTGGAGCTGGGAGAGAGGCAACTATGCATAGAACGCAGAATCTTCGATGTGAATTGGGAAAATGTTCACTACAGATTAATAAATAAATACTTGTAAGTCTGTGGTAGGAGTTTGGAGAAGGGGTACCTAGAAATGACCAAGGGAGGGGTGCTAGTGGGGGAGACTGCAAAGTTTTATTAGGAAAGAAGAGATGGGATATGTGGGGAGAAAGAGGAGGAACTGGAAACCATCATCAGAATTCGAATGTGGGCAAACCGGGCGCCCTTAAAACTCTCTTTGCGATGGGGGGAAACTTGAAACCATCGCGGGGGTCCTCACCTCTACCATCCGAAGCAGCAGCGCCCACAGCGAGAGCAGTCGCAGCAGCAGCCGTGGCCGCGGGGACCCAGGGCTCGGCATCGTGCGGGCGGCGGGGCATGGAGGCCGGAGGGTCCGGACACACCTGGAGAATCTCAGGGCGCTCAGGCGACCCCTGCTTCCCAGACTCACGCAGAGGCAGCCCACTTCACCCAACTCTCATCTCCGCTCTCACGTGCGATTGAAGGGAGGGGGAGGCGTGGTGAGCGGGCGGGGCCTAGAAGCACGTGATTGCCGGGCCCGCCCCCAATTTGTTGCTGGGGCAGCAGAGGTGGGAAGGGGAGGGTGTTTGCTGAGGGGGCTGTTGCCCTAGAGCCGCGCTCGGGCGGAAACGCCAGTGTCACTCAGAGTCTAGACCAGAGGACGGGAGGGGGCGGGGGGGGGCGCCCTGGGAACAGCCTTGGAGAAGAGGGAGTAGAAACTGCCAGCTAAGGATGAAGGGGAGCTTGAAACCTCCACCAGAGTTCCCACTCTGAGGGGTTTTAAGTAGCCCATAGGAACTTGACCCTATTACACTTGCCCCGTTACAGAGAAGACCCAGGATCAGCGGGACAGCCCTTCTCCCGGTTATCTAAATCCTCCTCACCTAGTGAGGCGTCAGATCATAAGCTTAGCCGGCTGGGGCTCCATGGCTAGAAACTCTCACCCTTTCTCAGACATCGTTTAAGGGGGAAAAAGCTCCAGACGGACAAGACAAATTCAGAGACACAGAAAACAGAGATCGAGAGACTGAAATACACAGAGAATCAGAGACAACGAGAAAACAGAGGCTTCAGGACAGAGAAAGACAAAAACAAATACATAAGCAAAGAGACAACGAGGTGACAGAGACAAAGAGAGGGACCCTGGAGGAAGGTAGGGACGCGATCTGGAGGCTAAACAGAGATTGTGAGACGTGGAGACAGAGATTGGACAGAGACTGTGGCGGACAGAGACGAAAGCCTACCCTGAGAGACTCAGGCTTGAGGGGGAGATGGGAGCAAAAGGGACAGGCTGGGACCGGGGGAGCTCTCACCTGCTCCCAACGCTGTGGGGGTTCACCTGTGGCGTTCCTGCTGCAGCAGCCTCCACTGCCGAGCTGGGCTCTGAAGAGGTGACAGCGCAGGCAGCTGGGATGGTGGGAGGGGGCAGGGGTGGGGCGGGACCTAGACAGGAAGGGGAGCTGAGGCCAAGACCCAGTAAGGGAACACGATGGCTTGTGAATGTCACAGCCACTCTAGGATGTATATCTAGAATATCCGTCTTGAGGACAGCACCCCCAAGCACAACTGCTCCACTGGTATACAATCCCCCCCCCCCCCCCCCCCCCCCCCCCGGTCACACACCACAACCTGCCCCTCAGTCACTGTCATGGACACACAGAGCCCGGCCACCTCTGGGTCAAGGAGGCACCATCGCAGCATCTCACACATGCAGACTCCCAGAGTCCCCCACGCCATTCACAGGTGTGTGTATTCCCACAGTCTCACCTAGAGAGTCAAAGGCTCTCGCCCCCGGGATGACACAGTGACACAGCTACCCGTCCAGGGTCAGAAACTGTACCCAACAGAGACACAGTCATAGCTACACACACACACACAGGGCTTCACATTGTCAGTGATAAGCATACACACAAACACAATCATTAGGTCACATCACAGCCACTGTACAAACACACACACACACACACACACACACACACACACACACAGCACAGCCAGCATGCATCTGTCCCACTTGGTCTATGTGTCTGTGAGAATAGGGACAAGCCGGTCACTGCTGGGTCCCTAGCAAAAGTCTAACACGGGTTTGGCACAAAGCTGGGATCCAAGGAATGATTGTTGATTAAATAAACACACACAGGTCTGGAGTCACGCAACATAGTTACCGGGTCTTCAATGACACAACGTGAAGGTCACACACATGGTGTTGCACATACACACCTGTTGACACACACATTTTACAAAACACCCAAAGAGTTACACATCCAACTGCAACCATGTTGTTGCAAGTTTTCAGTATGACACTGTCACACTGCCACCTTCCCTCGTGAAATCACACCATGCAGACACACAATGCCCCATTACAGCCCTGCTAGCACTCAGCAGACACATACAGTCAAACAGACACATACAGTCACACAGTCACATTAAGAAGCACGCAGATTCCACCACAGGTGATCCTACACAGGGTCACATACCATGGTCCTGCCACAGCACACGTCAGGCACAGTCAGACATAATCCCACTACTTCATAATCACACACAGAGCTACTCACCACAATCCCATTATCACAGCTGCACAGCCTTCACATGGAGTCACACCCCACAACTTTGCTGCAACAAAATTACACTTAGTAGTAAATGAGGGAGCTCTGGTGGTCTAGTGGTGAGAAGCTGTGCTGCAATACCACAGGCCTGGGTTCAGATCCACCAGATGCTCCATGGGGGGGGGTGAGCTATCTCCTCCCATGTGATATGTTGCCTTCTAAAACCTGCTGATAGGTCTTTTGACTTGATGGCAAACAACAACAATAAATGAGGGGACACCACATCACACTCTGCCACGATCACACACAGTCATTTAATCAGGGTCAGCACTGTGATCCCCCCACGCATGACTACACCTAGTCTTAAACATGCACACACACAGGGTTTTGGTTTTTTAATTTTTTACTAGTTTATTTACAAAATTCAAATACATTGTTTTCAACACACAGGGTTATAAATATAGCTAGCACCTTAATTACACAGCAATACAATTACACACAATCGTCATAGGCACACAGCACGACCTTCTCACAACATGATCACATGATCAGAGTCAGAGAGCAGGGTCACTGCTGCCACAATCCCACCACCCTATGATCCCACAATTACACACATGTCCCCATCCGTGATCATATACGACCCCACCACTCACTCAGCAGTAACACATGGTCACACACAGTCTCTTTCTCTCTCTCTCTCTCTCTCTCTCTCTCACACACACACACACACACACACACACACCCCACCATTGCCCCTAATCCTACCCCCATTCCCAATCCCAGCCAAGCTCATGGTCATGGTCACCCTTCACACACACACACACACACACACACACACACACACACACACTCTTTCTCTCTCTCTCTCTCTCTCTCTCTAAGGATCTCCTTCCAGTCTCTTCCTTTGTCCTATATTTGTATTCACGAGGGGACAGCTTAGACACTGAGTCCTGGTTCTCAGCGCCCTTGTGTCTCTTGAACACAAACCACCAGCAGGCACATATTAATCATGCTATTAACATTCATGAGCAAGAATTCTCCTGGGATCCAGGAGAAAGGGGGGGCAGGGTCAAGACTGCCCATTTTGCAGAGGAGAAACTGAGGTCCAGAAAAGACCTTACGAAGGGCCAGGAAGCAAGGGGTGGGGGAGAGCCAGCCCAGAATCTGGACAAAGGCCAGGCGGGAGAGGGGGGTGGTCCTTCCTTCCTGGCCTCTGACTGGCCTCCCTGCTCTCTGTCCCAAATTCCTGGAGCCCTTGGGGTCCTGGGAAAGGTTCTACCCTTGGAGTGGAGTGGAAGGGGGGTGTGAGGTTGCCAGGCACCTCCAGGAGAGATTTGATTTGGGGAGAGGAGTCTCTCCTTGACCTCAAGAGGGCCTGGGCGGGTCACCCTGCTAGGGCTGGGACAGCAAGGAGTCAGGACCTGAGTGATAACTAGAGTAAATGATGAATCATGGGGTAACTGCGGAGGATGGGGGTGTGGTGAAGGGAGACTGAGCTGAGGGAGGGGGACCAGTGGAGATGGATTGAGGTGGTGAAGGAGAGAATGAAACCAAGGACTGAGAGAGACACAAACAAGGCGAGAGACAGAAGTGGACAGAGAAAGACAGCGATCCTGCAAGAGACCAAGAGAAGGGAGAGATAGAGATCAAGAGAGGCTGAAAACGGAGCTCTGGTGGCCTAGTGACAAGAAGCAGTGCTGCAATCCCAAAGGTGCACAGTTCAAATCCACCAGATGCTTCATTGGAGAAGGAGGGGCAGTCTCCTTCTGTGCCGGTCGGACCTGCTTTGACAGTACACAACAACAACAACAAAAATAAAAAAAGAGCGAGGCTGAGAGAGAAACACAGACGGAAGCGAGAAAGACAGGTGGAGAAAGAGAGATCAAGAGAAAGACAATTTAAGAGGGAGACAGCAGGGACGAAGAGGTCCAAACTGCACAATCCGGAGACTGGTAGACAGAAAGGGCTCGGGATAGGTGAGAGAGGGGACTAGGCTCTAAGGACAGAGATGACTGAGCCCCCAGGGAGGTGGGGATGAGCAGGGTGGGCTCTGCCACCCAAGCCTTCTCCTTTCCCCTCTGTCATCACTCCTCCCCACCAGCCCCCCACTATCATTCCTCCACTGTCTCTTCTCCATCAGAGCTCCTCCGCTGTCACTCCCATGTTGTCCTCCCTGTTGCCAACTCTCATTATCAATCCCAGTGTCACCCCACTGCCAACCCCATATTGTCTTCCCTATTGTCAGCTCTCATTGTCACCTCCATATCATCCTATTGTCATCTCTGGTTGTCACCCCCAGTGCTATCCCCATAATAATCAACCCCCATCATCACCCCTGCCGTCACTCCTCTGCTGTTGCTGTCCCCTCAGTGTTCCACGTCGTCACTCCCATATATTTTATTTTACTTTACTATTTTATTTTATTATTTTGTGTGTACCGTCAAATCAGATCTGATTGGTACAGGAGGAGATTGTTCCTCCTTCTCCAGCAGAGTATCTGATGGATTTGAACTGTGCACCTCTGGGATTGCAGTATATCTTCTTGCCAGTAGGCCACCAGAGCTCTCCCACCCACCCCCATATTTTTGCCCTGTCATCAACCAGGGAGCACTGGGTGTATAGTCCCCAGGGAATAGCACTTTTGACCCAAAGGCCATGCCTCTCTGGCAGTTTGAAGCCACCAGTGGCTCTGCTGCAGAGAAATGGGTGATCTCTTCCATGCTCCATGATTTACAGCCTTGGATGCCAACTGAAGGGACAGCGAGGAGGCAGTTCTTTTTATTATTAATAATAATAATAATAATAATAATTTTAATGAAAATTTACAGATATTTTGGATTTCCATTTCATTCATTGTTGCACTTTTCTCCATGCCCACCCCTCCCCTCCAGTTCGTTCTTCTCTTTGAAAAGTGAAAGAAAAATTCTTTCATTGAGGAGGCAATTCTTACACAACAGCTGTAAATTGGAGCTTTGAGTTCCTCATCAACCTCCTTCACCACTCCCCTGTCATTACTCTCCATAACCCTCCACGCAGCTCCCATTCCATCCCCTGTCGCTACCCAATTATCCCCCAATCGACTCTTCACTTCATTTCCATCATCATGCATCACTGCTCTCCCTCCGTCATTACCCCTCACTTTTGCCCTGCCATTGCCGCCTCTATCATAACGTCCTCATCATCACCCATCACTGCTGCTCCCCACAACCACCATCACCCCTATTGTCACCACTTGAGGAAAATCACAGGGTCCGGTGGGCTGTGGAGTACAGGAAGGGCAAGTAGATACTTGGTCCAAGCCCAGCAGAGCCCTGGGGGGTTCTGGCTCTGCAGGCCCTCAGGATGGGCCACACTGTTGGGGAATGTTGGGGAAGAAGGGAGGGCCTCTGGCCAGGACAGATCACCTAGCTTCTGATAAGTGCAAGCCTCCAAATGGCCTTTAATATGGGGCAGAGAAAGCTCCCCTGTGTTTGGCTGTACTGGCTTGAGAAAGCTCACCAACTGGGAAGACGGCCGCTGCATCTGTTGAGCTGGGAGTAGTCCACACGAGGCTGAGGTTCTCCTAACCAATCCACATGTCCTACATCTGCAAGCCCACCCTATCCAGTTTTCCTGTTTACTTGCTGGTGTATAAGTGCGGGGCCGTCGCCAATAAAATTGAGCTGGATGGACTCTAGATGGCTCTCAGGGTGCTGTGTCTCCGTCGTCGTGCTTACCCCCATCAGGGTGTCGCTGTTCATTGCCTGTGAGCAGAGCAGACAGGCACACCACACCAAACCTCTACAGCTCTCAGTCGCTGGACTTTTGGAACATCTTCTGCCCCAGGAAGCAGCCATGACCATTCTCTGATCCAAAGCCTGTCTCAGGCAGCTATATGCACCCCCAACTCCCGGGGGACCCAGAGATACTGGAGCCCAGTTTTCCATGTCTTTCAACACTCTCTCCTCATCAGATAGGACGTTCATGTCTCTTTCCTATCCCTGTCTCCAGGGAATTCTAGTGACCTCATAGATGCTCTTTTTCAATCTCTATGCAAAACAGATCATTCTGGAGGCTGGGCTTTGTGAAGAGGAAGGTGGCATCAGGATTGGAAGGAGACTCATCAACAACCTATGTTATACAGATGACACAACCTTGCTTGCTGAAACTGAGGAGGACCTGAAGTGTTTGCCTTCAATATGGTTTGAAGCTCAACATCAAGAAAACAAAAATTCTCACCTCTGGGCCAATTGGCAGGCCCATGTTGGATGGAGAAGAGACTGAGGTTATTAACAGTTACAGTTTGCTTGGCTCCACAATCAACACTCTTGGCACCAGCAGTCAGGAAATCAAAAGACAAATCTCACTGGGACAATATGCTGTCAGGGATCTTTCTAGAACACTGAGAAGCAACAATGTCAGTCTAGAGACTAAGGTGCACCTGATCCAGGCTGTGGTCTCTGCTATATAACAGAGAGCTAGACACTGACTAAGGATGACAAAAATAATTAATGCCTTTGAGTTGTGGTGCTGGAGAAGAGTTTTGAATTACCACAAACCGCCAAGAAAACAAATAGTTTTGGAGAGGGTGAAACCAAGTTTCTCCTTGGAGGGTAGGATTCTGAAGCTCTGTCTCATATATTTTGGGCATGTGGCCAATCATTGGAGAAGGACATCATGCTGGAAGGGTGAAAGGACAGCACAGGAGAGGAAGACCCCAGATGAGATGAATTGACACAGTAACTTGGGCAATGGGGGTTGGTGAGTCGGAGTCAGGGAGACTGGCTCAGGACATGGCAGACTTCAGAGCTGTTGTTCATAGCGTCACTATGAATCGCAGGTGACTTGATGGCATATAACAACTACAGTAGTGGCAGTCGGAGCTCTGGTGGCCTTGTGGTAAGAAGCTGTGCTGGAATCCCAAAGTCACACGGTTCGAACTCACAAGCTTCTCTTCAGGAGAAAGATGGGCAATCTCCTTCTGTTTGATTAACTGCCTCTGAAAACCTGCCGGAGGGTCAGCTATGGGTCGGTTTTGACTTGACCATATACAACAACAGTGAGTAAGAATCTACCCTGCCAAACCAAAAGCAGCTGGTTTGAATTCAGAAGGGCCATCTCCAGTGTGATTCACAGTCTCTGGAAACTTGCTGTAGTAGCTATGAGTTGACTCTGACTTGACAGCACCTAACAGCATCCCTGTCTCTAAGAGCTCAGGTGACACTGTGGTGAAGGTATTTTTGCTGCTTGCCAAAAGGTCAGTGGTTTGAACTCACCAGCTGCTCCTCTGGAGAAATATGAGGCAGTTTGCTTTCAGAAAGAAAAAAAAACACAGCTTTGGGAGCCCTATGGGGCTGGAAGGCAGTGGGTTTGTCCTGGGGTATCCCTACTTGTGGAACTCTAAGGTCGTACAAATGGTCACTGCACTCAGCTGCTAACCAAAAGTTTGGAAGTTCGACTGCACCCAAATGAGCCGAGAAAGAAAGGCCTGTCTATCTGCGTCCTCCTTCCTTGTCTCCCTGTGTCCATTGTGCTTCACTCCATCCTCTCTCTCCTTTTGGTGCAAATCTCTCCATCCTCTTTTCCTCTGTCCTCACACTCAGCTTGTCTGTGTTTCTATCATGTCTGTGTGTCTGTCACCTCTCCCTTCTGTACCTCTTCAGCATTGCTCGGCCTCTGACTGTTGTGTTTGGTCTGTCTCCAGATCTGTGTCGATCTGCCCATCAGTAAGATCTCTGCTCTCTCCTCGCCACGTCCACATCTTTTTTGGGGTGTCTGTCTGTCTGTCTCTTTCCTTCCTGGTAGCTCTTGCTTCCCATCACCCTCACCAGTGGCCCAGCCTTAGATGTAGATGCCTCCTTCTTGTACTGCCCCTCCCCTCTCCCCAGAGGATGTAGAGGCTCTGAGGAGCTGGAAGGCTGCGGGGAGCAGTGAGGGCCTGGAGTGCTGGCAGATGGTGCAGACAAATGAGGCAGAGAGAGATGGGGAGAGAGAGGGCACCCCATGGTGACTCAGACCAGAAATGGAGCTGTGGAGATGGCCCCCTGAGGTTCTGGGCTGCAGAGAGGTACTGTCACCAAGCAAGACAGAGGGAGAGAAAGAGAGAGAGAGAGAGAGAGAGAAACCGAGGCCCAGAGAGAGAGAGAGAGAAACCGAGGCAGAGAGAGAGAGAGAGAGAGAGAGAGAGAGAGAGAGAGAGACCGAGGCCCAGAGAGAGACAGAGAAACAGGGGCCCAGAGAAAGAGAGAGAGAAAGAGAGGCCCAGAGAGAGACAAAGAGAGGCCCAGAGAGAGAGACCAAGGCCCAGAGAGAGACAGAGAGAAACAGGGGCCCAGAGAAAGAGAGAGAGAGAAAGAGAGGCCCAGAGAGATAGATAGAGAGAGAGAGAGAGAGGCCCAGAGAGAAACAGAGAACTTGGAGAGACAGGGAGACAGCCAAGAAAGAAAGAGACTGAGAGACAGAAAAACACAGACATCCAGAGACAGAGATTCAGACAGAGACACAGAACAAAACAGAGAGAGACAGGAACACAGAAGTAGACAGAGAAAGAGACTCAGAGATGACCCAGTGGGGGGATAGCGGGGTTTTGTTTAAAGTGATTTTCTTGGGCTATGGTCAGGGAGAGCTGTGTTGCTAATCCAGAAGCTGCACTTCTCTGGCAGCTCCACCCCACCAGCAACTCCTCTGGGAGACGGACTATCTTCATCTCTACTGTTTGCAGCCTCTGAAAACCCGCTGGAGGATCAGCAATGGGACAGCAGGCAGCGATAATAAATATGGGAAAAGGAATCCTGGTGTTGCATGGGATTAAGCACTCAGCTGCAAACTCAAAGGTGGGCGATTTGAATCCACCAACCGCTCCACCGAGGAAGGAGGTGGCTGTCCACTCCAGCAGAGACTCCAGCCTTGGAAACCCTACGGGACAGTTCTGTCCTGTGAGTTCTGTGCTACGAATCCTCTTGTCGCTATGACTTCATATCAATCCCACAGCAAGAACAAGCCCTCTCCAAGATAAGAATCCAGCTGAGAGATGGAGGCAAGCTCCCTTCGCCCCCTGTAGGCCTGGCGGGGTGCAGGTCTCCATAGCGACCTTCTCAGATTTTAAGGGCAAATATTGTCCGGCCAGAAGCAGCGGGCTGTGTTGACATAATCTCATGCTAGGTGGGGTGAGGCGGGGGCTCTGAGGATACAGAGGCAGGAGAGGCGGGGGGGGCGCGGGGGGCGGGGCAGGACAGGCATCACTACCAGCTCCCCGTTTCCCACTTTCTGCAAATGCAGGTGCAAACATCCCCTACCTGGGAGCAGCCACTGAGAGTTTCGAACCCAGAGTGTCGCTGGCTGCCCCCTGGTGGCCCTACAGCCTTCTCCCGGGTACCTTACAGGACAGCAGCCTCCTCCAGGTTCTTGAATATATGGTACCTCCTTCCTCTATCTCTGGAGCCTGTGGATGAGTGACACGGAGGGGTGTTGGCCAAGAAAAAGTCAGCAGTTCGAATACACAGTCCCTCTGCGGGAGAAAGATATATATCAGCTCCCAACAAGATTTACCGTCTGAGAAATTGGATGGATGGTTGGATTGCGTTGAATTGGATTGGGTTTGGTTTGATTTGATCTCCTCCCTCTAGGAGACCCGGTGATGCACTGAATTAAGTGCTAGGCTTTTAGCTACCCATTTTTATATTTATGTTACAGCAGGGCTGGGAATTTATGACACCAACTCAAAAATCTGCTATGGCTCTCCAGGGATCAAGGGGGAAAGCCCAGGCTCCTCTCCTTCACCTCCAAGGCTTTTGCTAAGCTTTTCCAGCCTTTCTCCCCTGACTTCCCATCTCTCCAGACTGTCCCCAGTACTTTAGTCTCCATTTTGATACTTTGGTGTGGTTTGTTTTTGGTTTTTCTCTGTCCCCCCTCTGATTTTTGTCAATTTTTTCCAGTTTGATCTCAAAATTAGCTCATTCATTTCACAAAGAATTTTACTTCCAACTCCCACTGGGTTATGAGCCCTGAGGAGGGCCAGCCGGGGTTGTCATTGAGTCAAGTGCCCTCCATAAAGTGTCTGAGGCTGTCAATAATTATGGATAGGAGATTGCCCCCATCTTTCTCCCAGAGTGTGTGGTATATTTGAACTGCCAACTTTTTGGTTATCAGGCTGGTACGTTATACACCATAGCTCCTTACAGACTATATCAAAAGATCCAATTCATCTTATCAGGTACTTACTATGTATCTAGGAATCTCTGGGTGGTGCAAATGGCTCAGTGCCGGGCTATTAACCAAAAGGTTGGCAGTTTGAACCCACCCAGGGGTGCCTCGGAAGAAAGGCCTGGTGATTTGGTTTAGAAGCATCACATCTTTTTCCCCCCTATAATTATATTTTATTAATTTTCATAAACATTTACAGAGATTTTGGGTTTCCATTCATTCACCGCTGCAC
>NW_006400065.1:1642580-1696955 GCF_000299155.1 Elephantulus edwardii | reverse complement strand
ATTATATTTTATTCATATACATTGTTTTATACAATCTTTCATTTACATTATGTTTCATACAATCATTCATATACATTCTATTTTACATTCTTTTTCTTTTTTGAACATTTAAATTTTTTTTTTTCATTTTAATGAATGTTTACAGAGATTTTGGATTTCCATTCATTCATTGCTGCATTTTTCTCCCTGCCCACTCCTCCCCGCCCCACCCCCAGTTCCCTCTTCTCTTTGAAAAGTAAAAGAAAAATTCTTTCATTGGTATACAATCCCTCCCCCTCCTTTTTAAAACTTTTTAAAAAAAATTTATACTGGTTTATTTACAAAGCAGTAAATATAGTGTTTTTCCACCAGATAATTCCCATTTCCTTTACACTCGCCTCCATCCACCAAACAGTGCAACCTATGATTATCAACAGTCCCCTCTATCCCCATCCTCAGCCTTGTCCTTGCCCTTCCCCTCCTGTTGTTGTTGTTATGTGCCATTGAGTTGCTTGAGACTCATAGCGACCCTATGTACAAAAGCACTAAACCCTGCTCTATCCTGTGCTAATCTCACTGTCTCCGACACACTTACTCGCATTGCTCCAGTCACTCAATGGATCTATCTCATGGAGGGTCTTCCTTTCTTACACTGTCCCTCCACCCTCCCAAGCATGATGTCCTTCTCCAAGGAAGAAGGTTTCCCGCCCCGCCCCCCATAGTATTGAATTTTATTTTAATCTTGTGAACCTGGAAATCAGCTGGAGTTAAAAACATGTCCCCATCTTACATGTTCAGGATACAATGCATCTTTGGTCTTCAGGCTTACTGCAAATAACCCCCTGAGGTAAGATTCATGACACCCCTTGCTGACCTCTGACAAACCCAGAATCTACCACTGGCAAGTGGATTTTATGTCATAGTGACGCTTGGGACAGAGCAGAACTGCTCCATGGCGTTTCCAAGGCTTAGAAGCCAGGTGAGACCTGTCTCATGTCCTTTGCTCTTTCTCTGCTAAGTCCCTAAACGTTAGCCCGCCTTCCGCCTGAGCTAATGCTGATGCTGTTAAGTGCCATCAAGTCAACTATGACTCACAACTACCCTATGACTAGTAGATCTGAACCTTCCCATGTCCTGCACCATTTTGATGGTCTCTGCCATGTTCAAGGCCATCATGGCAGTGACTATCTCAGTCATCTTCTTCAGAGTTTGTTTTTTGATTGGTTTTAGTTTGTTGTTTTTTGTTTGTTTAATTATTATTTTTTAAATATTATTTTTATGTGTGCCGTCAAGTCAGATCTGACTGGTACAGGAGGAGATTGCCCCCTCCTTCTCCAGCTGGTGGATTTGAACTGCGTACCTCTGGGATTGCAGTGCAGCACCTTGCCACTAGGCCACCAGAGCTCCCTTTGTTGTTTTGTTTTTTTTTTAAATTTGTTATGTGCTGTAGAATCTGATCTGATTGGCACAGGAGGAGATTATCCCTCCTTCTCCAGTGGAGTATCTAGTGGATTTGAACCATGTGCCTTTGGGATTGCAGCGCAGCTTCTTGCCACTAGTCCACCAGAGCTCCCTTTCCTTCAGAGTTTTGTGCTGACCCTTTCCCAGTATGATATCTGTCTCTCTCCAAGGACTGGTTCCTCCTAAAAATATACCCAGAGTAAGTGAGATGAAGTTTCACCATCCTTGCCTCTAAGGAGCCTTCATGGCAGATTTATTAGCTGCCATCAACTCAATCCCCAACTCATGGTGACCCACACACAATGGGAAAAACGTTGACCAGCCCTGTGCCATCTCCATGATCCGCTGGGGATCAGACTCTTCACGGCTGATTTGTGGAAGGAGATTGCCAGGTCTTTCTTCCTAGTCCTCTTCAGTCTGAATGTTCTGCTGAAATCAGTTCAGTGTCCTACTAGGCCTCCTCTGACTGACAGGTGCTGGTTGCCTACAGGATGGGTGCCTGGGTTGGAAATCAAATCCAAATCCTGCATGTGAGGTGGGAATTCTACCCAAAACCCACCACTGTCCTGCCTTTACCTGGAGCCAACACACATTATCCCCCCCAAAAAAACAGAGCAATTTCCCTGAGAGCAAGAACCCCTGAATTGGGGTTTCTAACTTCCTAAACAGCAAGAAAGGAGTCCTGGTGGCTCAGGGGCTAAGCACTCAGCCACCAGGGCTCCTTCCATAAAGATTATTCACTCACTGCCATTGCCATTGTCAAGCCTGGTGGCCTAGTTGAAGGGGAGCAGGTGCTGCTAACCCAGAGTGCAAACCTGTCCGGCAGTTCAAATCCACCAGCAGCTTGAAAGGAGGAAGAGGCAGTGCAACAATGAATGAAATGGAAATCCAAAATCTCTGTAAATGGTCATGAAAATTAATAATAATAACAATTAAAAAAAAAGAAGAGGAGAAAAAAAAAGAAAGGAGGAAGATCTCCTCCTGTACAGTTTGTTGTTGTTGTTTGATGCCGTTGAGTCCTAGATGACTCATAGCGACCCTATGAAAGAACAGCCTGAGTACTGTTCGTACATAGAGTTTCCGGAGGCAAGCCATTTCGGAAGTGGAATGCTGCTCCTGCTTCCAGGCTTGATTTAGTCGGGAAGCTCCAGCCAACACTGTCCACCATGGGTACCCATTACCACGATTGGCACATCACTGTCACAGGTTTCAGCATCACAGCAGCCACGAGTTACCTCTGTACAGCAACACACAGACCAGTGCTGTACCACCTGCACGTCAAACAGTTTACAGCCTCAGAAATCCAATCGAGTATCAGCTATGAGACAGATAGACTCAAAAAAAGCAAAGAGTTTTTTGAGCTTTTGCGAAATCCCTGGTGAGCTCTGGTGGCCTAGGGGCAAGAAGCTGCACTGCAGTCCCAGAGATGTGCAGTTCAAATCCACCAGATGCTCTGCTGGAGAAGGAGGGACAATCTCCTCCTGTACCAGTCAGATCTGATTTGACAGTACACACAAAATAATAACAATTTTTCTTTTAAACCACCAGAACTACCAACAGGTGAGCTTCCTTCCTTTCCATCTCCTGGCCTTTCAGTGAGCATCTAAGCACTTAACTAACCACTGTGCCACCAGGGTTTCTAATCTTAACAATGAACACGCTGCCACCAAGAAAATGATGAATCAGAGTGACTCTTTGTTGGGTTTCTGAGGCTGTAAATCTTTACCAGTGGAAACTGCACATTTTTCTCCCTCAGAGCAACCGGCAGCTTTGAAATGTTGATCTTTAAGGAGTGCTGATGCTGTTATTGTGTGCCATTGAGTCAGAATGGACCCAGAGCTGACCCTCCAGCAGGTTTTCAGAAGCAGTTAATTGCACGGAAGGAGATTACCCATCCTTCTCCTAAAGAGAAGCTGGTGGATTTGAACTATGCATCTTTGAGACTGCAGCACAGTTTCTCACCACTAGGCCACCAGAGCTGCTCCTGGTGGGGTTTGTTGTTTTGTTGTTGTTTTGTTGTTGTTATGTGCCCTCGAGTCGCCTGCGACTCATAGCGACCCTATGTACAACAGCCCTAAACTCCGCTCTGTCCTGTGCCAATCGCACTGTCTCCGACACTCCCATCCCAATTACCCCAGTCACTGAATCAATCCACCTCGTAGAGGGCCTTCCTCTCCTGTGCTGTCCCTCCACCCTCCCAAGCATGATGTCCCTCTCTAAGGACCAGTCTCTCCTCACAACATGTCCAAAGTATGTTAGACGGAGCCTCAGAATCCTTGCCTCCAAGGAGCCACTCAGTTTAACCCTTTCCAGGACAAATCTGTTTGTTTTCCTAGCAGTCCATGGTATTCTCAATACTCTTCTCCAGCACCACAGCTCAAAGGCATCAGTTCTCCTTCTATCCTCCTGGGTCATTGTCCAACTCTCTGAAGCATAACAAGTGATTGTGAAGACCATAGCCTGTATCAGACGCACCTTAGTCTCCAGAGAGACACCATTGCTCTTCAGCACTTTGAAGAGGTCCCTAACAGCAGACTTTCCCATGGCAATGTGCCTTTTAATTTCCTGGCTGCTGGTGCCAAGACTGTTGACTACAGAGCCAAGCAAACTAAAGCTGTGTACAAGCTCAATCTCTTCACCATCCATCCTGATGCTGCCAATTGGTCCAGTGGTGAGAATCTTTGTCTTCTTGACATTGAGCCTCAATCCATATTGTAGGCTGCAGTCCTTGACACTCTGCAGCAGTAGCTTCAGGTCCTCTTCAGTTTCAGCAAGCAGGGCTGTGTCATCCGCATAACGCAGGCTGTTGATAAATCGTCCACCAATCTTGACCCCAGTGGGTAGCATATAGGGCTGCTGGCCTCAAGGTCAATTTTTCAATTCCACCAGAAAGATAGGCAATCTCCTGCCACAAAGATTTGCAGCCTTGAGAGCTGATGGAGGGTTGGATCAGCTAGATGGTGATGGGACATCTGGGCTTGTTTTTGTTCTAAATCCTCACCACCGACCTGCAGAATTATGCTACCCATTTCCCAGATGACAAAACTGAGGCAATGGCAACTTGCCTGAAATGGCAGCGTTCAAAAGGAATAGGACAAGAACCCGGGCTGTCTAACTTAAAATCCAATTTCTAGACTGAGATATCAAGATAGGCAGAGATGGAAGCAACCGGTGGGGGTTGGGGAGGGATAAAACACTTCCCAGTGTGGATGAGTGCCTTGGAGCCGGAACTGACTCAGAGCTGACCCTCCAGAGGGTTTTCAGAGGCTGTAAGTAATGTGGGAAGAGACTATCTTTCTCCACCAGGAGCAGCTGGTGGATTCGAACCTCATGCCTTTGTGCTGACAGTGCAACTCTTTACCACTGGGCTTCCCAAGAAAGAAACCTACAGTGGGAGATGTGGAGAAGAAAAGAGAGAGAGAGACAAAGAAAGCGAGAGACAGAGAGTCAGAGAGAGAGAGAGAGACAGACAGACAGACACAGAGACAGACAGAGAGACAGAGAAAGACAGAGAGAGAGAGACAGAGACAGAGAAAAGAGAAAGAGACACACAGAGAGAGACAGAGACAGAGAAAAGAGAGAGAGAGACAGAGAAAGGAGAGAGAGAGAAGGAGAGAGTGAGAGGAGAGAGAGAGAGAGAGAAGGAGAGAGAGAGAGTGAAAAAAGACAAAAAGACTGTGAGCTCTCCCCCTCCTGTTCCTACCCTCTTCACTCCTCCCCCTCAAAGCTGTCCCCATCCCACTCCCATCCCCCAGGCCCTTGACACCTCCCTTTGAGAGCACTTGTGATCAAACCAGCTCCATTAACTGCATTCCCAAACCGCTGTGTGGAGCATTTTTGGGAATACGAGTTCCTGAAACTGCTCTTTTCCTCTGGGTGTGTGTGTGTGTGTGTGTGTGTGTGTGTGTGTGTGTGTGTGAGTGGGGGAAGCCAGCTATTGGGCCACGGTCACTCTCCCTACAGCAGGGTCTGGCCGAGTCCCCAGGCTCAGAGTCAGATGTATTCTTTTATGTTTCCTCCCTCCCCACAGGATACAGACTCCTCTGCTGTTGTTCCCTATCCCGGTCCTGGCTCCACCCAGCCTCCTTGGCCATATGGAGCCCCCCAGGATCTGAATCCCCTTGGGCTCCCACAATCCTCTGGGGGCTCTCCTGTGACAGCCAAGAACATTGCAGCCTCTCTCACAGTTAAGGAGTCTGACTCCTCCCTCCCTCTTAGAGTCTGAGCTCACGGAGGGGGATGAGGGGAGGGGGGATAAATGTGAGAGGCAGGCAATTCGAATTTCTGCTTTGTTTCTATCTTCTATCAGTAAAGCAATCAGCTGAGATCCTAGGATAATAATGGCCACATCTGTTTTTGGTCATCACTTTATACTTACCACTAATTTGGGGGCCTAGCACATAGTCATAGGGGGACACCGGCAAGTGAATCAGGTTGTCCTGGTGGTTGGGTGCACTGAGTAGGTTCTGATCCATAGTAACTCCGCGTGGACTTGAACAAAAAGACTGATCCTGTGCTGTCTTCACATCACTGCTGTTCTGGGCTGCAGCCAGTGTCTTAATCCACTTTCTCGAGGGTGTCCCTGTTTTGCATCAATCCTCCACTTTGTAAGACATCTTTCTCCAGGGGCTGGTCCCTCCCAATAACCTGCTCGACATATGTGAGCTGAAGTCTCACTGCTCTTGCCTCCAAGAAACATTCTGGCTGCGTTTCTGCCAAGACAGATTTGTTTGTTCTTTTGGCAGCCCATGTACAGAATGTAGTCAGTATCCTTTACCAGAACCATCGTGCAAAGACGGCCCTTTTTCCTCAGTCTTCCTTGTTTGATGTCCAAGTTTCATGTGCATATGAGGTTACTAAACATCTCAGGATTTGGGGCTTAGTCCGCAATGTACAATGTAGCATTTCAAAGAGGGCTGATGCAGCAGATTCATCCAATGCATTTATTGTTGTTATGTGCCATCAAGTAGCTTGTGAATCACAGTGACCCTATTACAATAGCCCTGAAACCTGCTCTATCCTGTGTCCACCTTACTGTCTCTAACAAACCTACCCTCATTACCATAGTCGCTGAATCAATCTATCTCATCAAGAGTCTTCCTCTCTTGCACTATCCCTTTACCCTTCCAAGCATGATGTCGCTCTCCAAGGACTGGTCCCTCCTTGTAACATGTCCAGTGTATGTCAGATGAAGCATCAGAATCCTTGCCACCAAGGAACAGCTTGGTTTCTCCCTCTCTAGGATGAACCTGTTTGTTCTTCTAGCAGTCCATGGTATATTCAATATTCTTCTCCAGCACCACAGCTCAAAGGTATCAATTATCTTATCATCCCTAGTCATTGTCCAACTCTCTGATGCATAGCAAGCAATTGAAAAGACCATGGCCTGAATCAGGCACACCTTAGTCTCCAGACTGATATCTTTGCTCTTCACTACTTTGGAAAGGTCTCTGACAGCAGACTTTGCCTGGATATTTTATATTAAGTGAGCTCACATGGTATTTATCATTTGCGATTGACTTATTTCACTCAGCATGATGTTTTCAAGGTTCATCTTTGGAATAATATGCGTCAGGACTTCATCTCTCTTTACAAGAAACCTTGATGGTGTAAAGTGTTGGGCTGTTATTGATAGGCCTGCAGTTCTAATCTTCAGTACTCTGGAGAGCTCCCTGACAGCCAATTTTCCTAATGTAATTTGGTCGCTATGAGTTACAGGCGACTCGACGGCACATAACAACAACAACAACAACAATTTGTCTTTTGATTTCCCGGCTGCTGGTACCAAGAGTGTTGACTGTGGAGCCAACCTCATTTAATTTCTTGGTTGCTGCTGCTATGGGCATTGATTTGTTTCAAGCAAAATGCAATATTGACAAGTTCAGTCTTTTCTCTGTATGTCATGATGTTGCCCATTGAATCAAGTAGTTCTAATTAATGCGTGGCTACTATGTGCCAGGAAGGTCTCTAAGAGGTGTAAGTGGTTTACACTTGACTACTAACTCAGGGAGCTCTGGTGGCCTAGTGAGTAAGGAGTTACGCTATCAACCTAGAGTCAGGTGGTTCCAGTTTGCCAGTTGCTCTGAGGGAGAAAGATGAGCTATCTCATCCTGTGTGATTTACAGCCTGTGCAAATCCTCTGGAGCAGTCAGCTCTGAGTCAGTTCTGACTTGCTGGCAGTGAGTTGAGAGAGACTGACCTGAAGGTTTGTGTTTTGGATACACCTAACAGCACTGGTGACTCCATGAGTTGGATGCTTCATTGCTGAGAGGTCTGTGGTTTGAGCCCTCCAGGCTCCTCTGCAAGAGAAGGGCGGCCAGTCTTCTTCAGCAAAGATGAATAGTCTCAGAAACAGGCAAGAGGTCAATGAGAATGAGTGTTTGGTTTGGTTTGGTTTTGGAGGTAGGCAGAAGAAAGTCCTGGCAATCTGTTCTGCTTTTATAAATATTAAATAAAAACAAGAACAAACATACAAACAAAACCCAACCAACCAAACAAAAACAGAACCCAAAACCAAACCAAACTACCCTATGGAAGAGTTCTCTTTGGTAACAAATGGAGTTGCCATGTACTAGCCCAAAAGCAAGGGGGCTACTGCTGTGTGATTTACCTGTGTGCTTTTAGAGGACCTCAAGGGGGGTCCAAATGCAAGCTGAAAACTTCTTCCCAAGTTTACAAGGTCCCAGACAACCTGTCCATCCCACCACCTCCCTGACCTCCCCTCCTCTAACTCTTCTCCTATTCTACTGCACCCCAGGGTTTTCAAAACTGCAAGACCTCTTCTGTTGCCGTTTCCAACTCAGAGCTGACCTTCCAGCAGGTTTTCAAGGCTATAAATCACAGAAGTGGAAACCGCCCATATTCGGTTTTTGGTGTTTGGGTGGTTTTTGTTTTGTTTTTTTAATGAACGTTTGCAGAGACTTTGGATTTCCATTCATTCATTGTTGCACACTTTCCTCTCTGCCCACCTCTTCCCCTTAGCTGCCCTTGTTTTTCCTGTGTGTGGGGGGGAAGGGGTGGAGAAACTTGGCCTTTAGACTAGCAGTGCAACTCACTGTAGGCTAAATGATCAGCGTTTTCCAACTGTAAAACTAGTGAGAGTTAAACTCTGCGGCTGACTTGGTCAGTTCTGTAACTTCAGCACCTAGAACAGAGCTTGTGGAGGAAATTTAACAAGCTCCGTCATCTCCGAGCAACACTATAGGACAGATGAGAACTGCACCATAGGATTTCCCAACTGTGATCTTTATGAAAGCAGATTGTCACCTCCTTCTCCCCAGGAGCAGATGGTAGGCTTGAACTTCAAGTCTTTGCGTTCACAGCCTAGCGCTTAACTCCTGCACCACCCAGGGTCCTTTGGCTCATAAAATTATTCCGTGCAATCAAGTCAATTCCAGTTCACATTGACCCTACATTAAAGAAAGGGATTGTACCATAGGATTTTTAGGCTATGGTTTTTATAGCTGTAGACCATGAGGTCGTTCTCCTGTGGAGCCGCTTGGTGGGTTTGAACTCTCAACCTTTTGGTTAACAGCCAAGTATTTAACCTTGAGCCACACGCTCTGACATCGCTTCCCTCTCCCTTTCAAAATGCTCAGGGTCAAATAGCTAGAAAGTGGTGGCGTTAGGGTTCGAATCAGATCAGTGTGGTTCCTAAGCCCTGCTTCTACATTCTGCTTGCAAATCTCTTTCAACTCTTGGCCCGGCTTTCCCCGTCTATAAAACAAGATCTGTCTTATTTCTACTTGCTGACCCTCCGTGGGGAGTTCAGAAAGATGGGCGGTCTTCTATAAATCCATTATCGGGTTTTCTACTTTCCTCTCTTCCCCCTCTCACTTCCGAGCCCGCACTGACTGACACCACCAGCCTCTACTAGCCTCCACAGCTGGGTCAATACCAAAACCCGGACTGGATAACGTGGCTGTGGGGCGCTAGGGGCGGAGCTAAGGGCCTCAGGGCGCAGCCAGGATTCTGGAAGGAAAGGTTAGAGAGAGACAGACAGACCTAAGGGGAGGTCTAAACTCCGGGGACAGAGCTAATCCTATAAGAAGGCAGGGTCAAGGGCTCTGGGAGCGGAGCCAAGAACTACAGTCTTCAGACGTAAAGGGGGAGGAGCCCAAGACTCCGGGGGCGGGAATAGAACGTTGACTCTTGCAGGATTCTGGGGGTGGGGCTAGGAGATCAGGGGGCGGGTCTCGGTGTAATAAACAAGGGGTCCACGTACCCCACTAGAATAAGACTTTACAGGCGAAGCTAGTGTATACTTGCATGGGTTCGAGGATTTAGGCTCGGGCCCTGGTTTTGCAAGGCAGATTTTGGGAAATCTGATTAAGAGAATAGCAAAAGGGTTGGGGGGGAAGGGTATATAGGAGTGTCGTCTTCCACCCCATCCTCCTCAGAGAGCCGGGGGCTACGCTTCAGGCTGTAAAGCAGAGAAGGCCCTGCCCCTTCCAATCCTTCTGCATTCCTATTGGGGGAGAGGCCTGCGCGACAGGCTTTCATTGGTCCCGAATAGGAGAGGTGGGGGTCCAAGAGCGAGAAGAAGCGCCGCTGGTGGGCGGGGCCAGACGCTACCTAGGGGACTGCTCCGCACAGCCAATCCTGGCCCGAGGATTGTGTTGGGGGGGCCTGGCCTGGGGTGTCCCAAGCTCCTTTTCTGGGCATCCTGGGGGATGACTCGGGTGCCAGGTCCGGCGCCCGCCGCTTGATGCCGGGTGGGCCGAGCTGGGGGATGCTGGAACCGCGGGCGTTGCTATGGCAACGGGAGGCAGGGCCTGGGGGGGGGACCGGGCCCGGGCTGGGGCCGGGGGGGCCGGCGGTGGCTGTGGCGGGGCGATGGCGGAACGCGGCCCGGCCTTCTGCGGCCTCTACGACACGTCCTCGCTGCTGCAATACTGCAACGGTGAGACCCCCCCCCTTCATCACCTCTTACCCCGGCCCCGCCCAGGATGAATACGACACCTCTGGCCCCAGCCTCCTTCTTCCAAGTCCCCATTCCCAACCCTTGACGAGGATCCCCTTCCTCCCCCCGCAAACCCGGACCCCAGAGCTAGGCCTCTACTCCTCAAAGCCCAGATTGTAGCTCCCCCCCCCCCAATTCTCTTGGACCCTCCCTCCGCTCCAAGGTGGCTATGCTGAGAGAAAGGGAAGAACCCACAGTTCCTTGAGGAGGGACGAGGGGGACAACTGGATGTTGACTGGCTCTAGAACTCTGTCCTCCAGCCCCTCTAAAGTCTCAGGGACCTTCCTTCCTCCCCCTGACAAAAGAACAAATAAATCAGAGGGGGTTAGGGGGAGGGGTTGGTATTGGGTTGTGGGCAATGTGTGGGACCAGGTAGGACACCCAGAGGGCTCCTTCTCCTCTACTACCCCCTAAAAGCTCAGACACCACCTCTTTCCGCTAGACAAATGGATCTGATATCAGAAGGGTTATTCTGGTCTTAGACCCAGATGAAAGGGGGATATGGGCAGTGGAAGGGAGAAGTGGGAGGTGGGGGTTGGGCTCAGAGCAAAGGGCTGCAGAGGGAGGGGGAATGGTCAGGAGGGAGGAGAGGGCTTGAGTCATCATGGGGAGGGGGGATGGAGGAAGGGCAAGGTGTGGGATACAGCCAGCCTTTGTGGAGTAAGGACTGAAAGGTCATTTCAGTCAATGGTGTCCAGCTTGGTGTCCCACTCCCAGATGACCCAGAATGTCCATTTCTCAAAGGAACTCTGGCAACATATGGTGCAGTGAGTTGAGCTACTAGTTGAAAGGTCGGTGGTTTGAATCCCCCACTAGGTTTGGTTTGATTTGTCCGTCTAAAAGACGAGATGAAGAGGCAGCCCAGAGATTGGCCTGGATTCGAACACTGGCTCTATTACTAGAATGGCTGTGTATCCTTGTACACATATCTAGACCTCTCTGGGCCTCGATTCTCTTCTTGCTCTGCCTCATTCCTAAAATAGGTACAATAAAGCTGCGACCCGCTACTAGTTACAATGATGTAACCCTTAAGTGTTTGACTGGTAAACAAAAGATTCAAGTCCCACCGGTGGCTCTGTGGAAGGAAGACCTGGTGATATGCCCCCCACCTCCAAAGAGTAAAATCAAACAAAAACCTCCTTCACTGGATTTTGACTCAGCACATCTATATAACCTAAAAAACCCTATGAAGCAATTCTACTTTGCCACCTGGAGTTAACATGAGTCAAAAGTTACTTGGTGACGCTTAACAGTAAGAGTTGCTGGGAGCATTGAAAATCAAACAAACAAATGAAAAACGAAACTCAAACTCATTGCAGTGGAGTCCAACCCATGGGAACCCCCATGTGTCACACCGTAAAACTACTCTATTAAACTTTTGTGGGGTTATAATCTTCATAGGTGCAGATCGCCAGGCCTTTCTTTCGCTATTTTTAGCCCTCCTAACTTTCCCAGGGAGCAGTGGGTGCAAGAATTATAATTAATTATTCATGGAGCCCATACCGTGAGCCAGGAAGCATGACGCTAAGTGTTTTGCTTCCAAGAACAGATCTCATTCCTTTCTTTCTTTTTGAGTAGGATTATTGATATAGCAAAGTGGATGGAGGCAGGGCTCAACACAACCAAGTAATTGGATCCCAACCCCCCTTCTATTGGTTGTGTGACCTTGGGCGTGTCTCTGCATCTCCCGGCTCCCCCTTCCTGCCCCCGCTTCGTTCTTAGTTTCCTCCTTCGCAAACCGAGATGTCAATAGGGAAGAAGGCTTGGGCTCCCCATTACTTCTGAGTTCCAAGTCTCTTGTTTCTGAAAGAGCCCACCTTTCGATGTAGGTGCAGGCTCTGGACCGGGAAGGCACTGGTGGTGGGGGCAGGGCAAGCGAGGACCCACTGGTGATTTGGACCGGCGGGAAAGGGTAGGGAGGGGCGGGCAGCAGCACTGCGGAGAGCGACCAGCAGGCAGGGCAGCTCAGGCACGCGGTGTGGCAGGTGCGTGCAACCTCCACACTCGCCACTGCTTCTGGCACTTCCTTCACTTCCAGCTGGCTGGGAGCCAGGGCCACCTGGGCCGCGGCGAACCATGAGTCTGGGTATGAGTGGTCTGCACCGGGAAAGGGGAGGGGGCACCTCTGTCCTCCGCCCCTCCCACTCCGGGAAAATGCTGGAGGGAAATGTGCGGGGAAGTGCCGAGTCATTTTGGCTGCGCTCATGATGTGGAGAGGAAGGGCAACTCGTATCTAAAGAGTGAGGTACCTAAGAGGGGGAATAAAGAGGGGGACAGAGGAGGTGAAGTGAATATCAGTTTGGAAAGAGAGTTTGGGTTTGAGATCCAGGTCTGCATTCCCGGGTGAGCGATGCGCTACCTGCAATTCCCAAGACTCCCGCCAGGGGGCGAGAAACTTCTGTCCTTGCAACTGGCTCTGGGGTCGAACTCTTAATGAGAAGCGAAGGGTATGGAAAGAACCTTAGAACTTGGCAAGTCTTAGAAAGCATGTTGTTGTTGTTGCATGTGCCGTCGAGTCGCTTGCGATTCCTAGCGACCCTATGTACAAGAGTCCTAAACCCTGCTCTATCCTGTGCCAACTTAATTTGTCTCTGACATACCTTCCCTCATTACCGCAAAGCATAGCCATCATAAAATGCTGACATTTACCAGAGAACGTTTAGTCAATGTCACTCGGAGTGGGTTAATGTCAACTCTCAATTCTTGATCTTCATACATATTTAGCATCTTAGTCATAGAAGCTTCCAGCCTGCGTTGTATTATTTTCGATTTGCTGCGGGAATTATTAACTCTTATAAGGGACTTCCCCAAGGTCACATGACTCGGGCACTGAGACTGGGCGGGGGTAGTGTGGGGCCGACTGGAGGGCAGCGGGGATTTCCTTCTCCTCTGGAGCCCTCTTGGCTGATCTCCAAGCGTCCCTGTACCAGGCAGCGGGAGAGGAAGGGGGCGTGGTTGCTCCCCATGCGTGGACCTTGGAAGATGGGAGGGACGTCTCTGGCACTGGAGCCCCTAGGTGCTCCCCGCAGCCAGCGCTCCCCGCCTTCCAGATGACAATTTGTCGGGCACGAGCGGCATGGAGGTGGACGACCGCGTGTCGGCGCTCGAGCAGCGGCTGCAGCTGCAAGAAGACGAGCTGGCGGTCCTAAAGGCGGCGCTGGCGGACGCACTGCGTCGTCTGCGGGCGTGCGAAGAACAGGGCGCGACGCTGCGCGTGCGTGGCACCCCCAAGGGTCGGGCACCCCCACGTCTAGGTACCACAGCTTCAGGTATCCTGGCTACGACTAACGCGTTGAAAAGGGAGGGGACCAAACCCCAGATCTCTCACACCCTCACCATATTTCTGCCTTCTAACCCTATCTCTCCAGTTTGTCAGCTCTTGAAAGGCTTTCCCACCAGGACCCCCCTCAATGGCTCGGGACCCCCTCGGCGTGTGGGTGGCTATGCCACCTCCCCATCGTCGCCCAAGAAGGAATCGACCTTCGGACGTAGGTGAGGTACTGGAAACACTGGGGTCCCTAGCCTCCTCAGTGGGTCGCTGAGGCTGTTCCTATGCAGGAAGGACCCAGGTGTCCGGACTCCAGCAGCTGAGGGTGCCTGCGAGGCGAGCCCTTGCCCGCCCACAGTGCCCGCCAGCTGGCCACCTGATGTTCTCTCTTCCCAGTGGCCGCCGTTATCTGTCACCGGAGCGCCTGGCCTCCGTGCGCCGCGAGGACCCCCGCAGCCGCACCACTTCCTCCAGCAGCAATTGTAGCGCCAAGAAGGAAGGGTAAGCGCCAAGGGGGCGGGGTCATGTCACGAAACCTAGAGTTGGGTCCCATAGCGCTGGATGCGGGCACAGTGATGGAAGCTTACAGGGACCAATGTCAAGGTGGGAGGGTAAAAGTGGGGTGCCTACGAAGGAAGGGCTAATGCTGAGTTAATGGGGGGTGGGAACTGGCATGCGGAAGGCAAAGTCAGGGTCAATAGGGCAATCCAAGGTGGAAGTCTTGGTTTGTGGGCGTGACTAATACATCCTCCCAGAGTACTCGGCATTGGGTGGAAGTCTCATTGGAGATTCTGCTAGGGGCGTAATTTGAAGACATGATGTGTGTGTGTGGGGGGGGGGGGGGGGGGGGGATTCGCCCAGTTAGATCCCGGTCTTGGAAGCTGGGACCAGATGGGGGCGTGCCAGATGGCAGAGGCCTTGACTGGCGGCAAAGGACCTGCTGGGGTAGGCGGGGCTATTAGCGGGCGTGGCCAAACCTAGAACGATGGAAGCATAATGGAGACTCGATGGACTCCACCCGGGGATCGTGGAGGTGTGGTCAGCGTGCCAGTGGGGCCAGCGTTGGGTAGGATCCCCCCTGACGTCAACCTAGGGTAGGGGCAAACCGAGGAGCTGGTGGTGTTTGGAATGCTGGGCGTGGCTAGCTACTTGGGGGCGTGACCACGTGGCAGATTTGAGGGGTAAAAATCCAGGGGTGGGGGTCTTCATTCATTCATGGTCGGATCTTGGAAACTGGTTGGAACTAGGGGTAAACTGGATCACAAAATTTGCATTGCAACCCTTCTCATATAAAAGCAAACCCCTCTATAGCTTATGTGTCAGGGATTTTATACAGTTGGATACTCGCCCCAATCAGGTAGATAACGTTTAACATCATTTGAAAAAGAAGGAAACTGAAGCAGGGAGAGGATGGGTTATTGGTCCACAGTTAGAAAGTGGTATAATTAGAGTTCCAACTAAGGCAGGTGCGCTTCTGAGGTCATGCTTCCAGCCCCCACGCCCCTCTCAAGAGCCTGGTGTCAGGATCCCACGGTCTGGGATGCGGGACTGGGTGTGACCCGCAGGCTCCGGGGTTCGGCCCCCGGAGGTCGGGCCTGGGTGGGGCGGCGCGGCGCCTCCCAGGGCCGGAAGCGGCGGAGTCGATCCCGGCTCCACCCCCGGCCCCGAAGCTCCACCAGTCGCCGCCATGAGTAGCTTTGGACCCGGGTGAGACCCTCTTACCGACCTCCTCTGCTCTCCCACTGCCGGTTGCTGCGTCCTAGACCGCCCCCCTTCCCGGGGACCCCGGCCAGCGAGCCTTCCCTCTTTCTCCGGCGCTGGGACTGCAGAGACACGCCCCTTCCCTTAGACCTTCAGCGTGTCCCTGGCTACTTAAAGTTTGGGGAGCCCGGTGACTGCGTCGTGAGGGGGGTGGGTCGCTGCGCCTGGTGGTGCTCGAGGGAGGGGTCCCTGGTGACTCTCCTTTTGCAGGATGGCGTCGCTGGCGCTTCGTGCTGTGTGATCTTGGGCGATCGCTGCCTCTCTGGGCCTGTGTCTTAGGCTCTGCATGCTCAACCGAGCAAAGCACACGGCCTGCAGAGAGCCAGCGCTCCGCTCCTTCCGCGGCCCCGCTTTTCGTCGGAGACCTCGGGGAAGCACTGGATTGGGCGTGGGATGGGATGGCTTCTCCCCTTTTCAGACCTGCCCACCCCCCGAACCCCCCACAAGGCACTTACTATTTTCCTCCTTTTTCTTTTTTTTTTTCCTTTCCTGGCAGGAAAACCAAAGAAGTTATCTTCAGCATGGGTGAGTGGGGAAAGGAGTTATGGGGAGGGGCTTGGCCTGAAGCCTGCTGGAGAGCTGGGTCTTGAGCTCTCTGGCCTCAGTTTCCCCACTTGTATAGAAAAAAAAAATGCAGCCTGAAGGGGAGAGAGAGGAGAGAGATGGGGAGCAATGCTTGAACTCTGGTGTCCTGCAGAGGAGGGTTCCGTGAAGATGTTTCTGAGGGGCCGCCCAGTGCCCATGATGATTCCGGACGAGCTGGCGTCCACCTACAGCCTGGATACGCGCTCGGAGCTGCCGGCCAGCCGTCTCAAGCTCGACTGGGTGTATCCTTTTGCTCATTCTACCAAGTGCTCCTTAGAAGGAAAGATTGTGGGACTTTGTCTCACATATTTCGGGCATGTTGTCAGGAGGGCCCAGTTCTTGGGAAAGGACCTTGTGCTTGGCAAGGGGCAGCGTCAGGAAAGAGAGAAAGAGTCTCAATGAGACTGACGCAGCGGCAGCGGCAATGGGCATAAACTCAGCAGCGATGGAGTCACCGATTGCCGGTAGCATCGCTCGGTTGAGTTTACTGCTCGGCGTGTAACAAGAATTTACTCCTCAAGTAAGGCGTCCTCGTGGTATATAGTGCATGGTGTGCTGGATGATTGAGAAATCAGCAGTTCGAATCCACCTGTAGGTAGGGTGTGAGGAAGATGAGGCAGTCTCCTCCCACAAGGATTTACAGCCTCAGAGACCAGATGGAAGGTGAGTTGGGATGGACAGCAATGGGTGTAGTTTTTTTAGTTTAACCCCTGCAGGACGCTCTGGTGACCTGGAGGTAAGACATTGTGCTGCCAATGCAAAGGCATGTGGTTCAAATCCACCAGCAGCCCTGCAGGAAAAAGACGTTTTCCTTCTGTATGATTTACAACCTCTGAAAATTTGCTGGAGGGTCAGCTATGAATTGGTTCCTATTCGACAGCACATAACAGCAGGAACCATATAAGGAACCCTGGTGGTGCTGTGGGTAAGCGCTTAGCTGTTATCTGAAGCTGGGTTGTCTGAACCTGCCAGAAAGCTCAGATAACGACAATCTTTTCCTGTGAAGATACACAGCCTTGGAAACCCTATGGGGCAGTTCTAGTCTGTTTTCTGTGGACGTGATGAAATTGAAATTGTCTCTGTGGCAAATGGTTTTGATGTTTTGGTCCCTAAAGTGAGGAGCTCGGGTGGTCCAAGAGTTACGCTCGTGGCTGCTCACCAGAAAGTTTGACAGTTGGAACTCACCAGGTGCTCTGTTGGAGAAAAATGGCGCAACCAGCTTCTGCAAAGATTACCACTTTGGAACCACTTCGGGGGCAGTTCTGCTCTCTTTCATGGAGTCTCTGTGAATCAGAGACTGTTAATCAGTGAGGATTAGGTTAATTACTCTTTTGCATGCCTCAGACAGGAGGAGAAAAAGGTGTTTAAGTGGGAGGCTGCAGGACGAAGGGACATTACACTGAGGGGACTTCCTGGCCTTGGTGTCAGAGGCACAGGAAGACTCCAGCCCTGCAGAGGAAAGCAGATTGGCTGGAATGCCTTCATGGTTTATTATTCTGGTGGTGAGGTATATCACACACTACACTAACTGCCAGGTCAACAGTTCGAATCCACCAGCTGCTCAGCAGGGAAGAGGTGGGTAGTCTTCCTGCTGCATAAACGTTTACAGCCTCGGAAATCCAACGGGGAGGTCTCTGTGAGTCAGAATCGACTGGAAGAAAGTGAGTTGGTTTTCTTTGATGGGATTTGAATATAACACATGTTTACCGAACACCTTCCTTCCGTATGTCAGATTTTTTCCTGCATTCAAGCTGTGTTCTTCAGTAGGTGTGCCTTCTAGAATGGAAAATCACATGGCACCGCCGGAAGCCAACAATTGACTTAACCAGGCCTTTTCAGTCACTGATAAATCCAGGAAGACAGGAGACGTAAGGTCACAGGAGGAGGAGGAGGAGCGGTGAGGTTTCTTTCAGGAGGGAACATTTCAGTTGAGAGTGGAACAGTTAGAAAGCTCATGGAAGGAGCGAGAAAAACATACTTGAGGCTGAGGGCAGAGTATGTGCAAGGGCCCTGTGGCTGGAATGAGCAGAGTGTATTTGGGAAATCAAAGAGGTGAATAGCAGCTGAGCGCTTTTGCTTATAGAGTGGGTTGGAGCCCTGGGCCAGTTGCTGGCTGGTGATAGGACCTTTTTTAAGTCACAGTGAGTCACCTTCCTGAGCCTCAGTCATCTCCTCTGAAAAATGAGTTTCAGAATCTCAGACTCATATAATTGTGCATTAATATATAAATACTAAACCTCCTGCTATGAAGTTAATTCCAACTCCAAGCCACCCTGTAGGATGGAGTGATTGTGACCATCAAGTTGGAACTGACTCTTAGCTGCTTCTCCAGTGGGTTTATCAGAGGCTATACATCTCATGGGAGGAGTGTGTCCATCTTTCTCCTCCAGAGCAGCTGGTCGATCAGAACCCTCTACCTTGCGTTGGCAATTCAACTCCTTATCCACTAAGCCACCAGAGCTCTCTGTCGGGCAGATTAGAACGGCTCTGTAGGATTTCCAAGGCTGTAAATCTTTACAAAAGCAGACTGCCACATCTTTCTCCAGTGAAGTGACTGGTGGGGTCCAACTACTAACCTTTCAATTAGCAGCCAGTCACTTTAGCCACTGTGCCACTAGGACTCTTGATGAACACGCCCATAAACAGGGACTAGTAAAATGATTTGGAAGCAGCAGTGCTGTCCACTTCCTAAACAACATGCCTCTGGAAACTCAAGGAACTTTGATAAATGACGATAGTTATAGAAAGGCTTCAGGCCTTTTGTTCCTAGGGTCGCTATGAGTCGTGCTTGACTCGATGGCAATCAACAACAACAGTAAAATGATGAATCTTTATGGAAGGAACCTAAGTGACACAAGTGATTCAGAAACAGCTGCTGTCTTAAAAAATGGCAGTTCAGACGCACAGGGGCTCTGCAGAAGAAAAGCCTGGCAAGTCAAGGAAACTTGGAAGGCAGTTCTGCCCTGTGACACATGTGAGTTGGGGGCTGATTCAGTGGCAGCCGGCAAAAGTAACAATCTTCATTGAGCATTTTTTTCTGTACCTAAGCTCTCCCTCTGGTGGCCTACTGGTAAGAAGCTGCTCTGCAGTCCCAAAGGCATACAGTTCGAATCCACCGGGTGCTCCATAGGAGAAAGATGGGCTGTCTCCTTCTGTGCGTTTTCCTGCCTCTGAAAACCTGCTGGAGATTCAGCTGTGAGTCGATTCTGACGTGATAGGACACAGCATACATCATCAGCATTCTCTATACCATGCATTGTTCTAAGTTGTCAACAGGTATGAAAGGTTCGTGGTTCAAATGTCTCAGCCGCTGTGCAGGAGAAAGATGAGACAGTTGGCTTCAATTAAGATTCATCGCCGTGGAGGCCTGACAGAGGGTTGACATGAGCTGGAATTCACTGAACAGCAGACGGTTTAGTTTTTTTACTTTCGTTGAAGGAGCCCTGGTGGCAGTGTGTTGAAGCACTTGATGGCAGACTGAAAGGTCAGTGATCCACCAGCTCCCTCTGCAGGACGAAACCAGGTCAGTGTGCACCTGAGAAGACCTGCAGCCTTGGGAAGAGTATGAGGCGGTCCTGCTCTGTCTGGCAGGCTTGCTAGGAGTTGGCATACACCTTGGTAGTGGGCTTGGATTGAATTTTCTCATTTGTAGCATTGAGAACGTGTTTTCCCAGCCAACATTTTTCTGGAAGGGAAGGTCAGCAGGTTGGAAATGACTCCCCCATTTTGCAGAGGAGAAAACTGAGGCGGAGAGAGAGGACCGAGCTCTGTCCTAGCGCCTCCACTTTCTGGTTCCAAAGAGCTCAGATAGCCTAGAGGCAGCATTCCAGGCTCCAGTCTCAGCTCAGTCTCTCTGGCCCTTGGTCTCTGCTCTGGCAGAGGCAGGGAGGTGGATGAAATGACTTGGCCTTCTGACAGCGCAGAGCCTCCTGGAGGCTGCTAGAAATATTCACGGGAAACAGGCCAAGCTGCTGTGCCAGGCTGGGCTTGGTAAGCACAGGGTCAGAGGCAGCTGAGATTGCAAAAATCCATGTGGGCCACAGTTCCCCCATCACTAAATAGCTGCAGGGTGGAGCGGGTTCTTTGGGGTCAGGATTTGATAGCTGGGACTGGGCCATTTTGTTGCTTTCTTTGTTCTCTCTTCCAGGAAGTCCTCCTTGATTTCCTGGCATCCTTAGGTGTCCCTTCAAGACCAAACCCAGACCCTCTGCCATCAAATCAGTTCCAACTCATAGCGATCCCGAGATGGAGTAGAACTGTCCTATAGGGCTTTAGGGTTGTTGTTTTTTAACAGAAAGTCATAGATACTTTATTTTACTTCTAAATCCAAAAGCTAGGTCGCATAGGGTTTTTATAACTGTAAAACATGACAGAAGCTGACTGTCTTCTGTGGAGTGGCTGGTAGGTTTGAACCACTGACCTTTTCATTACCAGCCACATAGCTGAATGTTTTAATCACAGTGCTGCCAAGAGCTGCTAGTGTTCACACATTTGACACTCAAATTATTTTTTTAAATCTACTAAGGCTGAGCCAATGTCTATAATAGCCTCAGTCCTGCCTTCATGGGGTTCATAGACTAATGGGAACACAAATATGCTGGTGATGGTTAAGAGTGGACAGGACTGAAGTGGTAACTCACAGGGGTTTAAGAGAACATTGAAGGGACAGCTGACCCATCCAGGTCATCAAGGAGGGCTTCCTAGAGGAAGGGAAACAGAAATGTACAAAGCAACACAATCTCAGTCACCATGGGCCTCACGGTATAAGTGGGGAATATGAACATAAGAGATAAGCTAGTTAATTATTGGATGGAATAAGTACAGTGGAGGAAGTGAATCGTGGTGGAGGTGACAGCTAGAAAGGGTGATGGGTGGAGTGTATTAGACAAAGGGAAAGGTTTGTACCAAGGCCTGGGATGGTAGTAATGACCTTGGTATTTTGAGAGGCACTTTGGAATCAGTATCTTAGTTAGCTAAGTGTGTAATGGAAATACCATAAATGACACAGACGTTTATTGTTTCACAGTTTAGGACACTCACTACACTCATTATCATTGAGTGGGAAACAACTCATAGTTGCCCCTCTAGTGGGTTTTGGAGGTTGTAAATAGCATAGGATAAGATTGCCTATCTTTCTCCTGTGCCACTGATCAATTCAAACTACCTGAGAGGTGTGGTCTCTTGGTCTGCAGGTGCAACTCCATTTGAACTGTCAGAGCTCTTTAGGAGAATAGAAGTTTCATTTCAAGGTGCTGGCTCCAAGGGAAACCTTTCTCTCCGTGTTACCTCTGAGGGAAGGTCTTTGTTGCCTTTCAGCATCTGGAGATTCCCATGAGTCTTGGCCTCCTCCTGGGTCAAGGAGGTTCTCAGCACAGGTACCCTGGATCCAAGGGATGAACTCTTCTTTCTTGGTGGTGGTAGTAGTAGTAGGTTCCTTGGATCTCCGCTTGCCTGCTTGGATCTCTTTTGTATCAAAAGAGATTGACTCATAATCCAGCCTGATCTTGTAGTTTGTGTTCCATCTCATCACCATCATGGTTGGTGTGGAGAGTTGTCCATTTCCGATTCATATCACACCTCACGTACAACAGCGGTGAACCTGTCTGTTCTTGTGCCAGCCTCACTGTCTCAGGTGTGTTGATCCTATTGTAATTATGAGCTCAATCTGTCTTCCTCTTTTTCTTTAACCCTTTACTAAGCATGATATCCTTTTCCAGAGATCAGTTCTCTTGATAACATGGCCAAAATAATGAGAGATGAAGCCTCTAACCTTATAGAGGTTAGAACTGACACCGTTTAGGATAGTTCTGTCAGAGTACAAAAGTGGAAAGTTGCTGCACTGCAGTCCCAGAGGTGTGCGGTTCGAATCTACCAGAAGCTTTACTGGAGAAGCAGGACAATCTCCTCCTGTACCAGTCAGATTCAATTTGACGGTACACACAAAATAATAAAAAAATTTTAACAAAGTGGAAAAATTTTAACAAAGTGGAAGGTAATTATGTACTATTGCCAATCATGGGCTGATCTGATAGACACATAATTTGGGAGGGGCATAATTCAATCCATGACTGAGGGTACCAGAGGTCAGGAGCCTGGCTAAGTAAAGCTAGGAAAAGGCAGGGTCCATTAAACCAGTGGAAGGAGCTTGGACTTCCTCTTAGGAACCCTGGGGAGCTCTGAACAGGGAGAATGCCAGCCATTCCTTCAAAAGATACTGAACTCAGCATCTGTTGTGGACTCTGAACAAAATGGACAAAAGCTCTCTGTCCTCCTGGAGCGGACACTCTAGTTGGAAAGACCAATAATAAACAGGATCAGCAAGTTGGTTGCTGCTAATTGCATTACTGGCTGGTGTCCAGTCTATTCTGACTCATAGTGACCCTCCACTGAGTTTCTGAGGCTGTAAATCTTTCCAGGAGACTGCCTGTCTTTTGTCTTTTGGAGCGCTAGTGGATTCGAACTGCTGACCTTTTAGTTAGCAGCACAACACGTAATGCACTAAACCACTGGAGTCCCTTAACTGCATTGGAGGAGTGTAAAGTAGGGATGGGGGACTAGGACAGTGGCTTTGCCGTTTTAAATATCATATTCAGAAGAGTCCTCTTTGAGAAGCTAGCAGGGAAGCAGAGACCCCAGGGAGCTGAGGGAGTCATAGATGGGTCAGTAAGAGAGTGGTGGCATCCATAAGATCGGTGTCAGTGGAGCTCTGGTGGCCTAGTGGCAAGAAGTTGCAACTACAATCCCAGAGGTGCATGGTTCGAATCCACCAGATGCTCTGCCGGGGAAGGAGGGGCCATCTCCTCCTGTACCAGTCAGATCTGATTTGACGGTACACGCACACAAAAATAATAAAATAAAATAAAAATATTTAAGAAAAAGAATAACAAACTGTTTAAAAAAAAAAGATCGGTGTCAGCTTCCTCCCTGCCATGGACGACTCCTGTTCCAGACCATACAAAATCCTTTGTTAATGCTTGTTATTATTATCAATTTTATTAATGTTGTTTTTGTTATATGCCGTCATATCACCTGCGACTCGTAGCAACCCTATGCACAGTAGCTCTGAACCCTGCCCTATCCTGAGCCAATCTCACTGTCTCCAACACACCTGCCCCTCTTACTCCAGTCACTGTGTCAAACCATCTCATCCAGGGTCTTCCTCTCCTGCATTTCCCCTCCGCCCTTCCAAGCATAATGTTCTTCTCCAAGGACTGGTCCCTCCTGGCAACATGCCTGAAAGTAGGTGAGGTGGTGCTTCAAAGTCCTTGCTTCCAGAGAGCAAGTTGGTTTCACTCTTGCTTAAACAGACCTGTTTGTTCTCTTGGCAGTCCATGGTATGTTCAATATCTTCTCCAGCACCACAACTCAAAGACATGGATTCTTCTGTCATCCTTATTCATTGTCCAGCTCTCTGATGCATAACAAGTAATTGCGACGACCATGGCTTGGATCAGGCGCACCTTAGTCTCTAGTCTGACATCTTTGCACCTTAGCTAAGCCATTTTAATAAATAGAATAATATAAACCAAGTTTGTCCTTGGAGGCGAGGATTTTGAAGCTCCATCTCATATACTTTGGGCATGTGGCCAGGAGGGACGAGTCTTTGGAGAAGGACATCATGCTTGGAAGGATGGAGGGAGAGTGCAGGAGAGGAAGAGCCTGGATGAGGTGGATTGACACAGTGACTGGGGTAATGGGAGTAGGTGTGTCAGAGTCAGTGAGACTGGATTAGGATGGGACAGGGTTCAGGGCTATTGTACATAGGGTCTCTATGAGTTGCAGGCAGCTCGATGGCACATAAAACAATATGTGATAAATATAGCTGTAAATTGCTTAAGTGCAGTATTTTTTAGGTTCTTTAAATAAAACTCAGATTCAGTGCTGCCTAGGCAGAACCAACTCATAGCTGACCCTCCACTGGCCTTTCAGAGGCTGTAAATGACAAGGGAGATTGTTTATCTTTCTTTTGTGGAGCTGCTGGTAGACTCTTAACTGCCAGAGATGTGTAGCCTTGGGTTTCACAGCAAAGCCTATGGAGTACACTGCAGAGCGCCCTAGAGCACATGAACACCAGCCACCAGGCTCCTTTATAAAATGTATCTCAGTTGAGTTGCAGCATCTGTGGGTTACGACATGATTAACTGAACGGAAACTTTTTTTTCTGGTTTCCTTACAGTCATTTTGATGTCACTCCCTCTGACCTTTGTCACCCAGTGTCACTCCCATAGGGACACAACTGGGGAAGAACATTGAGGTAGAGGGAACAGCAAGTGCAAAGGTCCTGCGGTGATCATGGAGGAGATTAGAGTGGCTGAAGTCGTGCAGATGTAAGGACATTTTCTGTGCTATGTCTGAGTGTAATGGGAACTGGAGGAGGAGGTCAGAACAGAGGGTGAAAGTGAGAACAGAGGGTGAAAGTGAGCTGGCTTCGGTGGGAGCAGATTTTCAAGGCTTTTCTAAGGAGAAAGGGCGTATATTAGGTTCTTCTGGCTTCTGTAATAATTACTATAATCTAGGTAGCTGAAAACAACAAACCTTTATTCTCTCACAGTTATAAAGGCCGAAAGTCTGAAGTCAAGGTGGTGACTGACCCATCCTGCCCTCAGAGGCGAGAACAGGTTGAATACCTCCCTCTTAGCTTCTGGTGGTTCCGCAGCTGTTAACCTTTCTTGACTTGCGCTGCATCCCCCCAAATCTCTGCTTTCATCTTCACCTGGCTTGCTCTTGTAGCTATACATCCCTTGAGAATTTCTGCAAGAAGGCGGCTTGCATTTATTGCATAAAAGCTTGCATTTGTTGCATCTCTGCATAAATATATATTGCATATAGCTTTTATTCTATATCTTATACCTTGTCCCCATTCTTACTATCTCCACCTGTTGTTTTTTTAATTACTGTTAATTTATGCTCTCTGCTTCCTAAAATCCTTATCTGTGCTTTAAATGAACTGTTGTCAAAGTACAAACAAAATCTGCTACCCTAGGGTTGATCCTATCAGGTTTTGGGGCCCTTAACGTTTGTGGATGCAGACTGCCTCAGCTTTCTCTCTCTTTTTTTTATTATTATTAATTTCAGTGAAAATGTACAGAGACTTTGGATTTCCATTCATTCATTGTTGCACTTTCCTCCCGGCCCACCGCTCCCCGCTTCCCCCCACCCCAGTGCACTCCTCTCTTTGAAAAGTAAAAGAAAAATTCTTTCATTATTATACAGTCCCTCCCCCCAGGTCCACTCCACTGTGCAGCCTTCATTCCGGACTCCAGTCATGACAATAATACCCAATCCCATATCCCTTTTAAACAGTTCTCTCCCTCATCTGCTTCAGTGCAGTATATATTATTTATCCGATCTTTCTCAGTCTCCCCGCAACCCTGATGCAAACTGGTGACTTTTTTGGTTTACAGCCTAACAAACCTAACACACTTTGCCAGCAGGGCTCTTTATAGTTTAAGGCTGACTTTTTATTAATTGCATTAAATGCTTGTTCAGTGTAAAAATTACTTCATAGACTCACTTTGTCTCAAAATTTAAAGATCGTTTCCAAGCATTATTTTGGAGTTCTTGCAGTCTCCCTGGACCCAGTAAGTCTGGTTTCCATAGGAATTTGGCATTCTGTTCCACATTGTCTCTCCCTTTGATGAAGATCCTTTTGTCCTTGTTCGACATACAGTTAGTTATAGAGTTGGGCCTAGTTCTAGCCTCAAGGTAGTGGAGGTAGTCATTTGAAGAGACCGTTAAACTTGTGGTCCATTTCCTTCTCCAGTTCTTGGTTCTCTCCTCCTCTGCTGTTCCAGATGAATAGAGACCAGTTGTATCTTTGGTGGCCACTAAACCAAACCCACTGTCTGTAAGTCAAGCCTCACTCCTAAGTGATCTTGTAGGTTAGAGTAGAATTTCCCATAGAGTCTCCAAGGCTGAAAACAGATAACCTCATCTTTCTGACATTTTTGGTTAAGCAGCCACATTCCTTCCCCACTTTACCCCCCAGGATCCTGGGTGCCCACTGTTCCTGTTGGTAGGAACTGTCAATCCGTTGCAACTTAAAGTGACCATTGAGGGGGGGGCAACAGATTTGAACTTTGTCCTGTGCTGATTCATCCTCATGATAAGCTTGAGCTGGTTATTGTAATCACTGTATCAGTACATCTTGTTGAAGATCCACCTCTCTTTGCCAGCATGATAGCAAAGCTTTAAAACCCCAGGCACCATTCACGGAAGTAGTCAGTTAATTGACTGGAGAGACCCTTTCTCTTCTCTGTCTAGTCTTTTCTCTGCCTTATAAGGATACATGGCTCCTGATGGTTCTCTATTGGGTTTTCGAGGCTGCAAATCTCTGTGGACGAGGCTGTCTGTTTTTCTCCCATGGAGCAGCTGATGGGCTCCAACTGCCAATCTTTACTGTTAGCAGCCCCATAGCACGACCCTGAATTTAAGACCCACCTGGATGATCCCATTTTGAGATCCTGAACCTAAGTGCAGCATCAGAGATCCTTTCACATTTACAGATGCTAGATGTGTAAACCTCTCTCTAGAGAGATTGGCCTAGTGGACAGAAAGTTATGCTACCAAGCCCCAAGGTGGGTGATTTTAATCTGCAGCCCTCAGGCCTGGTTTAAATCGTTTTTCTGTCAAACATGCTTCTAGGTGGTAGAGCACTGGTCTGTCCATTTGCTGTACAGAGGTAACTCTTCGTTGCTGTGATGCTGAACTGTGACACTGATGTGTCAAATGTGATAATGGTTACCCATGGTGGACAGTGTTTGGTGGAGCTTCCTGATTAAAACAAGCCTGGAAGCAGGAGTGGTATCCACTTCCGGAATGGCTTGCCTCCGGAAACTCTGTGAACAGTGCTCACGTCTTCATTCATAGGGTTGGCACCTAACAACCACAACAGATGTGTAAATAACACACATCAAAACACATCAAACAGTTGAGTTTTTGACCAAGGGTGGAGGCCTGCTTATGGGCGTGTCTTTAAAAAAAAACGGTACAGCCTGAGGGTCAAATTTTTAATTTTAGAATAAATATTCTTTAGGTGAAACATCAACCGTTTGTCTTTTTCCTGTTCTGTGATACTGAACTCTGTGCCATAGTCATGTCAAATACCATAATGGTCACCCATCACGTACAATGTTTGGAGGAGCTTCCAGATTGTTTCAGGTTGGGAAGCAGGAGCGGCATCCACTTCCTAAACTAAATGCCTCTGGAAACTATAAATGTACAGAAATGGTGTTAATTATAGAACAGAGTTCAGGTCTTGTGCATGGGTCACTATGAGTCGTATTCGACTTGACAACACTTAACCGCTGCTAAGTGAGACTAGTGCTGTTCTATCTGGAGGAACATTCTTCTACTTTGTACATCACTCTTTGTCAATGTGCTGTATGAAGGAATCTGGGTTTGCGGTGATGCTGAATCTTGTACCATTGGGGTATCAAATACCATAATGGTTTCCAGTGTGGACAAGTGTTTGGTGGAGCTCCCAGTTGTAAAACAGGTTTGGAAGCAGGAGTGGCATCCACTTCCTAAACCACATGCCTCTGGAAACTCTACGAACTTGGAGAAATGACAACAGTTATGGAAAGGCATTAGGTCTTTTGTTCATAGAGTCGCTCTGAGTTGTGCTCAACTCGACAGCAATCAACAACAACAGACGTGTAGATACAAATATATTTTGAGGATCCACTATCCAACTCACTATGGAAGAACAAACAATAAAATCAAGCCCACTGCTGTTGAATTGATTCCCAGTCATTGGTCATCATGACCCTGTAGGCCCGAGAAGAATACCCCATTGGGTTTTCTGGGCAGTAAAATGTTATGGAAGCTGATTGCCTAATCTTTCTGCCACTGATGGTAAATTGCTGACCTTTTGATTAGAAGCCAAACACTTAACCCCTGCATCTCCAGGGCTCCTCAAGGGAAGGAACAGAAGTAAAAAACCAAACCCCACTCGCATTGATTAATTCCAAGGCTGTAAACATTTTCTTTTTTTCCCTTTTCCTTATTTTTTTTAATTAATTAATTTATTTCTTTACACATAACTGTCCCTTTTCCTTATTGTATACCGATGAGTCAGATCCGACTGGTACAGGAGGAGATTGCCCCTCCTTCTCCAGTGGAGCATCTGGTGGATTTGAACTACGCACCTTCAGGATTGCAGGCTCAGCTTGTTGCCACTAAGCCACTGGCTCTCCCTTAAACATTTTCTTAAAGGAGGAATCTGTCTTCTATTTTTTCCCAAGAAGTGGCTGGTGGTTTTGAACTGATGACCTTCTGCTTAGTGGCCCAACATGATTCTCTGGTGGCACTCACTAACCATTGCAAGTTGTGCTGCAAATGCAGAGGCAATGCATCCATCTCTGGTGGTTCGAATCCATCCATCCGTGGAAGAAAGATAGGCAGTCTCCTCCGATCACATGGTGGACAGTTGCTATGAGCTGAAACCAGTTCAGTGGTGATGAGAGAGAGGTGTGATTCTGTGTGATTCTCTGTGTGTGTCTGTGTGTGTGTGTGAGAGAGAGAGAAATAGAGGGAATGAGAGACGGAGAGGGAGAGAAGAAGGGGAGGGAGGGGGGAGAGAGAGACACGGAGAGGGAGAGAAGAAGAGGAGGGGACAGAGAGACAAATCACTGAGTTGGGAGCAGGAAGGCATAATTACATTGCTGACTGGGGCTGCCTGGAAGTCTCCCAGCACCGCCAGTCAGGTTCCTTAACCAGCCCCTGGGCGCCTCCAGCTACGGTTACCGAGGTCGAGACTGCAGGGCCAACCTTTACCTGCTGCCCACTGGGGAGGTGGTGTACTTTGTGGCCTCCGTGGCCGTGCTCTACAGTCTGGAGGAGCAGAGACAGCGACACTACCTGGGCCACAACGATGACATCAAATGGTGAGCACTGGGACCTTGTCCTGGGGGAGGGGACCTGACAGCCCTGGCTCAGAGCCTCGTCTAGGCCCGTTTCAACATCACAGCAGCGGCTGGACCCGACCTTTGCCTTACTTCTTACTTTTTAGAAAAAAACACCAGCTGCCATCAGGCCAAATTCAGGGGTGGAAAAAATGGATGGATGGATAGATAGCATGGGCAGTCTGCTGATTTTATATATATATATATATAGTCAGGATTCCAGATGTTGGTGACTTTATTCAAATGCCTGCATTTCCCCTCAGTTTTAAAAAATTCCGAACAGGCATTCTAGAGAGCATTTTGGAGCCCGTAGTGGCCTGTTTATTTATTTATATTTAATTTAATTTTATTATTTGTGTGTGTGTACCGTCAAATCGGATCTGACTGGTACAGGAGGAGATTGTCCCTCCTTCTGCAGCGGAGCATCGGGTGGATTCGAACTGCGCATCTCTGGGATTGCAGTGCAGCTTCCCACTAGCCAACAGAGCTTTTTGTTTTGTTGTTGTTAGAGACGCCTTTAAATGACTTACTGTGCCTGGTCTGGACCCTGTAGGCATTTGGATTACATTCCTCCATGTACACATTTGTGGGGTGCGCACGCACACATTCTCACCCCTTTTGCGTGCCCATACTTGACTGGGGTGCCGCTGAGCAGTTTCTATTTTAACCGTTGCCGTTTGATTAATTACCAGTTTGCTATCAAAAGTGAATTAAAGCGGATCCTTTCCTGAGAGCCTCCATGGATTAAGTCCAGATTGTGTGCTCTTTTCTCCCCGAAACACTTTTATCTACGTGCCCAGCTTTGCCTCTAAGTTGTAGCAGGAAGGGGCTAGAGCTGGCAGTTGGACGGGCAACGGAGCTTATTTTTTCCTGTCTAGCCCAGAGTCTGGATGTGGGTGTTCTTTGGCTGTGATTGTTTCCAATGAGCCCGAAGGGAAAGATTTGAAGGAGACCAACCAGGGTGCATTTGCTCCCCACCCACGTAGAGGGAGTCCTGGTGACTCCCCTTTTTTGGAGTGGCTTTGTCTTCAGTCCACATCAGCCTCTCTGGGCTCCTCTCCATGCTGCCTGTGATTCCCTGAGCAGCCTACATGATTTACCAGTGCCCGGGTTGTAGGGCTCCGGTTTGGGTCTGTGCAGTGACAGGCGCTGGCTTGTCTAAGAGAACTGCTTGGAGGAAGCCCTTTAGGCTGCAGCTCAAGCCTGCCTTTGCTCGCGTCTGGGGTTGCTGTGCAGACAGGGAAGAAACTGGGGGTGGGGGAGAAATAGGCACGCACAACCAGAGAGCAATTTTTATCAGTGCAAACAATGAGTTGTAGTTTTTATGCCCTGCCTTCATGTATTACGTAAGACTAGTACTTTTGAGCTACTATTACGATAAGGTTATTCAAAAGATTAATTTCGTATATTTGGACAGGATTACAATTTTAGAGCTCACCATGGGCACTGTTTGTGAAGGATAATTGCGTATTTGGGACTGAAAGGCTAACTAAATGGTTATTGATTGACTAAATAACTCAATCAACTAACTTGTGCAATGACTACCCTGTAGATACCACCTGCCGAGGGAGGGGCTCTGGACTTCCAGCGCACCTTCCTTCCTGCTCTCAATTTCCTCCTTCTTCCTCTGCTTCCAGCTTGGCCGTTCACCCGGATATGGTCACCATTGCCACTGGACAGGTGGCAGGAACCACGAAAGAGGGGAAGGTAATCGAGTGGAAGGTGACAGGCGGGAAAGACGGGGGAAGCAAGACACAGAAATTTGGGAGGGGCACAGACTAGGGTGGGTAGAGAACAGTAGTCCCTCCCTCACTTCCCCCTCCGCAGGTAACCAGTCTCTTTTTCCTGCAGCCACTGCCGCCCCATGTGCGCATCTGGGACTCAGTTTCCCTTTCCACCTTGCACGTACTTGGCCTGGGGGTGTTTGACAGAGCTGTGTCCTGTGTGGGCTTCTCCAAATCTGTAAGTCCTGGGCTGTCCTGCTGGGACCCAGCCCTCACTTCCAAAAGGAGTGACAAAGAATTTACTAGTTCCCTCCCTTTGCTTTGGGCTCGTGGCTCCGCCTCCAGGTGATGCTACAGTTACAGACCACGCCCTCTAGTAGAAGTTATAGGTCCCGTATAGGCCACGCCTACTCCGAGACCACGCCCACCACACACTCCCCAGGAGCTCTGAGACCTGTCCTGTTAAGAGTTGTCATGAGAGAGGGCTCTTCTTCTTCTTCTTCTTTTTTTTTAAATTTTATTATTTTTGTGTGCGTGTACCGTCAAATCAGATCTGACTGGTACAGGAGAAGATTGTCCCTCCTTCCCCGGCAAAGCATCTGGTGGATTCGAACCGTTTGGCTCTGGGATTGTAGTTGCAGCTCCTTGCCACTAGGCCACCAGAGCTCCCAAGAGAGGGCTCTTCTACTCTACCTCTGCTCCCTCGGTGTTTGCTTTTGGGAAGTAAATACAGAAGATGAGATCACGCTTTTAGGAATTTAGAACGATTTGACATTCCAGCAACATTTGTGCCTGAGAGTGGAGGGCTTGTATTTGATACTTTGTTTTATTGTTACGTTTTACATCTTTGATGTATTTTATAGAAGTCTTGTCTGTCGTGTCTTGGTCCTTTCCCACAGACAGTTTCGGAAGCACTAGATTTGGGCCTCAGCGGTTTCCTGAAGACTTAAGGAGACATAACTCCCTCCCCCCCAAAATCCCCAATGCCATTGAATCATTTCAACTCATAAAAAAACCCATCCAGTGTCTAGTTGCCCTGCAATCCCAGAGGTAACGTGATTTGAATCCACCAGATGCTTTGCTGGAGAAGGCAGGGCAATCTCCTCCTGTACCAGTCAGATCCGATTTGACAGTACACACACAAAAATAATAAAAAAATTAAATTAAAAAATTAAACAAACAAACCAAACCATCCAGTTTCTGAGGCTATAAATCTTTATGGGAGCAGACTGTCTATCTCCTGAGTTGCTTCTGGTGGATTTGAACCACAAACCTTTTGGTTAACAGCCCAAAACATGATGAACAATGCTGCAGAATGCTGCTAGAGCTCCTAATTTAACTAAAGGTATTTTAAAAAACAACAACAAGGAGCCCAAGTCATACAATAGCTGAACTCAGTTGTTAAGCAAAAGATTGGCAGTTCAAACTGTTGATTCTGAGGAGGAAGGACCTGGCCATCTGCTTATGTAAAAACTCTCTTTCTTGGTGCCATCGAGTCGGAACTGACTCAGAGCTGATACTTCCTGAGGTTTCCAAGGTTATAAATTGCACAAGAGGAAATTGATTACCCATCTTTCTCCCTCAGAGCCACTGGTGGATTTGAATTGCCAGGGAGACACAGCCTTTGGGTTAACAAGCCAGCATAGGAAACCCTGTATCATATGGGGTCACTGAGTCAGAATTGACTAAGTGACACCTAACAAGAATATTAAAAGTTAAAAAAATTTTTTAAAAAGTTCAACATTGCATGCTCACTCTGGCATAACATATACTAAAAATGGAATGATACAGAGAAGATTAGCATGGCCCATGCGCAGGGATGACATGCAGGAGTTCAGTGTTGTACCAACTTCATTATTTTTTTTTAATTTTAATGGAATATACATTAAAAAGCTTCATTTCATGTGGGCATGGAATTTGATGGTTTCACTCAGAATTACTAACTTAATTATTTGCAAAGGGCAAATCTGATGAATTTCTGTGGAAGAGTTATTTCTTTTTCTTCTTACTGTGACTTGAGTGAAAGTGTACTAAGCAAATTGGTTTTCCAGTCAACTGTCCATACTTATTTTGTCAAATGATATTATTTATGATTTCCACTGTAATAAAGTCTTCTTCCTACCTCCCTGTGATTCTCATTTCCATTCATCCTTTTAGCCTATGTCTGCCCACCTTCTGAGCTTTAACCCCTGGGCAATTGCTACTCTTTTAATTTTATATGATTGATTATCTCTAAGATGTGAGTGACCCTTTGGTGTTACGGTCCCCTTATTGGGCTTGATGTTGTTTGAAAGTGGCAGAGTCATTTCAAAAGGAAACATGTTAATAATAAATTTAAAAAAAAACAATCACGGCGAGCTCTGGTGGCCTAGTGGCAAGAAGCTGCACTGCAATCCCAGAGTTGTGCGGTTCAAATCCACCAGATGCTTTGCTGGAGAAGGAGGAACCATCTCCTCCTGTACCAGTCAAATCTGATTTGACGGTACACACACACACACACACACACACACACAAATACTAAAAATAAAAAAATTTTTAAAAAGATAAAATCCTAAATAAAAAAAATCACACAAAAAAGGAAACATGTAAGAAACTTCTCCAATGTTTAACAGCCTCTGAGTGGGCATGTATTTAAACATATTTAATTGGATGTGAAGTTGGGGGACCTATCTAGATCCCTTTGACCCCACTTTTTTTCTCCTCTCCTATAGAATGGAGGCAACTTGCTGTGTGCGGTGGATGAATCCAACGATCACGTCCTCTCCGTGTGGGACTGGGCCAAGGAGACCAAGGTTGTCGATATCAAGGTAGTGTTCTTCCGTCTCCTTGATATTTCCCTGTAGTTACCCCATCTCAGAGGTGACAAGTTTGCAATCAGACAAGCCTGGCTTCAAATTCCTGACATTTGCTGGCTGTATTACTTTTTGTTAAAAAAAAACAAAACCAAAACTCAAAAAACAAAAACCCAACATTTTATCAAATCTTTGGTGAAGGTTTATGTATAAGTTGAGGTTCCCATTCAATAATTTCTACCCTAATTGTTCAGTGATGACATTTTTTTCCCATTCAATAATTTCTACCCTAATTGTTCAGTGATGACATTTTTTTCCCAAACTGGTTCAGAACCATTTCAAAAAGAGTCATTGCCGCCGTGTACATGTTACCTGGCAAGCAAGTCTGTTGCCTTTGGAATTCTGACCTGAATAGGTGAGAAACAGCTGTGCTCAATCGAGTTGAGGGCAGCTGACCTTGATGCTTGGCTGGTGTGTCGCTCTCCAGGGTCCTGCCAAGAATCCAGCCAAGCGGCAGGCTCCTGAAACTTTCGCGAGGAAGGACAGTGGCAGGACTTTTGGAGGGCAACCTTATTGGCAGGATTCTGCAAGATGATACATGTTCATAAACAGAAAGTGCTTAGCACAGCTCTTGGCACTGAGTAGGGGCCCTCAGAGTGTCCAGAGATGAAGAAGGTGGTAATGTTTCACTGCTCAGTGCTGCCTTTCTGTTCTTTCCTTTGTCTATGTGGGAAGGGTAGGGGCAGGTAGAGTGTGCAGTGCACAGCCCCTGCAACTGTACAGGGCCAGGGGAGCTCTGGTGGCCTAGTGGCAAGGAGCTGCAACTACAATCCCAGAGGCGCACGGTTCAAATCCACCAGATGCTCTGCCGGGGAAGGAGGGACAATCTCCTCCTGTACCAGTCAGATCTGATTTGACAGTGCACTCACACAAAAATAATAAAAAAAAAAACCACAACTATACGGGGCCGTCCTATGCAGGCTGGGGGTGTTGGCCCTCATTTTGGTGGCTTCATTCAGAATTTCTTCCTCCCCTCCAAAGTGTTCCAGTGAGGCCGTGCTGGTGGCCACCTTCCACCCCACGGACCCCACCATGCTCATTACCTGCGGGAAATCACACATTTACTTCTGGACACTGGACGGAGGCAGCTTAAGCAAGCGGCAGGGCCTCTTTGAGGTGAGTGTGAGGGATACTGGGACAAGGGGACCCTAAAGGGGACCCAGAAAGACATCAGATCTTCCAGAAGGTGAGAAAGCCTGAGAGTTTGAGATGCTGCCTGGCTTCAGTTTACCTGTCACATGGGGATGGAGAGTTTAGGAGCCTTGGTAGTATAGTGCGTTAGGTATTGGATTGCTAACTGGGAGGTTCTCAGTTCAAATCCACCAGCTGCTCTGTGAGGGGAAAAAATGAAGCCGTGTTCTCCCATAAAGATTTGCAGCCTCAGAAACCCAACAGAGGGTTGGCATAAATGAGAACCAACGCAAAGAGAGTGGGTTTTTGCTTGGAGAGAGTGAGCACTCACTAAGTGGTATACAGTTGTTGATAATATACAGGTATTTGGAGCTGACGGGAAGGAGAATTGAGCAGACAGACAGACACCGAGTGGGGAGTACAGGGTTTAGGGGCAGGCAATGAAAGGGCACCTGTGACAGGCTCCCCTGCTTTACTGAGAGTGGGGTCTGCCACCCTAAAAAAAAGGTCTTGATGGAGATGAAACAGTGGGTGCATGGAGAGGAAGGTGGGGTGGGGTGGGGAATAGGACCCAGGAGAACCCAGAGATGAAGGCATAGTTAGCTGGAGGGGAGAAGAATCAGGGACAGAAGAGGGGACTAAAGGACAGAGAGAGGGGAGACTGGGACACTGAGGTGTAGCGTGCGGGCAGAGGAAGGCCAAGGAACAGAGAAAAGAGGATTATGATGGGTTAGTACAGAGAGGGGACTGAAGGGCAGAGAGAGGGGAAGGCCAAAGGGTGGATAGAAGAAGGCCCAAGGGGCTGAGAGAGAGGAGAGGGTAGGGGGCTGAGAGGGGACTCCAGAGGAAGAAAAAAGAGGGACCAAAAGTTAAGAAAGAAGGGGTATTGAGGGGCAGGAAGAAAAGTCCAGAAGGAGAGAGGAGGCAGACAGGGGGATAAGGCTGACATTTACCCTGGAGGTGATGCACTCCAAATGAGAGGCAGATTGGAAGAGAGATGTTCCGTGTGGGCCAGAAGGATGGAGGACATTCCTGAGACCACTGTCCTGCACACAGGGACAGGTGTGAGGGGGTGGGGGCAGTGAGATCCAAGAGGCCATCCCTGTCAGAGCCGCTCTCTGACCCCTCCTCTCTTCTGCCATCTTAGAAACATGAGAAACCGAAGTACGTGCTGTGTGTGACCTTTCTTGAGGGAGGAGACGTGGTCACCGGGGACTCTGGGGGGAACCTCTATGTCTGGGGCAAAGGTGAGTGTCACCTCATATGTCTGGTTCCCAGTCTGATCCCCCCTCGTAACACCCTTGGCTGTGTCTCCCTCTCTCTCTGTTTGCTTGTATTATATAAAAGTAGACTAAACCTTTGTCCAAGTTCAAAACCTTCATCAAGGTTGAGCTCCAGTTCTCCCTCCTTGAAGAAATCTTTACTGATTCCCCACTGTTGCAGACCGAGGGTAAAGTATATTAATAATTAATAACAAGACAAAAACACCAAGAATGAGATAAAACAGAGAGCGTAAAAAATGGGGCCAGCAGTTCAAATCAACTGAAGTAGCACAAAGCCACGCTTCTCTGTGTATTTATTGAGAATCAGGGGAAGCAAATCATAAAGAGAATTCTCTTGTAAATGAAGCCAAATTTTTCTCTGTTATCAACCTGATGCTTAGCTCAGGAAGGAAATATTTCACACGCATTAACACTCCCTCTGCAGGGAGACCCTAGCTGCCTCCTGTCTGTAGGAACCAGCTCATTTCCTGTGATCTGTCACAAGAGAAATTCCAGCTTACAATTTTGTGATTCCTTCAATTCCTAAGTAAGCATATAGTTTATCATATAATATTTGGTATGAAATTTGGCTTCCCACACCCCACCCTTGCTCTCTACACATCCCATGGTAGCGATCAAGTCTGCATTATAAATGAATACATTATCTCAGTGGATGGATGGATGGATGGATGGATGGGTGGATGGCTTGTCCCAGCCAGTGAACCGATGAATGAATGAATGAGGGGACCACTTAATCAAGGAATGGAACCCCTCTTTGTAGGTGAAAAGGTAGATGGAAATTACCTGAATGATTAAGTTATCCTAGTCAGTGGCTCTTACAGGAAGAATAAATGAATGGGAGCAGGTAGGATGTGCAGTGCACAACCCAATGGATTGATGTGTCATGAACAAATTGACCCAGGAAATAAACCTGTGACTGAGTGAATGAATTAGTTGGTTGTCTTAACCAGTAGATAGATTAATAAATGAAAGAATGTTTGCCCTAATCAATGAATGACCTTGTTTCTGAGTAAATGACTTAATGGGTGGATCAGCCAGTGTATGTATGAAAGAATGTGTGAATGGGTTATCCTAGCCTGAAGTTGGGAAAAGAATGAATGGATAGACCAAACAAGCTGTGGGTGGATGTGTTAATGAGTCAGTGGGTTATCTTTGCCAAGGAGACATGAATGACTAATAGCTTGCCTTGGCCTTTGGGTGATTGTTTAAATCGGTGAATAAGTGGTTTGTATCAGACAGAGAAAGGTGCAAATGAATGAGAGGTTTTTTCCTGAGCGTTTTTAAAAAATTATTGTTGAAAGCACATACACAAAACAGACCAGTTTGACAATTTCTATGTGTACATTTCACTGGTATTGATGACATTCTTCAAGCTGTATAATCTCACTTTCCTTTTCCAAATGATTCCTCTTCCCATTAATGTGAACTCGAGGGGAGGGCCCTCTATGAGATGGACTGATTCAGTGACTGGGGTAATCGGGATGGGTGTGTCGGAGACAGTGCGATTGGCACAGGACAGAGCAGAGTTTAGAGCTGTTGTACATAGGGTCACTATGAGTTGCAAGCGACTTGATGGCACATAACAACAACTGCCCCCTAAAATTACCATCAGCTTTTTGTGGTTGCTGTTCTCAGTTTGTTTCTACACAAATAATTCTTCAAAAGAGCATGATGCTCAAAACAGACCATTTTAACTAAATTAAGCTAATTATATGGAATAAAGGAGACTTAAGGAGATTTTAAAAAAAATATTATTATTTAGATTATCTTAGGATAATAGTCTTATGGGTCCCATCCAGTCTCAGTGGCTCTAGAAAGTTGGAATTCCACAAGAAATTTTGAGTTCTGTCCCACATTCCCTATCCTTTTGATCAACATTCTTCTGTAGAATTCTTTAATCAAAATGCTCCATAATAATTAACTGGGCACCATCCAGTTCTTCAGATCTCATGGAAAAGGGAGTATTTATTCATGGAAACAATCAGGCATGCATCTCATTTGCTTCTGTCCTTGACTTTCATTTTTCCTCTGTGGCTCCATGGCACTTTCACATACAGAAACATATATTCTTTTTTTATTTTATTTTATTTTATTTTATTATTTTTGTGTGCGTGTACCGTCAAATCAGATCTGACTGGTACAGGAGGAGATTGCCCCTCCTTCCTGGCAGAGCATCTGGTGGATTCGAACCGTGCACCTCTGGGATTGTAGTTGCAGCTTCTTGCCACTAGGCCACCAGAGCTCCCCTAGAAACATATATTCAAGGCTGCATTGAATATTATTCCTATTCCGTAGGGGAAACCGTTTAGGCTCAAAGAAGGATCATGGCATAGTACATAACTGAACTGGGCAGAGTCAGTGCATTTGATCCCTAAAGTTTCTGCCTTTTTCATGTCTTCTACTATATTACATGTGGATATATGGAAGACAGGCCTGTGTCAGGCATTGCAGTGTGTCCTTCGATAAAGACTTTCCTTCTCTGGACTTCACATTTCTCTGGACTTCAGAATTCCTGCCTGTAAATGCAGGCATGCATTTGATTTTGGCACTGTCTTTAAACACTAGTTCTTCTGAGTTGGGCAAGGGCTGGGGATTGGGAGGGGAATGGGTTTAGGAGTTGATTAGGCCTGGGCTCAGGTCCTAGCAGGGCTGCCTACTCTTTGTGTACCCTCGGGAGTGTCATATTCCTTGTCTGAGATGCATTTGCCTCATCTATAAAATGAGTATATTACTACTATCAGCTTCAGAGGATTGTGCAGAAGTTTCCTTAAGATTGGACAGCTGAGCATGAGCTCCGAAATTTTTTTAAATTTTTAAATTTTATTTTCTTATTTTTGTGCATATACTGTCAAATCAAATCTGACTGGTACAGGAGGAGAATGTCCCTCCTTTTCCAGCACAGCATCTGGTGGATTTGAACCTCACACCTCTGGGATTGCAGTGCAGCTTCTTGCCCCTAGGCCACCAGAGCTCCCGAGATCCAGATTTTTAAGGAAGTGTTTTTCTTGGCCAATGATGAGCTCTCTAAAGGGAGAGGCTAGGCTTAAGGCATTTTAATGGCCCCAGGCCCATCAACGGCCAGATAGCAGATGGAAATGAGCTGGAAAGACAACTAGACAGGATGATGAGTATGTGACTAAGGTAAACAGCCCGGCCAGCTTGGAGGAAGTGGTCTGCATATGAGAAATGAGAACTTAAGATTGTGAATTGTTCCTTCCTCTCTGGTTCTACTCCCAGCCTCTTCCTTCATCTCATGACCTTCTGTCTACAACACTTTTCCACTTTTTCTTGTTCATGGTGACCCATACTCAGTCCTTACATCAGGCTGGGTGCCCTCCATGGAATCCCATAGCTCCTTGGGTTTCTCCACTCCCAGCCCCAATTTCCTTGGGTCTTAGTGAGTAGACTGTGATAGGTCTTTCTCTAGGTCACTAGACTGTAAACCCTGTGAGAAGTCTGACCTGGTTGGTCTTGTTCACCACCTGTGAATTTTCCTGTTATCATTCAGCATGAGACGAGGCCCAGAGTAAATGTTCATTGTGTAACTGCTGATTGAGTGGGTTCATGAATGAATGTCTACATGGGCACGTTGGCAGATGGACTGGTGGTAAACGGGTGAGTCTGTAGACGGATCCTAAAATATGTGCGTGTGTAGATTCTGGAAGGATGGAATGACTGAAGAATGGGTAGTTGGATGAAAGAGGGTGGAGGAATAGATGAGAAATGATTGATGCATGGAAAGATGGGAACATGGATGGTTGAACCTGTACATAGATAGGAAGACGAATGGCTAGGTGGGCAGATCACTATATAATGTGGTGGGTGGATGGATGGATAGATGAATGGATGGATTGATAATGAGTAAAAAGGTAGGTAGGTGGTGGATAGATGAAGAAGAGGATGGCTGGTCAAGTGGGTGGATGGAAAAAGATGAGTAGATAGATGGGGAGAGATGAGTAGATAAACTGGTGAGTTGGGTGGATGGATGAATGGATAGGTGTGAAATTAGGTAGCTGGGTGAACAGATGCCTGGAGAGATACAGGGATGGAAGGATGGATGAGTTGATGGGTGGATGGGTGTTCAGACAGACAGATCGATAGATAAGTAGACTAATGGATGGACAGAATGTTTGCAGGAAAGATGAGTGGATGGGCAAGTGTTAGCTCAGATGGATTGGCAGGTCTTTAGCGGAAGACTAACGAGTACGTGGTTGATGGCTGGGTTTGTAGAGCAGGTAGCAGGATGGAGAGGTGAGAGGATGGATGCTGGAAGCTCAGAGGTGGCAGGTGTTTTCTGGAGGTGTCCAGGCCACCTTCCCCAAGCTGACCCCTGGCCCTGACCATCCTGCAGGAGGGAATCGCATCACCCAGGCAGTGCTGGGTGCTCACGACGGTGGTGTGTTTGGGCTCTGCGCCCTGCGGGACGGGACGCTGGTGTCTGGCGGGGGCCGTGATCGGCGGGTGATCCTCTGGGGTTCTGACTACAGCAAGCTGCAGGAGGTGGAGGTGAGGATGGGGAGCGGGTGGGGAGGTACTACCTACAGACCCTCTTCTCAGCATGTCCCCCCTCCCCTACCCGTGCGCGCCCTGCTTCCATCCAGCCTCACCCTCTTGCACCTTCTTCCAGGTCCCAGAGGACTTCGGCCCGGTGCGCACTGTAGCAGAGGGCCGGGGAGACACACTATTTGTGGGGACCACCCGCAACTCTATCCTGCAGGGCTCCGTCCACACGGGCTTCTCACTGCTGGTCCAGGTGAGTGTTACCTGCATCCTCCCTCCTGTCTCCACTGCTGTCACTCTGCTTCTCCCCTTTCTCCCATCTCTTCGCTCTTCCTGTCTCCTTGTCTCCCTGCCTCACCCTTCATCCTTTGGCCTGACATACACCACCACTCCTTTCCCTTTCCCTGCCCGTACCAGCATAACCGTAGCCCTGCCCTGATTCACACTGGCCAAAATCGTTCCTTGTTCAGTGGTCCCTCTCCCTTGGCCCCTTCCATGTGTTGTTCCCTCTGATAGTCTAGCTGGAGTCTGTGCTGCTGCGTGTAGATCACCCTCTGGCTCTGGTTCAAGAGCCCTGGTGGCGTAGAGGTTAAGCACTGCTACAACTGAACAGTGGGCAGTTTAAATCCACCAGCTGCCCCACGGGAGAAAGACATGTGACGCAGTCTCCTTTCATTATATTTTACAGCTTTGAAAAACCCTGTGGAACTCTACTTTGTCCTTCAGGGTCATTATGAGTCAGCATCTGCTCAGTGGCAGTAAATTCGGTCTGCCTCTGGTGTCCACGGAAGATGAGGACAAGGTGAAGACAGGGAAGAGCTGTAGAGGAAACTTCCCCAGGTCCCCAAAGCCAGAGAGATTGCTGGGGTCACTGGTAGCTGCCGTCAGTTGGGCTGCTGATTCTCGGTGGAATAAAATACTGCCCTGTCCCACCCTGTCACCAGGACTGGTGGCAAATTGGACTCACAAGGTTCTTACTGGCTGATCTGATTTCCAGGCCTTTCTTCCTAGTCTACCTGAAAGCTGGCAGCCCTGCGGAATCCTGTTCAGCATCATAGCAATGTTTAAGTCCCCACTGACAGACGAGTGGTGGCCGTCCGTGTGGAGATCTGGCCGGAAACAGATGCCATTTTTTTATGATATTATTAATAATAACAACCAGTTGTTCTTACTGTGTGAGCGTAGTTTTAGAACTAGCTTTGTGTTTAGCATTGTCCATCCATGAATCGAGCAGACATAGTGGCCGTGTTGAATGAACGTTCCCATTTTACAGAAGGTTAAACTGATCAACTGAGGCTACACAGCAAAGTCATCTGTTTAGGATCTCCAGGCCAATGAGAGGAAGCATTCCAGGCTGAGTGCATTCTCTGTAATCCCACAGTCCCCTGGGTCCTGTCTGCTGCCTGAGGCCAAGGTCTTAAGGACCATACTTTTTTTTTTTTTTTCAGGTTTTTGTTGGGGGCTGTGGGAGGCCCCCTCATCCTCAGAGGTGCTCACAGTTTCTTCAGCCACTCTAGGCTGGGATCCTAGGGTTCCTGAGGGTGGCTGGGCACGTCAGGCATGTTCCCTTCATCTCAGAGGGGCACTGGGTAGCGGTAGGGGTGATCTCGTTGATCAAGGAGGCATACTTGGTGTAGGGGCTTAATGGGGGCAGAATTACAGCGAGGCCCGAGATGATGGAGGACACAACCAGCACTGGCTCCTTGTCCCAGGCATTTTTGAGGAAGGCTGCAAGTCTAGTTGCCATGGTGGCCTTGGCAGCGGCCAGGACCATACTTTTTTTTTTTTTTTTTAATTTTTTTTAATATAATTTTTTTTTAATTTTTTATTTTATTTTATTATTATTTTGTGTGTCTGTGTACCGTCAAATCAGATCTGACTGGTACAGGAGGAGATTGTCCCTCCTTTCCCGGCAGAGCATCTGGTGGATTCGAACCATGCACCTCTGGGATTGCAGTGCAGCTTCTTGCCACTAGGCCACCAGAGCTCCCCTAGGACCATACTTCTTACTGCCCATCATCGTACAAACAGGAGAGCTGACCCCCAGGGAAAGGGACAGGATTGATCGGAAGCCACAAACCACAGCTCCTTCTGGCCATGTTGGGAGGCAGGTCTTCCTTGGACCACACTGTGGGGCAGGGTCTGTGGCTGTGACCAGCCCAGTACTTCTTCCTGGCATCAGGGTTTGGGTGGGAAATGTCTCTATGTTGATGGCTTTCCCACCAGGGCCACGTGGAGGAGCTGTGGGGCCTGGCTACCCACCCCAGCCGGCCGCAGTTTGTGACATGTGGACACGACAAGTTGGTGCACCTGTGGAGTGTGGAGTCCCATCAGCCCTTGTGGAGCAGGAGCATTGAGGTGAGGGGGATCCAGGGACTTCAGTGACCTGCCTCTCTCCGTCAGGATTCAGTACAGCAAAGGGAAACCGTGCTGGGAATGTGAGTCACCTAGTGCTGCTACAACACAGATCCCACAAGGGGGGCACTGTGACAAACAGAGCTGTATTTTCTCAGTTTTGGAGGCTAGAAGGTGCTGCTGAGCTGACTACAGTACATGGCAAACCTTTTTTTTTACATTTTTTTATTATTATTAATTTTAATGAAAGTTTAGAGAGACTAAGGATTTCCATTCATTCATTGTTGCACTTTTCTCCCTGCCCACCCTTTCCTTCCCCCAATTCGCTCTTCTCTTTGAAAAGTAAAAGAAAAATTCTTTCCTTATTATCCAATCCCTCCCCCAAGTCCACTCTACTATGCAGCCTTCATTCTGGATACCTGTCATGAAAATAATACCTAATCACATATCCCTTTTAAACAGTTCTCTCCCTCATGTGTTTCAACGCAGTATACATAATTTATCCAATCTTTCTCAGTCTCCGCCCAACCCCAATGTCAGTCCCGTTTTAAAACAGTGGCACTATGCAGTATTTGTCCTTTTGTGACTGAGATACTTCACTCAGCATGTCCTCCAGGGTCACCCATTTTGAATAATATTTCATGAGTTCCTTGTTTTTCAGTGCAGCATAGTATTCCATTGTGTGAATATACCATAGCTTCTCTATCCATTCATTTGTTGATGGGCGCTTGGGTTGTTTTCAACTCCTTGCTATTGTGAACAGAGCCATGATAAACATGGGTGTGCATATATCTTCTTGGGTGGCAGTTACGGTCTCTTTGGAGTATATTCCCAGTAGTGGAATTGCTGGGTCAAATGGTACCTTATTTGCAACTTTTTTTTTTTTTTTGCAACTTTTTGAGAAAGAGCCATACTGCCTTCCATAGTGGTTGCACCATTTTACACTCCCACAACAGTGAATAAACGTTCCAGTTTCTCCACAACCTCGCCAGCATTTGATGTTCACTGCTCTGTTAAATTTTGCTATTCTGACTGGGGTGAGATGATACCTCATAGTTGTTTTATAGCAAACCTTTGAACAACAGATTGAAACCCTACCCAAGCCTCACAATCTCTGCCATGTTCCCTGTAGATTTCTAACAGACTTGGAAAATTCATTTCTTGATTGAGTTAGCCACATTCAAGAGTGTGACCTGTGGCTACCGTATTGGAAAACATAACTGTAGACCATGTCGATTGTCAAAGATTATACTGTATAATCGTGCTCCAGAGTCACCCAGTGCCAGCTGTGTTTGCACTGGTCGCAAAATGGATACTGACTGATTCAAGAGGTCGTAAGCTCGGGAACAAAAATCTCCTGTGTTTTTTGTTGTTTTTTTTAAAATTCATTTTATTATTTTGTGTGTGTACTGTCAAAGACAGTCTGACTGATACAGGAGGAGATTGCCCCTCCTCTTCTACAGCATCTGGTGGGTTCAAACCATGGACCTCTGGGATTGCAGTACAACTTCTTGCCACTAGGCCACCAGAGCTCTCTAAATCTGCTGGTTTTGTTTTTGTTTTTTGTTTTTTATTTTATTATTTTTGTGTAAGTGTACCGTCAAATCAGATTTGACTGGTACAGGAGGAGGTTGTCCCTCCTTCCCCGGCAGAGCAGCTGGTGGATTCGAACCGTGCGCCTCTGGGATTGTAGTTGCAGCTTCTTACCACTAGGCTACCAGAGCTCCCCTTAAATCTGTTGTTTTTAACAAGCACATTCCAGAGAGGGGCGTGGGAAAAGGGTCTCTGAACAACTGGCTTCACTGGCTCCTCCCCTAGACACCATAAGGCAGTCGAGATTACTCCATGTCTGTAACAGGAATAGCTTAAGTGGGGTGGCTTTGATGAACAGAACCTTATTTTCTCACAGTTTGTAGGATGTCCGAGGTTGTGATCTTTATGGACGGAGTTCTGCGTGGCATTAGCCATTAGGGGTTTGTGCTGCTAACTCCAAGGCCGCACCAGTGTCTTCAAGGGAGAGAGATGGGAAATCATCTCCTGTGATTTACAGCTTCTGGAAACTGGGAAGTCCGCTATGAGTCGGTTCTGACTCAGTAGCAATGGGAGTGAGTGAGTTCCTCTTTATAGAAGGTACTCTGGTAGCTGAATGCTTAACCATTGCACCACTAGGATTCCTTTCTCACCACTTAGGAGGTTAGAAGTCCCCAGTTCAGTGCTGGACCTCAGGGAAGATGCTCTCTGCTTTGGGGACAATTATTGTCACTGCCTTTGTGGCTTCTCAGTTTTCCATGGAAATCGCCACATGGTATATTTTCCCTAAAACAGAGTTCACAGAGTTCCCCTATTTCTGCTTTCTGGTTTAAGACACATCCTATAGTGGTTTGACCTTATTAACACAACAAAGAATACCCTTTTCCTAAATGGAATTACATTCACTTGTATAAAAAATATCCATTGTCAAGGGAGCTCTTCTGGCCTAGTGTCAAGGAACTGTGCTGCAATCCCAAAGGCATATGGTTCGAATCCACCAGATGCTCCACTGCAGAAGGAGGGGCAATCTCCTCCTGTACCAGTTCGATTCATTTTGACAGTACTCAAAAAGAAAAAAAAAAAGAATGGATTTACAAGACTGAAAATGGATAAAATAAATATGTATTTGCTTCTCAATCAGAATAAAAATAGACTCATGTATACCTGGGGGGGAAAAAACAACCCATTGCCACTGAGTAGCTTCTGACTCACAATGACCCTCCATCACCACGTGTTTTCAAAGCTGTAAATCTTTACTGGAGGAAACTGCCTATTTTTCACCTTCGGCATAACTGGTGGATTTGAACCACTAACGTCTCAGCACCCGACATGTAAGGCTTAACAGTGTCACCAGAGTTCCTTTGGCAAGCAAGAGGTTGAGGATTTAAAACACATCTTCTATGCTCATTTCAGCTGCACGCACACTAAAATTGGAACAATACAGAGAAGATTAACATGGCCCCTGTGCAAGGATGACATGCAAATTTGTGAAGCGTTCCATATTTTTTAATTAATTTAAAAGGCTCTGTTTATAATTTGTTAATGAAAATGATAAAATAGTAGCATATCGACAACGTAGGAGACCTGTAATACCTTTAGAATGTTGCTGCTTGTGATACAGGAAGGATTGGAAGACTGTTAAGTAAAAGTTTACTACTGGAGCTCTGGTGGCCTAGTGGCAAGAAGCTGCATTGAAATCTCAAAAGTGCGTAGTTTGAATCCACTGGAAACACACGCACACACACATACTCCCCAAAAAAAGTGTGATGACAAAATAAAGCATTTAAAAGAAATGTTAGTTTTAAAAAAAAAATTTACTACTTAAGCGCCTGGGAAAACTTCATCAATTCATAGAGCAAGTTGCCCACAGAGCAGGTTGTGTGTGGAACTGGAGTCCATGTGACAGGTGACAGTGACAGGAAGCATTTCTGATGGATTGGATCTAAGTGTCTTAACATCAGAGGCACACAGTTGCACTTGGAAGTAGCATTATTGGCTTTATGTAATAAAGGAAGCATTTTTAACTTTAAAAAAAAACCCCACACACATGTCCTTTTCTGACAATTGTGATTTGGATGGAAGTTTAAAGAGCAAATTGGTTTTCAGTTCAACAGTTCCTACACATGTTTTTTTGCTCTGATTACAGTCCCCATGGTGTAATGCAACAGCATTCTTCCCACGTGCTTCCTGTTTGGTGGGACACACAGTTCCGTTCATATTAGACTCTGCAGTAGGTTCAGAAATGAGAACCATTTACTCCATGGTGTCATTAAAGACACAGCCAGCTTTTATTCAGGGCTCCCTCGGGGCTGTGGTTATGCTAAAGACTTAACACCTCACTGCATGCTTAAAAGAATCCTAGAAAGTGAGAAAGGGAGTCCTGCTGATCTCCATTTGCAGCTGAAGCTTGTTGGGAAAGTTACTTGATTAATCTTGCAAGGAAATGACAGAGACACAGGCTGAATCCACCTGTGATGTTATGGTGCTCTATTGCTTTTGAATCAACCAAGTGCCCCCCCTCCTCAAAAAACAAAACCAAACTAGAAAAAGTGACAATACCCAGTGCTGGTGAAGATGAGGAGAAACAAGACATGCTTGGTGATAAGTTGACAGACCTTTGTTGTTGTTAGGTGCTACTGAGAGTTCACACTCAAGTTGACCCTGTATTCAACACAGTGAAACACTGGTCAGAATGAAACACTCCTGGCCACCCTCACAATCCTTGCTAAGTAGAGCCTGTTGTTGCAGACATTGTGTCAAGGTGGAGAGGAAACCAGCAATGTGTATCCAAAGCCTGAAGGAGCCCTGGTGGTGGAGTGTCTTATGTGATGGTCCACTAGCCAAAAAAGTTGGCAGTTCAAATCCACCAGGGAGAAAGATGCATGTCTTCCTTCTGTAAAGATTTACTGCTTTGAAAACTCAATAGAGGGTCAATATGAATTGGAATTCAATGCAGTGGGTTTCATTCAATGCTTTCCAATAGTGGCTGCCCTTTGTTGTTGCAGTTATATGTTTTAAGAGTTTCTAGGGCGGCTGAGGTGTGGGTATCACAGACTGAATAGTGTCTCCCTAAGTATTGGTCAACTTGACTAGACAATGAATCACAATATAATTATCTTCTTCTTTTTTTTTTTAAATTTGTTGTGTGCCATCAAATCAGATCTGACTGGCACAGGAGGAGATTGCCCCTCTTTCTCCAGCAGAGCACCTGGTAGATTCGAACTGCATGCCTTTGGGATTCCAGCGCAGCTTCTTGCCACTGCCATCAAAGCTCCCTTCAATATAACTCTCTTGTGTGTTGTAAATCTTAACTGCTGTGATATTAATGAGGCTGGATCAGAAGCAGTCATGTAGTGATGTAGTCACTCTTCAGGATGTGATCTGAGAGGTGATCAGCCAACATTTACTTGTAAGGGTGGAATGTCACACCTTTTATTGGGTCACAGCCCTGATTTGATGTAAGGGAAGTTCCCTTAGAGATTGACCTTTAACGTGTTTTATCTCATAAGAAATTAAAGGAGGAAGGGAGCAGAAAGCGGGACTTCCATGCCACTGTGAAAGACCCCCGGCTTGAAGCTTGTCCCCTGGACAAGATCTCTGCTAGGAAGCACATTGACATAGAGGAGGCCAAGATACCTGGAGCTCTCCAAGGAACGCCAGGCCTGCTGATGCTGGAGGGGGGTGGGGGCGAGGACCTTCCTCCAGGGCCAGTGAAGATGGTGTCCTGGATTTGGACTTCTAGCCTCTTGTTGCTGTTATGTGCCGTTGAGTAGCTTGCAACTCATAGCGACCCTATGTACAATAGCTCTGAAACCTGCTCTATCTGGTGCCAAATTTACTGTCTCTGACACACCTACCCTAATTACCCCAGTCTCTGTATCAATCCATCTCACTGATGGTCTCCCTCTCTTTCTCCATCCCTCCACCCTCCCAAGCATGATGTCCCTCTCCAAGGACTGGTCCCTCCTTGCAGCATGCCCAAAGTATGTCAGACGAAGCCTCCTAGACTGAGAGAATAAGCTTTTTGTTTGAAGCTACCCATTTGCCGTATCTCTGTTAGAGCAGCACTAGATAACTATGACAGGATGGGAATGGGGTGGGGTTCCTGGAGAACAGTAGAGGAATAGTTAGACAGACTTGGGGACCCCAGCTCCTAGCCCTTTTTCTTTCCTCAGGATCCCGCTCGCTCTGCTGGCTTCCACCCCAGTGGCTCCGTCCTCGCTGTGGGCACAGTGACTGGCAGGTAAAACCCCGGAGGATATCTTAGGGAGTTTCTCCACCTTAAATGGGTACCTTAATTATGCCTTAAATACGGTCCCAGACCTTGATCTCCCAGCGAGGTTCCTAACATTTGACAGTTAAAATGCACCTAGAGAGGGAGCTCTGGTGGCCTAGTGGCAAGACACTGCACTGCAATCCCAGAGGTATGCGGTTCAAATCCACCAGATGCTCTGCTGGAGAAGGAGGGGGCAATCTCCTCCTGTACCAGTCAGATCTGATTTGACGGTACACGTAAACAAATAATACAATAAAAATTTAAAAACACAAAACAAACGCACCTAGAGGTGCTGTGGAAGAAAGACCTGGTGACCTGCTGTCATAAAAGTTATTCCCAAGATCATTGTTCCTGCGTGCTGCATAGTATCCCGTGTCTGAATGTGCCATAATTTCTCAATCTATTCTATTTTTGTTTGACATTTGGTCTGCTTCCATGTTCTTACAATGGTGAGTAATGCTGCTATGGAAATTGGTGTACAAGCCTCTGTGCCTCAGTTCTCATTCTTTCAGGGTATATTCCAAGCAGCTGAATAGCTGGATCGTACAGAATTTCTTTGTTCAGCTTTCTGAGGAAACACCAGACTGCCTTCTAGAGTGGTTGTACCATTTTACAATCCAGCCAACAGTGAGATTGCACACAGGAGCAATGATTTTGAAAATCACACCCTAACTTGGGAGGAAGTGGAGAGTAGTATGTTAAGTGAACTAACTCAGTCCCATAAGGACAAATACTGTACTGTATAAGACCATTGTAGAAATAGATAACTAGTAAAATGTGTATGAGGATCTAAGGGGGGGGAAACAGAAGGGTGAGAATGGTGGGGGGGGGGAGTAACCATGGTTTGATGGGTGGAAGGGAGGTGGGAGAAATCCAGTGTGAGGGGCAGTGTATACAAAACTTTGTAAGTAAGTTTTTAAAAAAAAATTTATTTTTACAAACATTTTTAAGTCTAAATAAGACGAAATAAGAGGTGTTGTTGTTGTTAAGTGCCCATTGAGTCGTAGGCGACTCATAGCGACCCTATGAACGACAAGCCCTCGACCCTTGCATGACTTTCATCCTTTCTCCTGGTTCATAGGGTTTCCAGAGACAAGCTATTTATGAAAGTGCATGCCACTCCTGCTTCCAAGAAATTTTTTTTAAAAAGAATGAACAGGATAATTTACTTGTGGTATTTTACAAATAATAAAGATAGTAACACTTGAAATAAAAAAAATATTTTAAAAACAAGTTATTGCCAAGAAGACTCAGTTCTACTCAGAATCACATGGGGTCGCCATGAAACTGTATCAACTCAGGCAACAGTTTCGATTTGTTTGGCTCTCCCAGCGTTCCTCTGGACTCAACCTCTTCTCCTCCAAATACCATCATCTTCTCTCTCTTAGCCCCTCACCCGCCCCCTGCCCAGATTTCTGCCCCTCTCTACCAGATCAGCTCATCCCTGCTTCCACCCCTTGCCTTTTTCACCCAAGGTGGCTGCTGCTGGACACGGAGACCCATGACTTGGTGGCAATCCACACTGACGGGAATGAACAGATCTCAGTGGTCAGCTTCTCACCGAGTAAGAGCTGGGTCTGGGACCCCTGGAGGCAGAGCCTGGGAGTAAATAAAGCTTTAGGAATTAAGGACTAGGGGGAGCAGGGCGGAGCTGGAAGAACTGAGAGGGTGTGTTTAAAACTGTAAAGGGTAGAGCAGCTGAAACTGCTGGCGAGTCTGGGATGCTAGGGGGTGAATCTGAGCAAGGAGGGGCAGCGCCTGGGTTCCTCCTTATAGCCCCCTCCCCTCCCCCAGACGGGGCGTACCTGGCCGTGGGCTCCCACGACAACTTGGTGTACGTGTACACGGTGGACCAGGGTGGCCGCAAGGTCAGCCGCCTGGGGAAGTGCTCGGTGAGTGGGCAGTGGCCCCCAGCCCGCGCCACCACCCTCCTGGGGTATGCAGATTTAACCAATTTTTTTTACCTCCAAGGAGCATAGCTTCCACCTAGGGCTGACTCTGTCTGCCCTGATCAGCCAAGGAGTCTGCGTCCGGCCCACACGTGCTCCTGTGTCCTGAGCCCGCCCCTTTGTGTAGCTCCGCCCCAGAGTCCTGAGCCCGCCCCTTCGTGTAGCTCCGCCCCTGACTCCTAAGCCCGCCCCTTGCATTGGAAGCCAGCCCTTCTGTTTCTAGCTCCGCCCACATGGTCTCAGTCCCATGGTCATCCCCGCCCCTTTTGTCTAGCCCCGCCCACCGCAGTTGGCCTCGCCCATGATAGTCTGGCCCAGATCCCAGATTCCAAAGGCCTGTGGTGTGTATCCCCTGGTGTTCCCCCCAACCTCTGTGTACTGCCTTTCCCACTTTGTGGTCTAGTCTCACCATTACCTAACCCTGTTAAGGAATCTGCCCTCTTGAGCTCTAACTCTGCACCTTTCCTCCCCTGCAGGGCCATTCCAGCTTTATCACCCACTTGGATTGGTCCCAGGACAGCACCTATTTTGTCACCAATTCTGGGGACTACGAGATTCTGTATTGTAAGTGCCTGGAGATGCCAAGGCAGTTTTCCTTCATCCTTCTCATTTACATATATGATTTGCATACCCTCCTGGATTCTGGGAAGGAAGGTGGGGCTTTTCTAAATCTTCCCAGGCTCCTGTATCAAGGGTTGTTCAGATTGGCTGTTAGTCCTTGAATGGTTCAAATGAGTAACACCTCAGCTGCTAACCAAAATTTAGCGATTTGAACTGACTCAGAAGTCTTGGCGATCTACTTCTGAAAAGTCAACTATTGAAATCTCAATGGAATATTATTCTCTGACTCTCATGAGCCAATATGAAATAGGTGGCACTTTAAAAAAAATTTCCTGGTTAACTGATTTAGGGAGCTCTGGTGACCAAGTAGGTAGGGAGTTGTGTTGCCAACTCAGAGATAGGCAGTTCAAATCCACTAGGTGCTCCAAGGGAAAAAAGATGGGGATTCTCCACCCATTTGATTTATACTCTCTAAAAACCCGCTGGAAACTTACCGGACAGAGGAAATACCACCATCAAAAAGATGGTTTTCTCAGGGAAAGGCTTATCCATTGCATTCCAAATGTGCTGACCTCTGTGATTTCCCCAAATGTGGGAAACTCGACCGCATAATTTTTGGTAGTGGGGGACTGCGTACTTGCTATCTCCTGTAAAAACCCCCCCAAAAAACCTGGAGGGGTCAGCTATAAGTTGACTGCAACTCTCTGTCAATGGATTTGATTTGCTGGGACTTTGACTATTGATTTCTTTCCATTCGGCCTTAATTTTACCAGCGTCTCCCCTTTCTGGTGGGACAAGTGCAGTTTCATATTTCCATATAGATACCACTGCGGAGGCATTTACTGCTAACTGCAGGGTCAGCAGTTCAAAGCCACCTGCCACTTCAGGAGAAAGATGCGGCAGTCTGCTCCGTAAAGTAATCTTTGAAACCATGAAACCATGAAAACCATGCGGGACAGTTCTACTGTCTCCTTGAGGATTTCTGTGCTTTTTAATCAACTCAGTGATTGGGTTTTATGTTCCTGCTTAATTTTGGACGTGTCAAACTCCAAGGATCCACTCTGGAGCCATTGAATGAGCCCTGGGATATTTGCCTCCTTGTTTTACACGTCAGTGTCCATTGTCTGGGAAATGGGTGAGTTCAGTCAATTCTCCCAGCTCTGAGTCCCTCCCCTGTGTTCTATTCCAGGGGACGCTGCCTCCTGTAAACAGATCACCAATGCCGACACTGTGAGGAATGTCGAATGGGCCACGGCCACTTGTGTCTTGGGGTTTGGAGTTTTCGGTAAGTACTGGAAGACAGGGAACGGCTGCGCTAAGGACAGGAGCTCCAACAAAGGCCCTCAACCAGTGGCTTTCACAGTCTCTCCTTGGTTACCTCCAGGACGGTGAACTCACTCCTTTTTTTTTTTTTTTTGTGCAAGTGGGTAGAAATTTTTGTGTAAAAGGCAGGGTTAGGGTGAGATTATCTCAGGAGTCTTTGGAAAATGATAAGGACAAATAGTGGAGGCACCTGGCACAGAGGAGTCCACTCTACTAGTGCTCAAGCCCCTTATTCAATCATGAATGAAATCTACACATATTTATTTCCCTGGACATATCTGGGTCCCATCGTGGGCTAGTCGATGCTGGGGACACTGAGGATCTCAGGACAGCCTCAGACCTGCCTTCTGGTGCGTATTGTCCGGTGAGGAAGACAGATCTGTTCCCAGATAGTGGTGACTCAGAGGGGACTGGAAGAATCTGGCCCAACCAGGGGAGGAATCAGGGAGGACTTCTTGGTGGGGGAGACACTGAGGATGAGGAAGTAGGGCATGTGTCTAGGCAAAGGGAATGAATAACATGTGCCTGAGCTCAGAGGTGACATCTGGGGAAATGCAAGAAGGCAGAATGGAATCCTCGATACTGTGACCCTCAGCCACCTTTCAAATGTAAAACAAAACTCACCCTTGTGATTCAGCTTTCAACCTACAAGATGAACAATTACACCAAGAAGGCAGTCACTCCTTAAAATAATCAACCGCATAAGGTCAAAAGAGCTGCAGCTTCATAGGAAAAAAGCACAGATGCAGGAAAGGCTAAGGTAGAAGGATGAATGGCACCGAGAATCACAGGGAGGGAGTGGGAAGGGTGCTGTTATGCTGTGGGGATTGTAATTAACGTCAGAAAACCAAAATGTGCATGAATGGAAAACCAGTTAGTCTTGTCAGTGTTCGCACAAATCATAATAAAGAGAAAAGAAAGTGAGATGGATGCGTCCCTGCACAGTTCAAGGGGAGCATTAATGAGGCATGAGGGGGGACAGTAGGGCTAGGAGGTAGGTCTTGCAAGGTCTTCCTGAGGAGTCTGGCCTTACTCCTGCAGCCTCCAGGAAGCTTTTGAGCCAGGAGAGAGAAAGATTGGATCAAGATTGCATTTTTAAAAGAGCATTACGAAAGACAGATTGGGTGATGAAAAAACAAGGAAGTGGGGCGAGGGGCTGCCCTCCTTAGGGTCTCAGGCCCGGCTGATCCTTACTTATCCACCCTTCTTGCTTACAGGGATCTGGTCCGAAGGGGCTGACGGTACCGACATCAATGCCGTGGCGCGCTCCCACAATGGGAAGTTGCTGGCTTCAGCTGATGACTTTGGCAAAGTCCACCTGTTTAGTTACCCCTGCTGTCAGCCTCGAGTGAGTGAGGTGGGGGACTCAGGGGGTCACCCATTCACTGCTCTTGAGTTGGTTCTGACTTCTGATTACTCTCCATTGGGCTTCCCAGGCTGTAAATCCTAACAGCAGGCAACTATCCATCTTTCTCTCACAGAGAGAGTGGATTCGAACCACTGGAGATGCAGCCTTTTGTTTAGAAACATAACTCCCTGTGGACTAGTCCCACAGGGCTCTTTTTTTTATTTTTATTTTTTTTATTTTGTGTGCGTGTACCGTCAAATCAGATCTGACTGGTACAGGAGGAGATTGTCTCTCCTTCTCTGGCAGAGCATCTGGTGGATTCGAACCGTGTTCCTCTGTGATTGCAGTGCAGCTTCTTGCCACTAGGCCACCAGAGCTCCCCAGAGCTCTCTTAACAAGCAGCGTTGGGACAGGATTCTGGAAGCTGCAGCTCAACCTTCTCTGGGCCTCAGTTTCCCCATCTGTGTGTGGAGAGCAGTGGGCTTTTCTTTGCAGCCTGGAGGTTGAGAGATTTCAGAGTCTAGTGCTGAAGATGTGGTTTTCTGAAGCCGTGAGTCTGCAGTTCTGAAATATTAGGGTATTTATAATCCTTATTAACTCAACAAATTTTTTTTAGTATTTT
>NW_006400065.1:1639624-1642480 GCF_000299155.1 Elephantulus edwardii | reverse complement strand
CTTCAATACAGACACATTTATGATAGCAAGCTATGTTTGTTTCCCAGGTCTGACATTACAATTTATCATAAACTTTAAACAACATGAATTTATTTTTTCACATTTTTAGGGGCCAGAATTCTGAAATCAAGGTGTTCAGGTTCTAGGAAGAAAATCCTTCTATTAATAGATCAAATTGTGGTCCCAAAAATATGTGCTGCAAACTCTAGTCTTTACTAATAATCTCATTTGAGAATATATTGTCTTTGCTATATAATATTTTATTATTATTTTTAGTGCGTGTACTGTCAAATCGGATCTGACTGGTACAGAGGGGATTATTGTCCCTCCTCCAGCCGAGCATCTGGTGGATTTGAACTGCATGCCTCTGGGATTGCAGTGCAGCTTCTTGCCACTAGGCCACCAGAGCTCCCTAACAAATATTTATTAAGTACCTTCTGGGTGCAGGAGAGGCAGCATTTGGGGTTACTGGCCTCATGGAGCTGGCATTGTAAGATGCTATATCGTTGATAAGGAGGCTCTGATGGCGTAATGGTAAGGAATTGTGCTGCCAATTCAAAGACACGTGGTTCAAATCCACCAGCTGCTCCGTGGGAGAAAACTGGGCCATCTCCTCCTATGCAATTTACCGCTGTAGTGTGGGCTATGAGTCTGTCTGCTTTGACGGAATGTAACAGCTTCTATATTTTGCTAGGTGCCTTCAGGTCAACTCTGTCTCTCAAGCTGTCACCTGGACAGCAGATCTAAGCTTTGTCCTTTCCCGAACCATCCTCACCCTCCCCACCGTGTTATAATCACAGGGTCAGTACATCTCACCCCTAACCGACGCAGGTCTCATGATTTCTGGTTTGATGCCCCCATACTTCCTCTGTGGTTCTAGATTGAGATCAGAGTCTTGAGGTCACAGACTTCAGCGCTTCAGGGTGAAGAGAATGGGCAGCTCAGTCTAGGGCCACAGCTGCTCCTGACAGCCCGCCTGGTGGTGACACTAGGTTTTCAGAACAGTTAAAGCGCTGGATTGTCGCATTTTTAAATAGCAACAAATAGCTTTGCATTTATTAATAACAATTAGATTTCTAAAAGCATTATGGGTCATATGCTACGTTCATATAGAGAACCTGTGTCTAGGATAGAACTAAGGAGCCCTCGTGGCGTAGTGCACTATGAGTTGGGCCATTAATGGAAAGATTGGCAGTTCAAATCCACCAGCTGCTCCGTAAGAGACAGATGGGCACTCTCCTCCCGCAAAGATTTTCCATCACAGAACCCAGTGGAGGATCACCGAATTGGAACAGAGTCAACATCAGTGGCTTGGGCTTGGCTTTAGATAGAACCACATGTTCATTGTTGTTGTTGTTGTTGTTGTTATGTGCCGTCGAGTCGCTTGCGACTCATAGCGACCCTATGTACAACAGCCCTAAACTCCGCTCTGTCCTGTGCCAATCGCTCTGTCTCTGACACTCCCATCCCAATTACCCCAGTCACTGAATCCATCCACCTCATAGAGGGCCATCCTCTCCTGCACTGTCCCTCCACCCTCCCAAGCATGATGTCCTTCTCCAAGGACCGGTCTCTCCTCACAACAGACATGTTCATTATGCTACAAAAAATTTTTTTATGTACAACCACAATGAATAACACTGTTGTGTCCTAAACCCATTCATTATATTGACTCCCATGTTGAATTATTATCTACCTTGGCATGCTTGTTTCTTCTTTCTCTTTTGATCATGTTCGTAACCAATTGGGCTGCTAACCAAAAGGTCAGTGGTTCAAATTTGTCAGCTGCTCTGAGGGATAAAGATGAGCAGTCTCAGGGAGCTCTGGTGGCCTAGTGGCAAGAAGCTGCAGTGTGATCCCAGAGGTACACGGTTCGAATCCACCAGATGCTCTGCTGGAGAAGGCGGGGCAACCTCTTCCTGTACCAGTCAGATATTATTTGGTGGAACACAACCAAAAATAATTTAAAAAAAAAAAGATCAGAGAACTATCCTAAAATATAAAAAAAATGATAAGCAGTCTCCTCCTGTGGCAGTTTGCAGCCTCTGGAACCCTGTGGAGGATTGGTATTGACTTGAAGCCAGAGGGCTGAGTAAATCTTGGACATGAATGCTGTTGTTTGGTGTTGTGTACCATTGAAGTGAAACTAACTCCTAGCTGACTCCAGCGGGTTTTCAGAGGTGGTTAATAATGTGGGAGGAGATTGCCCATATATCTCCAGCACAGCAGCTGGTGGATTCAAACCGTGTGCCCTTGTGATAGCAGCTTTCTACCAAGACCTATCGAACTCTCTATATAAGCTCCTTCTGTCGGTGTAGACAGAATATATTGGCAGCAGGAGTGGCATCCGCTTCCATAAATAGTTTGCCTCTGGAAACCCTGTGATTCTGGAGAAAGGATGAAAGTCACGCAAGTGTCGAGGACTTTCATTCATAGGATCGCTATGAGTCGCCTACGACTTGACGGCACTTAACAACAACAAGACAGAATATATGTAACAGAACACACGGTAACTTGGTCATGTCTATATGGACAACTCAGTGACACTGATGATGTCCTTCACGTTGTACAGTCGTTCTTGCTAACTTTTTCCAAATCGTTCCACCGCCATTAATATGAACTCACTGCCCTAAGCAATCACTCCCCCTTTCCTCCTTCCTCCCACTCGTGGTTGTCGTTGTTAAGTGCCATCGAGTTGACTCCAAAACTCACAACAGCTCTGTGTATAACAGAGCAGTCAAAACCAAACCAAACCCACTGACATAGAGCTGTTTTCAACTCCTCACAACCCTTCGGTCAACTTCTGAGGCTCTGACTCTTCATAGGAGGAGACTCCTTGTCTCCCCTCCCCTCCCC
>NW_006400065.1:1625025-1638795 GCF_000299155.1 Elephantulus edwardii | reverse complement strand
AGGAGAATTGATGCCTTTGAGCTGTGGTGCTGGAGAAGAGTATTGAGTGTACCATGGACTGCTAGGAAAACAAACAGATTCATCCTGGAAAGGGTCAAACCGGGCTGCTCCTTGGAGGCAAGGATACTGAGGCTCCGTCTAACAGGGACATCATGCTTGGGAGGGTGGAGGGATAGCGCAGAAGGGGAAGGCCCCCTAGGAGGTGGATTGATTCAGTGACTGGGGTAATTGGGATGGGTGTATCAGAGACGGTGCGATTGGCACAGGATAGAGCAGAGTTTAGGGCTGTTGTACATGGGGTTGCTATGAGTTGCAAGCGACTCCACGGCACATAACAACAACAACAACATGTGCTGATGGATATTTCTATTTTTTTATCTGTTGTGAAAAGTGCTACAGTGAACACTGATTTACTGGTTTTCATTTGCTGGACATTATGTTTTAATCATTCAAATGAAATATTTATATTTTAAAAAGGGGCGCTCTGGTGGGATCCATCAGCTGCTTTGAGGGAAACAGATGGGCAGTCTCCTCTCACGCCATGTAGAGCCTCTGAAAACCTGCTGGAGGGTCAGCAATGAGTGGATTCTGATTCGAACGGTGATGAGGCAGTGAGGGTGAGGGAAGGGTGTTTTAAAAAGGAAATCAAACCACATCCTCTGTGTGGCCTTATTTCCAACTCCATTGGACGGACATGTACATTGGTTTTCCCAGGTATAAATCTTCATGGAAGGAAACTGCCCATCTTTCTTATCCCAGAGCAGCTGGTAGATTCGAACCGCCAAGCTTTTGGTTGACAGCTCCTGACACAACACGCTACCAGAGTTCTTCATCTAAAAAACTAAGGATAATGAAATTTTTTTTCTCTCCCCTTTTTTTTTTTAAGTTTTAAAGGGTTTTTGTTTTGTTTTGTTTTTAGAGTTTTTTATTATTAATTTTAATGAAACAGAGACTTTGGATTTCCATTCATTCATTGTTGCACTTTTCTCCCTGCCCACCTCTCCCCCCCAGTACACTCTTCTGTTTGAAAAATATAGGAAAAATTCTTTCATTATTATACAGTCCCTCCCCTCAGGTCCACTCCACCATGCAGCCTTCATTCTGGACTCCTGTCATGACAATAATACCTAATCACAATATTCCTTTTAAACAGTTTTCTCCCTCATCTGTTTCAATGCAGTATACATTATTTATCCCGTCTTTCTCAGTCTCCCCTCAACCCCGAGGTCAGTCCCTTTTTACAGCAGTATTTGGCCTTTTGTGACTGAGATACTTCACTCAGCATAATGTCCTCCAGGGTCACCCATTTTGAACAATATTGCATTAGTTCCTTTTTCAATGCAGCGTAGTATTCCATTGTGTGAATATACTGCAGCTTCTCTATCCATTCGTTTGTTGATGGGCACTTAGGTTGTTTCCAGCTCCTTGCTATTGTGAACAAAACTGTGATAAACATGGGTGTGTATTTTAATTAACTCAAACTTATTGCTGTCAAGTCGGTACTGACTCATGCCTGACCCTCCAGACTGTGAATCACACGGGAGGAGATGACCAGCTTCCCCCCAGGGGACGGCTTTGGATTTTAACTGACTGACAAGCTTGGTCTTTGGGTTAGCAATGCAAATCCCTGTGGACTTCGCCACCAGAACTCCCTCAGGACGATTATTATTACGTCCCCACAAATCCATTGTCACCCACATGTTACCGTGGTTCGGTGCTGTTCACCCTGCTCCAGCCCACATAGCCCGTGTACAGCAGAACAGACATGTCCTCATAATCGCTGCTGTTCGTTTTAGTGTCTCTTAATATGATCCATATTCAAATAAGCCTGATCCTTGTGAAAATGGCCTTGTGCCGTTGATTTGCTTGGAATTTGGTTGTGTCTCAGTCTCTTCATGGAAAACCGCTTCTGAGACACAAATAGGGTTTTTAGTACAAATGACTTGTTGGATAGAAAATAAGGGAGCTGGGTGGGGGCCCCATAAAAAGCCCAGATGACTAGCCTTACTGATTGGCAGTGGACAGTGAGAATCAGAAAGATTCTGAGCAATCTCTGCATGGTTCAAATGCTCACGTGGTTGGCTGCTAAATGAGGGGTTGGCAGTTTGTGTCTCCCCCAGAAGCCCTGAGGAAGAAAGGCCTGGCTGTCTGCTTCTGAAGAAGGAGCCATTGGGAACCTTCTGGAGAACAGTTCTGCTCTGACCCACGTGGGGTCCCCATGGGTTTGTTCGACTTAGAAATAGCTTTGCTTTCTGACTTCTTTTCATTTTCTCTCTTTTCTTAAAACAGGCCCTCAGCCACAAATACGGGGGGCACAGCAGCCACGTGACCAACGTGGCCTTCCTGTGGGACGACAGCGTGGCCCTGACCACAGGGGGCAAGGACACCAGTGTGCTGCAGTGGCGGGTGGTCTGAAGCCGGGGATCAGGCCTCAGGGATGGGGCCAGGGTGCAGTGACGGGAGCAGGGTGGGGAATCTATTTTCGGGAAATGTCTATTGCCGAGTAGAGTAATATATATACCCAGAGTATGTCTATAGCAGAGGGGGTTATGGGGGGTGGTGGGTAGACAGTCAGAAGTGTCTTATTTATCTTGGGATGGGAAGAGGGACCACATTGTTTTGGGGAAACCATTGGGGTGTTTGGGGTGTTTTTTTAAGTTTATTCTTTTATATCATCCAGAAATAAAGACAAATGCTAAAAAAAAGTAAAAATTGGGATGTTGGGATCTGTGAGTTTATATGGGGTGTATGTGTGTGAGAAAACAGACTGCCGTGGAGTCAGTATGACTCGCAGTGATCCTGTGGGACTCGGAAGAATGCCTCAGAGAGTTGCCGGGGCTGTAAATCTTTTTAGGAACAGACTGCCACATCTTTCTTCCGTGGTGCAGTTGTTTCAACTGCTGACATTTTAGTTAACAGACAAGGTATTTCACCACTGTGTCTTTAGAGATAAAGAGGGTGTGTGTGTGGGTATGTGAGAGAGAGAGTGTGAGAGTGAGAGAGTATAGACTCTGTGTGTGTGTGTGTGTGTCTGTGAGAGAGAGAGAGAGTGTGTGTGTGAGAGAGTATAGACTCTGTGTGTGTGTGTGTGTGTGTGTGTGTGTGTGTGTGTGTGTCTGTGAGAGAGAATAAAATTATGTCCCATCTTCTTGCTGCAGGGAACTCCGGCAACGTAGAGGTAAGGAGTCACACTCCCAACTCAAATGCAGGCCATTCACTACTGTTTGCTGTGAGGGACCATTATTGCTTAGACTTTCATTGGGGGCAAAGAGTTTTAGTGGCATAATGCGTTAGAGTGTTAATCAAAAGGTCAGAGGTTTGAACCCACCAGCTGTTCCATAGAAAACGGATAAGTAGTCTTCTCCCATAAAGGTTACAGCCTCCAGGCAGCTCTGATAGCCTAGTGGCAAGACGCTGTACTACAATCCCAGAGGTACGCGGTTCGAATCCACCAGATGCTCTGCTGGAGAAGGAGGGGCAATCTCCTTTTGTACCAGTCAGATCTGATTTGACGGTACACTCACACAGACACACACACACGCAAATAATAATAGGTTACAGCCTCCAAACCTCGAGTTGTCATGAGTCTGAATCTGCTTGAGGACATTGGGTTCGGTTATTGTATAATTAGCCAAAACCATTGTCCTCAAGCAGACTGAGACCAAGCTTGCTTTAACTTAGGTCAAAAGGGAACTCGAAAAAGAAAGAAAAAAGGGAACTCATTTGACCACAAAGCCAAGCTACATGACTCTCTCTTAGACCTTTCTTTATTGACTGAGAACCTTAACTACTGTGTAAAACTTTCAGAAAACACAGTAAAATGTTCCTTTTGAAAATGATGAGGTCAGAGTAGGTCCTAAGCTGGTGCGACTGGTGACTTTTTTATAAAAAGTGTAGAGGCAGGCAGACATAGTGGACAGATGGCCATGTGAAGACAAGACGCACAGAGTGGACTTCGGCGTCCACAAGTCAAGGAGCATCAAGAACTCGTGGAGAGAGAAGTGTGGTCCCTCAGACCGTCCTGGGGAAGCTACAGGGCCAGCACCTTGATCGCAGGCTCCCCACCTGCCAAAATGTGTTGTTTTTTTTTCTGTTGTTTTATGCTTCTGGATGTGTGGTGTGGCTTTGAGGGCAGCAGCCCTGGATGAGGGATCCACCGTACACAATGTGAAGTTCACTGACTCCGTGGAGGAGGCTGTACTTTCACAGACAACACGCTCATGCCACCAGGGGCCTATGGTGTGAGAAGTCACGAGGGGCGGCAGTTACTTTAAACACCAGTGACTGACAAGGAGCGGGAACAGAGACTTCTGGGAGGCTGCGAAGGTGGTTTTGTAATCTGGGAGCTGATTGCATAAACCAAAAACTCAAACACAACTCATGCCTATTGAGTCATAGGAACCCTGTAAGAATCGAAGTTCCCCTATTTGGGATTCTGGATCTCTGAAATCTTTACGGTAATAGACTGCTTTATTCTTTCTCCCGTGGGGTGACTGGAGAGTTCAAGTTAGAGTCAAACAACAGACACGTCTAGAAGGTGGACAGTAACTCCTCAGGAGGTTGTCAACCGTTAGAACAGTCACAGGATTAGCAGGTAGGAAGGGAAAGGATGGAGGGATGAATGAAAACAAGAACCACAGAGAGTGAGTGGGTAGAGTGCTGATACAATGGTAAAACAACAGATGCTTGGATGGTTGAATGAGGTACTGCTCTGCTCTGTAAATATTAAATCACAATACAAAAATTAAAACAAAAATACCTAATGTTGTTGTTAGGTGCTGTCGAGTCGCTTGCAACTCATAGTGACCCTATGCACAGCAACCCTGAACCCTGCTCTATTCTGAGTCAGCCTTCTTGTCTCTGACACACCTACCCCCATTACCCCAGTCACTGAGTCAATCCACCTCATCGAGGGTCCTCCTCTCCTGCTCTGTCCCTCCACCCTCCCAAACATTACGTCCCTCTCCAAGGACTGGTCCCTCCTTGCAACATGCTCAAAGTGTGTCAGATGAAGCTTCAAAATCCTTGCTTCCAAGGAGCAACCTGGTTTCACTCTCAACAGGACAAACCTGTTTGCTCTTCTAGCAGCCCATGGCATATTCAATACTCTTCTCCAGCACCATAGCTCAAAGGCATCAATTCTCCTATCATCCCTAATCACTGTCCAGCTTTCTGATGCATATATAGCAAGTAATTGCAAAGACCATGCATGGCTTGGATCAGGCTCACCTTAGTCTCCAGACTGACATCGTTGCTCTTTGGTACTCTGGAGATGTCCCTGACAGCAGGCTTTCCCAATGCAATTCATCTTTTGATTTCTTGGATTCTGTTACCAAGAGTGTTGATTGTGGAGCCAAGCAAACTAAAGCTGTTAACAATCTCAATTTCTTCACCTTCTATCATGATGCTGCCAATTGGCTCAGTGGTGAGAATCTTTGTTCTCTTAATGTTGAGCTTTAATCCATACTGAAGACTGCAGTCTTTGACCCTCTTCTGCAGCAAGTGCTTCAGATCCCCCTCAGTTTCAGCAAGCAGGGTTGTGTCATCTGCATAATGCAGATTGTTGATGAGTCTTCCACCAATCCTGATGCTTCATTCCTCCTCATAGACCTGAGCCTCCTAGATGATCTGTTCCACATATAGATTGAAAAGGTATGGAGATAGGACACATCCCTGGAGTACACCCTTCCCAATTTTGAAAGATGCAATGTTTCCTTGCTCCATTCTGATGACTGCCTCCTAGTCCAAGTATAGGTTTTGCATAAGCACAATCAAGTGTTCTGGAATTCCCATTCTTTTCAGAGTCAGTCACAGTTTGTTGTGATCTAAACAGTCAAATGTCTGCATAATCAATGAAACGCAGATAGACAGGGAGCTCTGGTGGCCTAGTGGCAAGAAACTGAGCTGCAATCCCAAATGCATGTGGTTTGAAGTCACCAGATGCTTCACTGGAGAAGGAGGTGAATCTCCTGTGCCAGTCGAATCTGTTTTGAGGGTACACAACAAGGGGGGAAACACCCCCCAAAACACAGATAGACATTCCTCCGGTATGATCTGCTTTCAGCTGAGATCCATCTAACATTAGCTATAAAATGCCTATTACCATGACCCCTTCTAAACCCAGCCTGCACATCCGGCAATTTTCTGTTGATGTGCTGTTCCAGTCGTTTTTGGATAATTTTCAGCAACATCTTGCTTGCGTGTGATGTTAATGATATTGTTGAATAAAACCCTAATAAAAATGATAAATGAATACCTTGCCACCAAGTCAATTCTGACTCACAGTGACCCAAGGGGACTGAGCCGAACTGCCCCATAGTTTCTGAGGCTCTAAATCTTCATCTGGTGGCCCAGTGGTAAGAAGCTGAGCTGCAAGCTCAAAGGCACATGGTTCAAATCCACCAACTGCTTCGTGGGAGAAAGATGGGTCTCGTGCAATTAACTGCCTCTGACAACCCGCTGGAGGGTCGGTTACGGGTCAGTTCTGACTCCACGGTACACAATGACAATATTCAACAAATCCTGATAGAAGCCAGTGCCACAGTCTTCTCTGAAGGCAAGGCTGACCTTTCACTTAGCGCCTGGACATTTAACCACTGCACCGTGAGCCTCTATCTTTAAATGCTGGTATAGTGAAAGCAATGACACCAACCTCGATCTACTGACTACTACGACTACTGTTAGGCATTCTTATTATTCCTCGAGTGGTGTGAATGGTCCATCGAATGGCTTGGCGTGCTACACAAAATTTGGAGGTCCAAGTTCACCCAGAGGTGCCTCAGATCAAAAGGCCTGATAATCAACTTCCAAAACACCTACTATTATAAACTATCGAGTCAAGAACTGTTGTCCTCTGACACACCTGGGTCCCTATCAGAACTGACTCCACAGTAATTGGGGTGTTTTTTGGTGCTTTATTTTGTTTTCTCCTTTTTGAAATTACTCGTCTTCTAAGTGGTCTAGCACTGGTCTGTCCATTTGCTGCACAGAGGTAACTCGTGGTTGCTGTGATGCTAAACACTGTGACACTGATGTGTAAAATGCAATAATGGTTACCCACGTGGACAGTGTTTGGTGGAGCTCCTTGATTAAAACAAGCTTGGAAGCAGGAGTGGCACCCACTTCTGAAATCGCTTGCCCCCAGGAGCTATATGGACGTGGAGAAATGATGAAAGTGTTCAGGTCTTTCGTTCATAGGGTTGCTATGAGTCATCAATGACTTGATGGCATTTAACAACAACAGTCTTACTTGTTTGGAATTTACCTCCTGCCAGTGATCCCAGAAAACAAGGATGATTAAGAAATCCCCCTTTTGTGTGTGGTAAATGGCTTACTGCAGAGAACTACTCTTTCCCACATACCTGAGAATCAAAGATGTGATTCTGTGACCTTTCACCAAAAAACCTAGTCCATTGTCACTAAGCCTGCTCCAGGTCACAGTGACAGGACAGAACAGAGTGAGAGAATCCACGGGATTTCCAAAGCTGTACTCTTTACAGAAGCAGATTACCACAACTTTCTCCTACAGAGATGCTGTTGGGTTCATGCGACTTCTCTCTGGATTGGCCCCCAGCATTTAATCTGCCCTGTCACATTCTATTATTAACTAAACTGCTTGTCCCTCCCCAATCAATAGATCAAAAATGCTTGTTAGCCAAACTTTAGCCAGGCTTCTCGCCTTCTCCCAGGTCCCTCTACGAGTAACCACCTTCAGCTGAGCCAGTATAGAGGAAAAAAACCCCAACCCACAAAACGTTGCCATCTAATTATTGTTGTTGTTGTTTGCCATCCAGTCAGAAGCAACCCAGAGTCGATCCAGTGGATTCGCAGAGGTAGTAAATTGTAAGATAGGAAATTGTCCATCTGTCTCCTGCAGAGCATCTGGTGGATTTGAACTTTGTGCCTTTGGGATTGCAGCGCAGTTTCTTACCACTAGGCCACCAGAGCTCAGATTTGTGTTGACACCCCCCCCCCCATGTGTTGTTACTGCTCCATAAAGCTTTCTTTTTTCTTGGCTATCATGCCTCTCTGGAAACTGAGGTGCGCCTGATACAGGCCATGGTTTTTGCAATCAGTTGTTATGCATCAGAGAGTTGGACAATGACTAGGGAGGGAGGATAGAAGGAGAATTGACGCCTTTGAGCTGTGGTGTTGGAGAAGAGTACTGAATGTACCATGGACTGCCAAGAAAACAAATAGATTCATCCTAGAGAGGGTTAAACCAGGCTGCTCCTTGGAGGCAAGGATTCTGGGGCTTCGTCTGACATACTTTGAACATGTTGTGAGGAGAGACCGGTCCTTGGAGAGGGACATCATGCTGGGCAGAGTGGAGGGACAGCGCAGGAGGGGAAGACCCTCTATGAGGTGGATCGATTCAGTGACTGGGGTAATCGGGATGGGTGTGTCAGAGGCAATGAGATTGGTACAGGATAGAGCAGGGTGTAGGGCTGTTGTACATAAGGTCGCTATGAGTCGCAAACGACTCGACGGCACATAACAACAACAACAACAACAACAACATCATCATCTTTCTGGAAGCAGATTTCCAGACCTTTCTTCCGTGGGACTGTGTATCTTAGATTAATTAGATTAATGACTGCGAGTGAAACCGTCTTCAGCCAGTGTCCAACCACTCCTGGGAACAGACTGGCCTCGGAATGAACCACTCTCTCTGTCCTATTGTATTTAGTCACAGAGATTAAGTGTTTTAAAGGCATCCACCAAGAGCTGGAGGATGGGTTTACATTATGTGGTTACAAAAAAATTTCTCTAAAGAGGTGACGTTTAAGCTGAGACCTAAATAAGGGAAGAGCCAGATGTGGGAAGAACATTTCAGGCAAAGGGAACAGAAAATGCAAAGATATGAGAATAAGTTGTAGATAACCTGGGGCGGGGGGTGGGAACCCACCAAAAAAAAACCCCAAAACACCTCAAACAACCTTCCAGCTCACAATCATTGCTGGCGGCTCAGAACTAACTCCTAGCTGACCCTCCAGCGAATTTTCGGAGGCTGTGAACTGCATGGGAAGAGACTGTCTATCTTTCTTTCCAGGAGCTTGGGGATCCAAACCTGCACGAGAGGCGCCACCTTTGGGTGAGCTGCCAATTCCCTCCAGACGAGCCCCCCCCCCCCGGAACTCTCCACGTTTTAGAAACGAAAAGGCTCAGATTTCACTGTGTGCCTCTGTGAATTAGTTATTGCTGCGTAACAGATTAACACAATTTTAGTGCGAGAGCTCTGGAGGGATCGGGGGTAAAGACTTCACCTGCTAACTGAAAGATTGGCAGTTTGACACCCTCCACCCTCCCGCCCCAGCTGAAAGACGTGACAGGCAGCTGAAATAAAGCTTGGAAACCCTACAGAGTCCTAGTCTATTCTATGGGGTTGCCAGGAGACCGAATCCACTTGAGGGCAACGGGGCGGGGCGAGGGGAGGGAACCACCCACAGGTTTGCATTGTCTCTGTGGGATTTAACGGTTCTGTGCATTTCATGCAAGAGGAAGAAAGATGGGCAATCGCCTCCTCTGTGATTTACAGCCTTGGAAACACAGCGGAAGATCAGCTATGCGTCAGTGTCAACTCACCAGCAAGGGGTTCGGAGTTTAAGTGCATTCCGAATAGACAGAACTAGGAGGAGGATTCATAGAAAAATGTACATATATTAAGGAGCCCTGGTGGGAGTGGTTATAAGCTGCTAAACGGACATAAGAAGTTAGCATCTACCCGCCTCGCCCAAGTGAAAGAAGAGGCTGTCTGCTCCTGGAAACGTGGCGGAGCGAAGTCGACTTGGATTCCTGGTACAGTACTGTACTTAATGTGTTAGCTTGCAATGACAAAGATCAGTGGTTCGAATCCACTAGCCGCCCCACGGCAGAAAGCTGGGCAGTCTCTTCCAGTAAAGATTTCTAGTGTTGGAAACCCGATGGAGGGTCGCTCTGAGTCACAACCAAGTAGGCAGTGGGCTTGGTTTCGTGGGTTTTGAAAGGGGGAAAAGAAAAACTCTGAGGAGGGAGCGGAGCCCAGCGTGAAGCGACCTTGTTGTTGGATGCCTCGGTGCTCTGTCGCCCCCTCGCGGCCAGTCTTGGACTTACATGGAAAATGTCCCTAAGAAATTTCTTCTGGAAAAGTGCTGGTGATTCTCCACCGACCCTGGCTGGTCACGCTCAGCCCTCCAGGCCCTGGGAGCCTGACCTGCTGGACTCCACCGAGGGGCTTCCCTCCTCCCTCCATGAGCTTCTGGTTGGTTATTGCTGATTAGACGTAGGCAGGAACACTGAGGGAGGGGGGGAGAGAGAGGTGAACATATGATCTCCACAGCCTGTCCTGACATCTCTGCAATTCTTGGTGCTTTTGGTTCTTCTCTGGACTTGGACAGTCCCGGGACTCTGAGAACTAACACTTCACGTTATAATTGTCCCTCCCACGGCAGCTCTGGCTGTAGCTGGGTCCTCTGTGGCCGGCTTACTATCTTGTGCGTCCTGTCGCCCCTGTACATTTCTCTAGAATCCATCCCCCTCATAAATGCGCCCCATATCCCATTTGTTTTCTGCGGGGAAAGTGGGGGGAGACCCTGGTTGGCACCAAAATGAAATTGATGGGAGATTTAAGAGCAAAAGGAACCCGAATCCACCAGTGAGCTCCCAGAACTCCCCCTTGGGAGGAACTTTGAATGGCCAAAGAGTTGATAACAGGGGATGGGGTGGGGAGGGGGGGCTTGTTGTGAAGCTATTAGGACCTGGTTGTTTTACGTTGGTTCTGATCCGTTGTGACTCCATGTTAGAGACCATACACTTTCAGGTCCCGCACTGTCCTTGAGCCCTTGTTCCAGTCACCGTGTGCCACCCCATCTCATTGAAATTCTTCCTTTTTTTCTATGACACTCTACATGGTGCTGCAAAGCAAAGGTTCGAATCCACCAGCTGCTCTATCTGGAGCAAGATGAGCGATCTCCATTCCTGTGATTCACAGCCTCTGAAAACTGCTGGAGGGTCAGCTACGAGTCAGTTCCGATTCCATGGTGCATAATGCCAGTGACTAGTCCATCCTCACAATAGTACGTGAGGTGAAGTTTCCTCGTCCTCACTTCCAAGGAACATCCGGCTCTATTTCTTCTGAGATTGTTACGGGGTTATTTGCAGCGCCAGGGGTAGCATGAGCCTGGGTGATGAGTGAACTGTGATTGACAGCTTATCTAGAGGTTGGTGGTTTGCACCAATCCAGTGGCTCCACGGAAGAAAGTCCTGGTGAACTGGTAGCTTTAACGAAGTTGTAATTTGAGGGTTTGTTACGTGCTTTCTCCATTGAGGCACAAGTGCATCTTTTAATTTTTTTTCTTATTAGAATAAACAAAGAGAAGAAAAGAAAGTAATCTCAAGGATCTCCTGCCCCCATTCACAGGTAACTATTTAAACCTTTGGGAATATTGCCTTCTTAGATCAGCTGCATTGGGAAAATCTGCTGTCAAGAGCCTCTCCAGAGTGCTAGAGAGCAACAGTGTTAGTCTAGAGACTAAGGTGTGCCTGATCCAGGCCATGGTCTTTGCCATTACTTGCTATACATCAGAGAGCTGGACAATGGCTAAGGATGATAGAAGAAGAATTGATGCCTTTGAGCTGTGGTGCTGAAGAAGAATATTGAACATACCGTGGACCACCAAGAGAACTAACAGGTCTGTCCTAGAGATGGTGAAATCAAGTTGCTCCTTGGAGGCAAGGACTTTAAGGTTCTGTCTCACATACTTTGTGCGTGTGGCCAGAAGGGACTAGTCCTTGCAGAAGAACATCCTGCTTAGAAGGGTGAAGGACAGACAGCACAGGAGAGGAAGAGCCCAGATGAGACAGTAATTGCCAGTAATTGCCATTCAAATCCACCAGCTGCTCTGTAGGAGAAGGATGGGCAATCTCCTCCTATGTGACTTTCAGCCTCTGAAAACCCACTGGAGGGTCAGCTGTGAGTTGGTTCCAACCTAACGGTACATGGCAACAACAATGATATCCCTAAGAGAAAGGAATATGAATGATGCTATTTGACAGAAGAGAAAACAGGCTCAGAAAGGCAAAGTCCTGCTAAGGGGCAAAGCTGGAAGGCTCCTTGGACTGATGGCCATGATGAGGTGTGGGCTTAAGTAAGTCCTTTTTTATTTCTTTTCAAGAAGAGGGATTGGCGCAGAGACTGTACCAACAGGCTAGAGGAGATCAGAGACGGTGGGGATGGCACAGGCTAAGGCAGTGCTCAGCTCTGTAGTTCATAGGGTCACGATGAGTCATTGTGGATTTGATGGACCTGTCAGTAATAATAACTATGGGGAGGAGGGGAGTGGAGTGGACACCAATGGCCAGAACGACCTGAAGTCTTGAAAGGGAGAAATTGGCTCAGAGTGCAGAGTGGCATAAAGAGGTCCTTCCCAACCATACTAGGTTGCCATGGAGATGACACTGACTTATGGGTGACCCCATATGTGTCAGAATAGTAGTACTGTGCTCCTTAAGGTTGTTTGTTTTATTATGTTTTGAGTGAAAGTTCACAGAGCAAATTGGCTTTCTGTTGAGTTATTCATATACGTTTTCTTTTATGACAGTAATGACAATCCCCACAATGTGACTACACTCTTCCTGTTCCCTCCCTGTGATTCCCATTTCCACTCATCCTTCTAATGTGACTTCTCCCTGTCTTCTGGGCTTTATCCCAAGTAAACACTGCCCTTTTGATTTTGTATGGTTGGTTTATTTTTCTGAGTGAGTAACTTCCTGGCCTTCTTGTTCACCTTTTAGACCTATTGTTTGGTTGAAAGTGGAGTCACAGGAGTGAATTTTGTTCCAGGCTCAAGGAGTGAATAAAGACCATAGCCTTGGCGAGCTCTGGTGGCCTAGTGGCAAGAAGCTGCACTGCAATCCTAGAGGTGTGCACTTTGAATCCACCAGATGCTCTGCTGGAGAAGGAGGGACAATCTCCTTTATCAGATCTAATTTGACGGTACACACACACAAAAATAACAAAAAAAAATAATAGCAAATAATAGCCTTGGATATCCCACTAGACTCTGTAGGACCAGTAAGCTTGACTATGTATACTTTCTCCCATTCTGTTTTTCTTCCACTCTATTCAGGACCTTCTACTATGATCCTTTTTAGAGTGGCCAACAGTGGTAGCTAGTTCTGGTTTCAGGACTGTGAAGAGGCTGACGTTCATAAGGACAAATTGTTTCTACTTCTTTGTTCAAGACCAGGAGCGATGACAGACTGTCGATGGTCCCTTGGAAAACTTTAATGATACTTTCGGTCATGGGGGAGATTTCCAGGTCTTTCCTCTGAGGCACTCTTGGATGCACTCGAACCTTCAACCTTTTGGTTAGTAACCTGAGTGCTTTCACGTTTGTGCCACCCAGTACCCTCCCTTCATAATCTCATCACCATCCATTCCATTCTGACTCCCTGCTCAACAGAGCAGAACTGCCCCATGGGGTTTCCAACGCTGTAAATCTTTACAGAAGTCGACTGACTCCTCTTTCTTCCACAGAATGGCTCTAGGGTAGCGATGGGATATGCAGGGAGCACCGCAACTACTGCACCACCAGGACTCTTTCTAGCAAAAGTTTAATACAATTTGGAGGTGTGAATAAAGGTGTTAATGAGATGGCAGGCGGAAGGGAGAGAGGCTGGGGGAGACTCTGCCTGCGGGCTTTGAAGGGTTGGGGTGTGCCAGCAGCCGATGCAATGTGTTAAGTTCCTGAAAGGGGCCTAGAAGGCGCGCGGCGCAGGAGGGGTTAATGG
>NW_006400065.1:1620270-1624925 GCF_000299155.1 Elephantulus edwardii | reverse complement strand
GGCGAGCCACCCGCCCCGTCCAGCCGCCGCTGCAGGTAGGCACCGGTCCCCCCCGCTGCCCGCCGGCCGGCCCCCCGCAGTCCGCCGCCTTGCCGTCTAGGGCAGCTCCCCCTGGTGTCCCTGGGGGCGGGGGTGGGGGTGGCTGCCTCAGTTTCTCCGCGCCGTCTGCGTCCCCGCCCCTCGCAGGTCTCGGCGCCCAGTCTGTGCCTCCCTGCGCCTGGCGCTGTCCCCGCGTCTGCCCCCTGGGTCTTTGGCGCTGGGTGTGTCTCTCCTTGTGTATCTCTCTGGATGTCTCTCCTGTAGAGTGATCTCTGCGTCCTGGTCTCCATCTGCCTCTGACTCTGATCTCGACTTCTCCGTTAGCTCCTGTCTCTGTCCAGCTCTCGATCCCTGGGCATCTCCGGTGCGTCTCCCCGCCTAACCCTTCCTATCTCGCTGTCTCTCAACTCTCTGTACTTCTGCGTCTCTCTTTTGTACCTTATTCCGGCACCTCCACCCTGTCTTCTCCCCTTTCCATAAACCTCCGCATCCCAGAACTTGCCTTCCAGCTGGAGAGCCGCTTCCTGGCAGGGTAGCTGGGGCAAGAAGGTGGCCTCTCGGAGCAGGTGAACCCTGAGAGGCACCTGTGACACCAGCGCCCCCTCACAGGGCCACCCCACTGCTCCCCAAGCCTTACTCACCCCACCCTCCAATTTCAGGAATTCCGGGCTTGGGGGGCGGACTTCCTCTCCCCCTCTCCTGCTACCACTTCCTCCCGTCCTAGATTTGGCTGGGTCCCGGTTAACTCTTTCTTGTCTTCCCCCCCCATCTCTTCTTGAGCTGGGCTACCGTACCCCCACCCTTAGCCTGACCGACATTCAGCTCTAGAATGTGTAAGAAGAATTGGTTTGGAGGGACATAACCTTGCCTATGATGTAAACATTGAGAGGGGGCCATGACCCCCAACACTCTTGAACTCATTAAAATACTCCGGCTTCTGGATGGGGGCGGGGTTCTTTTCTGAGAAGGAAACCTCAGTAAAAGACCCTGGGGAAACCTTGAACCTTGAACTTGCACTCATAAAAGCGAGACTCTTGATGCCGTATCTTTGAATGAAAGGGCCCAGGAGGTGCGGAGGAGAGACCTGGTAATTTTCTTTTTTTTTTTTTTTTCTTGGTCACAAAATATCTTTATTTAAGAAGCATAGCTCTAGATTCTTAAGAAATACAAATACATGTAGTTCCTGGATTGCAAACAAGTTCTTCCCCCCGCCTCCATTATTTTATTTTTGAGACCTGGTAATTTTCAAATCTTCAAATTAAAGAGATACTTGGGCGCTTTTTTTTTTATATATACTTGGGCTATTTGAAACTTTCAGTCAAAAAAAGCTGGGAGAGCTATAATTTTGGCAGCTTTCTGTATTTAAGTGGCTCAGTGGAGACTTGTGGAGCCCCTCAACCACGCCCATTTTATAGACTGGGAAACTGAGGCTTTATGAATCGAAATCAGTACCAGGCTGGGCATTGGGTTTCTGGTTCACCCAGACTCTGAGAAGAGATTAATTTGGAGAAAGAAGAGTGAGTGGCTGGGATCCAGAGCATTATACCAAGCACAGAAGGGAAATAGTTCTGAAAAACAAGGTGTAGAGAGGGCGGAGGGGATAGGTATTGGTTGGAGTAGAAAGGGTGGAGTTTCAGGCAGGGCGTGGAGGGGACGGGCCAGGGGGTAACTCTCCTGGTTCTCCAGATCTTGCCATGGAAGCCCTCACCACCTCCCTTCCAGGACTGGGCCTATAATTTCGTTTGTGTCTAGACAAATAATCACTCAGCAGGTGTAGGCTGGGAGAGGTGAGGCCAGCCCTTCTTACAAGAGGTGGGGAGGTTGCTTGGGCTCTCGGACTGTGTCCCACCTTCCCAAATGAGGAGAACTTGTATCTTGCCGTGTGTCCACCCTATTAGGACAGAGTCAAACAATCCCATAGAGTTTCCAAAGCTGTAAATCTTTATGGAAGTAGATTGGCCAGGTCTTTTCTTCATCGGAGCTGGTGGGTGGGCTAGGACTGACTGACCTTCTGGTTAGCTGCCAAGCTCTTAACCCGTGGGTCACCAGAGCCCCTGCGGACACCAGGCATCTTAGAAGTCTGTCATTTTAGGAGTTCAGGCAGCTGAAAAGTTTAAAAAATAGAGCCGAGAGGTGTGTGTGTGTGTGTGTGTGTGTGTGTGTGTGTGGTGGGGGGCATGCTGAAGGGGCAAGAAAAGGAAGTGGAATTCACTGTGTTGAAAGGGAAATATGGAACCGTGTTTGCTGGGCGGAGATAATAATCACTGAGGGTTTTATAATAGATTATGAAAGTCGCACAAAGTTGAAAAAAAATTATGGGGCATTCTAACAATAGAACTCTTCAAATCCTGGAATGTGAAACTCCTAGAATATTAGAAACTTAGAAGGGTAGGCACACAGGGTAATAATAATAGAATGGAAGAAGGGTAAGGCTCTAGAATGTTCTAAGAATAGGACATCAAACCTGGAGCTTGAACTAACTAACAATAGAATTTGAGGCTTTTCAGCCTGGTAGAATCTAGAACATGGGGTGATCTATAAGGACGCTAGCTCGCTTTCCTTCTGGGTGGTGTGTTTTGGGGGAGGGGTTGGTAAACTATGGGGAAACTGAGGTCCAGAAGAGTTATTGGGGTGCCCTGCCTGGCCCCCCAGGTTCTGCTGGCCAGCAGCCAGGACACCAGGTGGGGAGCGAGTCCCGGTGATCGCATTTCATCCTTAATGAGCAGACCCAGACCGGAGCTGGCCGGTCCCCTGGGGCTTCTGGGGAGAGGGGAGGGGAGAAGCGGGGAACCGAAGAGAGCGGAGAGGGGGGAGATGGGGACAGAGGCAGCCGGCAGCTTCAGGAACAAGGCGGGTGAGTAGGTACCAGGTGGCCCGGGTGGCTCAGGATATGAGGGGCTGTGTCCCCCCCTTGCTCTTGTACTCAGATCTCCCCACTTATGGGTCTTCGGCTTTCCTGGATTTGGGGGTGGCTGACAGAGTCTCAAGGATTTATCTGGCCTGAGGAACTGGATGCTAAAATTGGGGGGCACTGGTGTTTGACTGCTCCTCACCCCCTCTACCCCATCCCTAGGCTCTTGGGCTTATTTCTCTTTCCTGTCCCTCCAGGAGGGACCACAGAACCTAAAGAGGGGGGCTAGGGGAAACCCCTTGTGGGCTGTGAGATTTTGGGGGGGTTCATCTCCAGCCAAGCCTACGGATATAAGGGAGGCAATTTAAACATCAAGCCAGTGAGGGTCTGGACCAGGGTCTGGACAGGAAGTCCAGTGATGGTGACGGGAGCCACTCAAGATGTTGTGGTCACTCTCCATGGTCATGGGGGAAGGGCTGCCCCTTTCAGAGGGTTTTCGGAAGGTCTGCGATTTCCACGTAAAACCCAGAAAAATGACAGCTGTGAAAGGAGTGAGAAGAGAACAGATTAAGGAAAGTGGAAGACGCAACAAGCAGGACAGATAATCTGTGACCACAGACAACAGCCTCAGTTTCCCTTCCTGGACCAGGACCTCACTGCTCTGTGGTCCATTCTGACTCAGAGACCCTGAAGGATGGAGACGAACTGCCCCTGGGGGTTTATGAACCCGAGATCTTTACGGGAGTAGTAGAGCACCAACTCTTACTTCCAGGGGAAGCAGTTGGAACTGCTGATCTTTTGGTTGAGAGCCCAGTGCTTAACCATTGCATCACCAGGGTTCCTTGGTGTCCCACAGAATCTCAAATAGCCTCGCTGTCCCAGCTGCCACCTGTGGACCTTTAAGAATGATGATCAGACCACAGGATCTGATGTTCCTATGCTATTTCGGGGGTTCGCTGGTTGGAAAGTCCCAGGTAGGGGAGAAGCGAGGTGTCATTTGGGCATCCCTCCCCCCAGCCCAGCTTGCTTTGACACAGGTGGGTCTGAGGAGGAGCCAGAGGAAGGTGGGTGAGAGGTGTGCCAGACTAGTTCCCTCTTGAGGAAATTAGCAATGGGAACTGTATTTCCTCTGGCTGCAGGAAATGGACCTCTGGCCTGCCCACCCTACTGCCCACCTGCTCCAGCCTCAGCTGGGCCCTGGGAGTTGAGAGAGGGTGGGGCATGGGAATGGCCTGCTCAGGGGCTCAATTTCTCAGTGCTTGAGGAATAATAACAATTATTATTATTATCATTACTGTTCCAACGCAGCACATCACAGGTGAGGTTACGATCTAGCAAAACTTTTCCTATCTGGGGTGCAGTTAATGTCAAGGTTGTAATCTCTATATACGGAAAGGGAAACTGAGGCTCCTGAAGGAGGTAGGATTCCTTCAGTGTAACAGGAGAGGAGAGGGAGAGACTGAGGGACAGAGAAAGGGGGACCCGGAGGTAGAAAGGGGGTGATATCAAGGGACAGATGAGGGAGGACTGAGAGACAGAGATGGGGGGACTGAGGGACAGAGTTGAGCGAGGACTGAGGGTCAGAGATGGGGGTCTGAGGAGCAGAAATGAGGGGAAACTGAGAGACAGAGATGGGGAGGGGGAACTGAGGGGCTGAGATGAGGGGGTACTGAGCGACAGAGATCAAGGGACTCTGAGGAGCAGAGATGAGGGGGCACTGAGGGACAGAGATGGGGACTGAGGGGCTGAGATTGGGGGACTGAGG
>NW_006400065.1:1566368-1620170 GCF_000299155.1 Elephantulus edwardii | reverse complement strand
GAGGAGCAGAGATGAGGGGGACTGAGGAGCAGAGATGAGGGGGACTGAGGGACAGAGATGGGGGACTAAGGGGCAGAGATGGGGGACTGAGGGGCAGAGATGGGGGACTGAGGTGCTGAGATTGGGGGACTGAGGAGCAGAGGTGAGGGGGACTAAGGGACAGAGGTGGGAGACTGAGGAGCATAGGTGAGGGGGACTGAGGAGCAGAGATGAGGGGGACTGAGGGACAGAGATGAGGGGGGACTGAGGGACAGAGATGGGGGACTGAGATTGGGGAACTGAGGGACAGAGGTGGTGGACTGAGGGGCTGAGATGAGGGAGGACTGAGAGGCTGAAATGAGGCGGGACTGAGAGGCTGAAATGAGGCGGGACTGAGGGGCAGAGATGAGGGGGACTGAGGGACAGAGATGAGGGGGGACTGAGGGACAGAGATGGGGGACTGAGGGACTGAGATCAGGGGACTGAGGAGCAGAGGTGAGGGGGACTGAGGGACAGAGATCGGGGGACTGAGGAGCAGAGATAGGGGACTGAGATTGAGGAGCAGAGGTGAGGGGGACTGAGGGACAGAGGTGGTGGACTGAGGGGCTGAGATGAGGGAGGACTGAGAGGCTGAAATGAGGGGGGACTGAGGGGCAGAGATGAGGAGGGACTGAGAGGCTGAAATGAGGGGGCACTGAGGGGAGACCGAGGGGCTGAGATGAGGGGGGACTGAGAGGCTGAAATGAGGGGGGACTGAGGGGCTGTGATGAGGGGGGACAGAGGAGCAAAGATGAAGGGAGACTGAGGGGCATAGATGGGGAGATAGGAGACAGAGGAGCAGAGATGGGGGACTGAGGGGCTGAGATGAGGGGGGCTTGGGGGTTGAGTTGAGGGGGGCTTGGGGGGCTGGATTGGGGGGGGCCCGAGGGGCTGAGTTGAGGGGGGACTGAGGGGCTGAGATGAAGGGGGACTGAGGGGCAGAGATGAGAGGGGACCATAGGGAGGAGATAAAGGGAAGAGCGTGCAGCAAAGGGAAAAACTGGGAACAAAGGAAGAGGAGACTGAGGGGGACATGGAGGTGGGCAGACTGAAAGATGGGGTGGTGGTGGAGAGTACTTGAAAGATACAGGGGAGATCCAGGATCGGGGGGTGGGGGACCAAATGAAATGGTACGCAAAGTAAAGGGACTGACAGAGAAGAGAGAGAGGGGTAGAGAGAGGGGTGCCAAGAATCAGAAGAAGGGGGTACCATAGGCAGGGAGGGCAGGGGCTGGGAGACAGCGAGGAGAGGGTTTTTTTATTTTATTATATTTTGTGTGTGTACCGTCAAATCGGGTCTGACTGGTACAGGAGGAGATTGCCCCTCCTCCAGCCGAGTATCTGGTGGATTTGAACTTTGTGCTTCTGGGAGTGCAGTGCAGCTTCTTGCCGCTAGGCCGCCAGAGCTCCCTTGAGGAGAGATTTTTGAGTGACTTGGTCTCTGTGGTGCAAATGGTCACCACACTTGGTTGCTAACTTAAAGATTGGAAGTCTAAGTCCATTCAGAGGTGCCTCACGGGAAAGGCCTGGTGATCCAATTCAGGGGGTGGGGTGGAATCCATGGAGGATTCTGTGGAGCTACAGTTCTAGTCTCACACACATGGGGTCCCTGTGAGTCAGCCAGCTAACTGGATCGCCAGTGGATGGTGTGGGTGGAGGGCTGTGATTCTAAGATCTGCATTGCTTTCCCCTCACCCACTTCTGGAAGTAACCTCCCCACCCCACCTCCACAGGCCCCAGAAGCCCAGGGTGGGTGCAGCATCTCTGTGGCTGAGAGCCCCACAGGGCGGGAGGAACGACTTAGCAGGACTCCGCTCTGACCTTTCCTACTCACATATGAAGCCATGGATCTTGCTCTCTGGGGTTTCTCCTTCCACCTCTTTCTCTGTTTGAGCCTCAGGTGGGGGTGGGGGTGGTGACTGCTCTCTCCTGGGGATTGTGAGCCTTGGCTTTCCCAAGGGAGTGGGCTGGCCACTGAGAGACGTCTAGGGGTCTACATCCTGCCCCTCCCCTTGCCTCAGGAAAGGGTCTGGGATGGATGGCGCCAGCCCACAGTAATTTATTGAGCACCTACTGGAGAGGAAGATCCTTGATGAGATGGATTGATTCAGTGACTGGGGAAATGGGGGTAGGCGTGTCGGAGACAAGAAGGTTGGCAGGGTTTAGGGCTGTTGCACGTAGGGTCGCTATGAGTCACAGGCAACTTGACGGCACAAAATAACATAACAACTGTGTGCTGAGCCTGTTCTGGGTGCTGGGGATACAGTCATTATTATTAGTTTCCTAGAATCGCTGAAACAGAGTGAACAAGTTGAGTAGCTTTTTTCTTGGGAGGAGGTCTGGTGGTGTAGCCTGTAGGGAGCCTCATCACTGACCACCAAAACATCAGCTCTCTGAGGGTTCGAATCCAGCACTGACGCCACCAGGGAAAAAGATGGGCAATCTCTTCCCTTGTGATTTGCAGTCTTTGCAAACCTGGTGGAGAGTGAGCTGTGAGTTGGTTGAAACTAGACAGCAGTGACTTTGCCTTTTCTCTGACGTAGAAGAAGGTGACACCTCTCTGGTGGTTCTAATCCACCAGCAACTCTACAGGAGAAGAGGGGGCAATCTGATTCCCTTTGTTCAATTTACAGCCTCCTGAAAATCCACCTAAGAATCAGCTGAGTTACCTGCGACTCAGTGGCACTGAGTCTGAGTTTGGTGCGTGTGAAAGTAAGCTTTCACAGAACAATCGATAACTTTGAATTGTGTGGTTGACAAAAAGCACTGAAAATACCCTGGACTGCTGAAAGAACAAACAAATATGTATATTTTTTTAAATTGTGACTTTAAGGAAAGTTTACAGAAAAGTTGGATTTTCATTCATTCATTCATTGTTACACCTTCCTTCTCTCCCCCTCCTTTCTCCCTTCTTCAGTTTATTTTATTATTTTTTTTAAATTTTATTATTTGAAAGGCTGTATGGTGCTTTCTCAAAAAGTTGCAGATAGAAATACCATTTGACCCAGCAATTCCACTACTGGGAATTTACCCTAAAGAAACCATGACTGCCACCCAAGCAGATATATGCATACCCATGTTTATTGTGGCTTTGTTCACAATAGCAAAGAGTTGGAAACAACCCAAGTGCCCATCAACAAACGAATGGATAGAGAAGCTGTGGTATATTCACATGATGGAATACTATGCTGCATTGAAAAACAAGGAACTCATGCAATATTATTCAAAATGGGTGACCCTAGAGGACATTATGCTGAGTGAAATATCTCAGTCACAAAAGGACAAACATTGCATGGTGCCACTGTTGTAAAATAGGACTGACATTAGGGTTCAGGGAAGACAGAGGAGGGGAGGAATGATGTATACTGCATTGAAACAGACGAGGGAGAGAATTGTTTAAAAGGGATATATGAATGGGTATTATTGTCATGAAAGGAATCCAGAATGAAGGCTGCACAGTGGAGTAGACTTGGGGGAGGGATTGCATGACAATGAAAGAGTTTTTCTTTTTCTTTTCAAGAAGAGTGAGTTGGGGTTGGGCGGAGGTGGTCAGGGAGAAAAGTGCAACAATGAGTGAATGGAAATCCAAAGTCTCTGTAAACTTCAATTAAAATTAATAAAAAAAATTCACTTATTGTGCACAATTTCCTCCCTCCCCCCATTCCCCTTTCCCAATCCACTTAAGAACAAACAACTATGTTTGTTTGCAACCAGGGGGCTCCGTGGAGGCAAAGATGGTGAAATTTCATCTCACATACTCCCTCCTACCCCAGGTCTCCGTGTAATTCTAGTGCTGTTGATTGATACACATCAATCGTCTCCTACACTTTTTTTTGAAGTATGTTGTCAAGAGGGGCCAGTCTAGGGGAGCTCTGGTGGCCTAGTGGCAAGAAGTTGCAACTACAATCCCAGAGGCGCATGGTTCGAATCCACCAGATGCTCTGCCGGGGAAGGAGGGGCAATCTCCTCCTGTACCAGTCAGATCTGATTTGACGGCACACTCACACAAAAATAATAAAATTTAAAAATATTAAAAAAAAGAGGGAAAAAGGCATGCTGGGAAAGGTGGAGGGTCAGGAAAGACTGAAAGACAGGAAGACTCTCAGTGAGATGCCTTGACAGTAAGTACAACAATGGGCCTGAGCGTGTGGACGTCATGGAAGATGACTCAGAGGACAGGGTTTCCGTTTCTTGTTCTTCTAGTTGCTCTGAATCACTGTTGGCTCCACGACACCTGACAACAACAGTGATGCCCGGGACAGCCTGGAAGTCTGCTGCCTTAAAGATTAGCTAGTTGCCGGTTGCTTCTGACCTGATTGCATCGACTTGATGTGTGTAGAATAGCCCTGCTCCATTGGGTTTTGATGGCCAGAACCTTCTAGAAGCAAATTTCCAGCCTGTTTTGTGAAGACCCTCAGGTGAGTTCGGACCACCATCCATTTGGCTAGTAGTTGAATAGTTAACCATTTGCACCAACTTGGGTTGGCTAACAATAACCCCTCACTTCCCCACTATGAATTAGTTCAACTCTGTAACGTGTATTTTCTTCTTCAAGAGCCGGAATTGACTGCATGGCAATGGGCATAAGAATAGCATTGGGAAGGGAGCTCTGGTGGGCTAGTGGCAGGAAGCTGTGCTGCAGTCCTAAAGGTTCATGGTTTGAATCCACTAGATGTTCCACTGGAGAAGGAGGGACAATCTCCTCTCTGTACCAGCCAGATCCAACTCTACAGTACACAACAAGGAAAAAAAAAGAATAGTAATTGATATAAGAAGAGAAATCCTTGCCTCCCAGCTCCCAGTTTTACAGGCTCTTGTTGTTAGGTGCCATTGAGTTGGTTTGCACAACAGAATGCAAAGCTGCCTAGTTTGGTGCCAAATTTGTAGCCACAGCTGTATTTGAGCCTAGTGACGTGACTGCAATCTATCTCATTGCGGATCTTCTTCTTAACACTGACCCTCTACATCACCAGGCATCTCAGAGGTAGTATCTCTGTGGTCTTCAATATGGATTGAAGCTCAACATCAAGAAGACAAAGATTCTCACCACTGGGCTAATTGGCAGCACCATGACAGATGGAGAAGAGATTGAGGTTGTTAACAACTTCAGCTTTCTTGGCTCCACAATCAACACTCTTGGCACCAGCAGTCAGGAAATCAAAAGATGAATTGCATTAGGGAGATGTACTATTGAGGACCTCTCCAAAGTGCTAATGATCAATAATGGTAATCTAGAGACTAAGGTGCACCTGATTCAGGCCCTGGTCTTCACAATTACTTGCTGTGCATCAGAGAGCTGGACAATGACTGTGGACGATGGAAGAAGGATTGATGCCTTTGAGTTGTGATGCTGAAGAAGAGTGTTAAACATTCCATGAACTGCCAAGAGAACTAATTAGGTCTGGCCTGGAGAAGGTGAAACCAAGTTTCTCCCTGGAGGCAAGGATTTTGAAACCCTGTCTGACACACTTTGGGCATGTGGCCAGGAGCAATCTGGCCCTTGGAGAAGGACATCATGCTTGGAAGGGTGGATGGACAGCGCAGGAGAGGAAGACCCCAGATGAGATGGATTGATATAGTAACTGGGGCGATGGGGGTAGGTGTGTAGGAGACAGTGAGGTCAGCTCAGGGCACGGCAGGCTTCAGAGCTGTTGTACACAGGGTTGCTGTGTATCACAGGTGATTCTATGGTACATAACAACAACAACAATAACAACAGTCTCTCTTGATGTTCAAAGTATGTAAAATGAAGTCTCATTCATTTTCCTCACAAGTAAGGAGATTTCCGGCTGTTTTTCTTCCAAGATAGATTTGTTGGTTGTTTTTGTTTTGGCGGGTTTATTTTATTTATTATTTTTTTGCTGGCAATATATCATATATTCCATATTCTTCACCAACATCGTCATTCAAAAACATTAGTTCATCTTCCTTATTAATTGTCCAACTTTTGAACGAGCGTGAGACAATTTAAAATATCATGTATTGAGTTGGACACAGTCTAATCTTCAAAGTGGCATCTCTGTTCCTGAGCCCTTTGAAGAGGTCTTTCACAGAGGATCGGCCCAATGGAATACACTGTTTGACTTTTTTAAATGTTCCTTTCAGGAGGTTTGATTGTGGAGCCAAGTAAGATGAAATCCTAGACAACTCCAACCTCTTTCCTGTTTATCATGATGTTTCTTATCGATCCAATTGTGAAGATATTTGTTTTCTTTGTGTTGAGATGTCCTTTGCACTGTAGGCTGTACGTAGTCTTGAGTTTCATCAGCAAGTGCTTTATGTCTTTGAATTCAGCAAGTGAAATTGTGTTGCTTATCACAGGCTGTTAATGAGCCTTTCCCCAATGCTGATGGCACTATCTTCCTCACATAGCCCAACTTTTCTGGATTCTTTTCTCAGCATACAGATTTAATAAGTTTTCATGTATACAACCCTGAGCACACCTGTGGTGATTTTAAACTTTATAGTATCTCTTGTTCTGTTTTGAATTGACTGCTTCTTGGTCTATGTACAGATGCAGAATTGTTCGAGGAGTCTCATTCTTTCCAGTGTTCCTCAAAACTTGTGAAGGATGCACACAGTCAAATGCCTCTGCACAGCCCATCAAATGCAGGGAAGCATCTTTCTGTAGCCTCTGTTTTCTGCCTAGACCCATCTGACATTAGCAGTGATATCCCTCACTCCATCACCACTTGGTTCAACGATGGTGTCTTGCATGTTGTTAGGATGCTAGAAGCTATATCACCGGTACTTCAGATACCAGCAGGGGCCCCTCTGGTGGATTTACAGAAAACCTGCAAAATCCAAAACTCATGTAAGGTGGAAACCTGTCAGATAATGAAAACAAGTATCATTCATTAAACAGGGCCTATAGGAAAGTTGTAAGATTGCAGCCTGGGAAAGATGGAAAATTTCGAGACCCAGAAAAATTGGGCAGTTCAGATGAGTTCTGGCATGCAAAAGTTTTATTGTTTTATTGTTATGTTATGTATCTGAACAATGGGTGCATTGTGGGAAAGGCAAGGGGAGAGGGAGGAAGAAGGAAAAGAAAATGTGCAATAAAGAAAATAAATTACATTTTAAAAAGTTTTATTGCATATTGGAGGGATAACTGATAGTCTGAAAGGGGCTCAGATACTTAGAAGGTTCCCAGTGATCTGTTGTGTGACCCTGGGCTCATTTCTCCCCCTCTCTGGCCCTGGTTTTCATTATTTCCCCACAAGACTCCACCAGTGGTGTTCAAGGTATATCCTGGGGGCTCTTCAAGAGTGACCTTCCTAGGGGAGCTCTAGTGGCCTAGTGGCAAGAAGCTGCACTGCAATCCCAGAGGCGCATGGTTCGAATCCACCAGATGCTCTGCCGGGAAAGGAGAGACAATCTCCTGCTGTACCAGTCAGATCTGATTTGATGGTACACAGACACACAAAATAATAAAAAAAATTAAATAAAAAGGAGTGACCTTCCTATAGCCATTTCATTCTATGCACAAAGCATCTTCCTCATTTCATAGTTAAGATCTAGTTTTTAAAAATACAAGCTAACATCTGGGGTGGGTTTTTTTTTGTTTTTTTATGGTATCTTTTTAATTTTTTATTTATTTATTTATTATTTTTGTGTGCGTGTACCGTCAAATCAGATCTGACTGGTACTGGAGGAGATTGTCCCTCCTTCCCCGGCAGAGCATCTGGTGGATTCGAACCGTGCGCCTCTGGGATTGTAGTGCAGCTTCTTGCCACTAGGCCACCAGAGCTCCCCTTAACATCTGGTTTTTAAAAAGAAAAGAAACAACACATATCAAACAGCCAGATAAATCAGACAGGTGCAAGCATTCAAGTAGGTGTGGCTGATTCCTTGTCTTTCTGGGGCTGAAGATGGTCAGGGGCTTGGTCTGGTCTGGTCCTTTGTCCTGTGCTGATCTATGCAAGACCAAGGTGGATGACAGATTTTACATCTGGGGATGGCAGAGGGAAGGGCAGAAAGGCAGCGAAGGGAACTGCCTGCTCCCCCGTTTCTTTCTGGTCTTGACAGAGCTCCCAGCTCCTCCTCCCACTCTGTCGCCCTGACCACCCCCACCCCCCCCCCCAGCAGCTTCTGTTCCAGGCTCTGTGGTCAGGTCAGCCTGAGCATCGTCTCTCTCCAGTTATTCCTGGGTTAAGCAGAAACACTCACAGGAGAAAAGGGGTGAAGAAGAGTTCCCTGCCTGGTGCACTGTCAGGACCTTGGACAGGTCTCCCAGCAGCTCTGTGCTTTAGTTCTGTCCAGGACATGAACAGGTTCATTCTGGTTCAGCCCCTGCTGAGAATTTGCATTTCCACCCAGAATAAGCTCAGGTTTTGCTGCTTGCCAAGTGAGGAAAATAACACTCGGTTCCATGCAGAGTTCTTGGAAATGTGATGAATTCATAACTTATAAAAATGCTTAGAACCAGTCAAACCAGTTGCCATTCTGACTCATGGTGACCCTGAATGTCAGAGTGGAATTGTGCTCCAATCTGGTTGTTGGCAGCTGATTTTTGACAAGTAGGTTGCCAGGACTTTGTTCTGAGGTGCCTCTGGGTGGATTTGAATCTCCAACTTTAGATTAGCAGTCCAGCGCATAAACCATTTGCACTCCCTGCTGGATAAACAACCAGTTGCTGGCATTTGAGTCGATTCCACATTAGAATGGTGCCCCATGGGATTCTTAAAAAAACTGATGTTTTGGAATTTATTTCCAGACCTTTCTTACTAGGTGCTTCTGAACTGATTCAAAGTCAAGTGCGTAACCATTTACACCACCTTAAGCTGGTAAACAAATGCTTTCCACTTGGCCACTATCTTAATTATCTAGTGTTGCTAAAACAGAAATATCGCAGGTGGATGGCTTTAACAAACAGAAATTTATTTTCTCACAATTCAGGAGACAAAACATCCAGATTCGAGATGCTGTCTCTAGGGGAAAGTTTTCTCTTTTTCTCCAAGAGCTCTGGATGAAGGTCCCTCTTTCTTTGAACTTCTGTTTCTAGGTGATTGTCATGTGGCCTGGCATCTCCCTTCCCTCCATTGCTGCCCTGCTTATTTTTATTTTTAAAATTTTTTTATTTTATTATTTTTTTGTATGTGTACAGTCAAATTGGATTTGACTGGTAGAGGAGGAGTTTGTCCCTCCTTCTCCAGCAGAGCATCTGGTGGATTCGAACTGCATACAGTTTCTTGCCATTAGGCCACCAGAGCTCCCTTGCCCTGCTTATTTTTAAAATCTCTTTTATATCTAAAAAGAGATTGTCTAAAGGCATATTACACAATAAACCTACTTCATTAATATAACGAAGATAACTGTGGCCAAATGGGATTAGAACCACCAGCATAGAGTTTAGGATATAAAACACACATTTTTGGGTGACACAATTCAACCTATAGCAGTTACTCACCTCAAGGTGATTCATATTCACCCAGCAGTACCACAGAAGAAAGGCCTGGCGACCCACTTGAAGACATTGTTATTATAATTTTTTTTTTTAGCTGCCAATGAGTTTACCGTGTGGACTAGAATTGCTCCATAGACATTTCAAAACTGTGGCCTTTCAAGCAGCAGATCACCAGGTCTTTTTTCTCAGGCACCCCACAGTAGTTTCAAACAGCCAACGTTTTGGCTAGCAGTGCAGCACCTAAATGTTTGCACTACGTGGGGACTCCACCCTGAGCTCTCGTGGCCTAGTCCCTAGGCATTTGCACTGCTAACCCAAAGGCTGAATGTCTCTCTTCAAACCCATCAGCTGCTCCATGGGAGAAAAATGGACATTCTCGTCTTGTGTGATTTTTTTACAGCCTCACGCAACGAGTTGAATTGAGTTGAAGGGAAGAGTTGCACAGCCAACTGTCGTCACTAAGCTGTACACCTGTAAAAAGTGGAATTGATGAAGGAAAAAGAGAAGAGACCTGTGACACTCTACTCTGATATCTATGAAAACTCAAACCCCTTAAACTTAGGGCTGTCAAGTCAGAACTGACTCCTAGCTGACCCACTGGGTTTCTGAGGCTGTAAATGGCACGGAAGGAAATACTTGCTACGGAGCCAGTATTGGCTGTATTCAAACCACTAGAAAGACTTGGCCTTTGGGTCAATAGCACAACTCCCCACAGACTACACCATCAGAGCTCCCCTGATACATATGTTGTTGTTATTAAGTGTCGTCAAGTCATAGACGACTCATAGCGACCCTATGAACGAAAGACCTGAACACTTGTATAGCTTTCATCTTTTCTCTAAGTTCATAGGGTTTCCGGAGGCAAGCTATTTTGGAAGTGGATGCCGCTCCTGCTTCCAAGCTTGCTTTAATCAGAGAGGTCCACCAAACACTGTCCACCATGCGTAACCATTATCACATTTGACACATCAGTGTCACAGTGTTCAGCATCACAGCAACCATGAGTTACCTCTGTACAGCAAATGGACACACCAGTGCTATACCACCTAGAAGAATGTTTGACTAAAAACAATTAAAACCAGGCCTGAGGGCTGCAGAGTAAAATCACCCACCTTTGGCTTGGTAGCATCACTTTCTGTCCACTGAGCTCTCTCTATGTTGTTGTTGTTAAGTGCTGTTGAGTTGTACATGATGCATATGATGCACATGAGGTGGCCATAATCAGAGTGGACTTGATGGAAACAGGTTATTTCTTATTCTCACCATCATCTTCACTCTCAGGAATGAGGTGCCCCAGGTTAGAAATGGGGGCTACTCCCAGCCAGTTCTGTTACCACCTTGCTGTGTGACTTTGATGGGAGTGACAGCCTCTCTGGGCCCTTTCTTCTTGTCTATGACATAGGGTTGAGCTAGTCCTGTATTCCACAAAGCATGGCCCTGTTGCCACTTTTGCTTGGTTCTTGGGAAAAGAAATAAAATCTAAGTTGAATTTTATTTTTTTATGTCTATTACAAGAGGAAGACCTGCAACCAGTGTGTGGCAATGGGTTCAAGTGTGTCAGAGATTGTGAAGATGACAAAGGCTAGTACAGGGTTCAGACCTGTTGCTTGTAGGGTCACTGTGAGTCGTACTTGACTTACTTAAAACAAACACCACCATAGAAAAGTAAGAACCTTGCTCACATAGTGAGCTAAGCGTTGGACTGTCTATGGTTGGACTCCACCAATTGCTCAGATGGAGAAAATTCAAATCTTGTGCTGTCTATGCAGAAGTATGCGGTTCAAACCCACCATCTGCTTCATGGGAGAAAGATGGGCAATCTCCTTCTGTGTCATGTACCTTGGAGTCAGTGAGTTTTCAGAGGCAGTTAATCACACAGGAAGAGATTGCCCATCCTTCTGCAGAGCAACTGGTGGATTTGAACTATGTGCCTTTGGGATTGCAGTACAGTTTCTTACCACTAGGCCACTAGAGCTCCCAGTAGTTACTGCCTCTGAAAACTTGCTGGAACATCAGCTATGGGTCAGTTCTGGCTCGACAATAAACAACAACAATAACAACATTGCTGTGGGATCGAAGTGATTCACAGCTGAGCCTCCACGGGGTTTCTGAGGTGCTCGGCTTTCTCCTGCAGAATTCTGGTGGATTTGAATTGACTTAGAGGCTCAGCTCCTAAGAGAGAAAGCTGCAACAGTTCTGCTTCTGCAAAGATTTACTGACTCGGAAAGCACGGGACGCGGTTCTACTCTGTCCTGTGATATTATTAGGAGCCAGAGTTAGCTGGGTGGCAGTGGAATGGGTTTTTTTTTTTTAATGGGGTTCTTAAGGGGGAAAATGTGTCTGGGGTTTCAGTCACCTGCTGCTTTGAGGGAGAAAAATGGGCCGTCTCCCGCATAAAAGATTTACAGCTTCAGAAGAGGGTTCCTGTAAGATTGGACAGAATGGCTGGGAGTTTGGTTTCTGTTGTTGTTGCTTATGATGACCTTCATGGGGGCCCCTTATGAGGGAGCTCTGGTGGCCTACTGGGTAAGGGGTTGCGCTGCCAACCCAAAGGCAGCCAGTTCAAATCCACTTCTGAAGGAGAAAGGTGGACAGTCTCCTTTAGTGTACTTTCCAGCCTCTGAAAACCAGATGGACGATCACTTGTGTGTTCTGATTGGACACCTGTGAGTGAATGAGTCATGATGATGATGATGGTGACAGGTTGGAGAAAGATCAGAGGGGGCCTATTTGGGATATGAGTTTTGGCAGCCTATGAGAGGGCCATGGGGACCACGACACCCCCTTCACCGCTGTCCTTTTTCCCCATAGGTACTTCAGACCAACTTTGACCTGGCTGCTGGTGTGCGACCACCTCATCCCAGCTTTCCACCCCTCAACCGGACCAAACCAGAGCCCTGCCCTTCCCCCGTCAAGTTCCTCTCTCCTTCCCATGATCTAGCCCTTACTCACCTCCTTCCTGTTTAAAAAAAAATCCTTTCCCCTCTTTCTCCCTGTGGGGACACATTCTAGCCCTCACACTATTCATTGGTTGGTTCACTTTATTTCCTTAGTTCTTACTGGAACTCCAGGCACCCCCACCCACCCTGCCCCCATGTCGTGTCTTCCTTTCAACACCCCCAGCTGTATGTAGTCCATCCTATCTCAACACATTTCCGTGTATTTCCAGTTGTTTCTAGAACATTCCACCCCACCAGTCCTCCAACAAGATCACACTGATTTCCAACAAATAAATACCCCTCTCTCTCAACATTGTTTCTGCTGTTACCCTCCTCTCCTCTATAGAGCCTCACCTTGGCCAGTTTTTGGGTTGTTCCATTCCCCCCTCACCCATGTTCTGATTGGCTCTCTGGATAACTTCTTGACTAACCTCTTTATTAACTCCACCAGCCCCCAAATCTCCCTGCATCCTTTCCTCCACTTCTCCTCCAGCTCTGTCCTGCTTGCCCCAGGATCAAGCCCAACGTGATCTTCACCCAGGTGCCTGGGTCCTGCTATGTTCCTCCCCTGAGCCTCCAAGGAGGGGGCTCAGGGGGCCCGATGGCCTCCCGCCTCCCGCATCCCCACCGCCCCCGCGGGCCAGGGGAAGGGCCACGACGATGGGCAACGGCACATGGGAGGGCTGCCATGTGGACTCGCGCGTGGACCACCTCTTCCCGCCCTCGCTCTACATCTTCGTCATCGGAGTAGGGCTGCCCACCAACTGCCTGGCCCTGTGGGCGGCCTACCGCCAGGTGCGCCAACGCAACGAGCTGGGGGTGTACCTGATGAACCTGAGCATCGCCGACCTGCTGTACATCTGCACGCTGCCGCTCTGGGTGGACTACTTCCTGCACCACGACAACTGGATCCACGGCCCCGGCTCGTGCAAGCTCTTCGGCTTCGTCTTTTACACCAACATCTACATCAGCATCGCCTTCCTCTGCTGCATCTCCGTGGACCGCTACCTGGCCGTGGCCCACCCGCTGCGCTTCGCGCGCCTGCGCCGCGTCAAGACGGCCGTGGCCGTGAGCTCCGTGGTCTGGGCCACCGAGCTGGGCGCCAACTCGGCTCCCCTGTTCCACGACGAGCTCTTCCGTGATCGCTACAACCACACCTTCTGCTTCGAGAAGTTCCCCATGGAGGGCTGGGTGGCCTGGATGAACCTCTACCGCGTCTTTGTGGGCTTCCTCTTCCCCTGGGCCCTCATGCTGCTGTCCTACCGGGGCATCCTGCGCGCCGTGCGGAGCAGCGTGTCCACCGAGCGCCAGGAGAAGGCCAAGATCAAGCGGCTGGCGCTCAGCCTCATCGCCATCGTGCTGGTGTGCTTCGCGCCCTACCACGTCCTCCTGCTGTCCCGCAGTGCCGTCTACCTGGGCCGGCCCTGGGACTGCGGCTTCGAGGAGCGCGTCTTCTCGGCCTACCACAGCTCGCTGGCCTTCACCAGCCTCAACTGCGTGGCCGACCCCATCCTCTACTGCCTGGTCAACGAGGGCGCGCGCAGCGACGTGGCCAAGGCCCTGCACAACCTGCTGCGCTTCCTGGCCAGCGACAAGCCCCAGGAGATGGCCAACGCCTCGCTCACCCTGGACACCCCGCTGACGTCCAAGAGGAACAGCATGGCCAAGGCCCTGGGGGCCAGCTGGGTGGCGGCACCGCCCTCCCAGGGGGACCAGGTGCAGCTGAAGGTGCTGTCGCCGGTGGCGCAGTGAGCCCTTGTCACCATCAGCTCCCGTCCTTCCATGGTTGGTCCCCTCCCTCCTGATCAGGTGTATGCATATTACATGTAAATATGATCGTGTTAATATTCATGAGAATACAAGAAACTCGGAAAAATGTGAGGTGAGTGTTGTCACTGGTTCACCATCATTGCTTATTGGGGGGCAGTGACTCCACCATAGCCCCCTTAACAAGTCTTTTTTACTGAGTGGTTCTGGGGACAGAGTGGTGACCAACTGAGACAGCATCTACCTTCTTGGGGCTCTGTCCACTGGTGGGGGGTGGGGGAGACGGGAAAGGGGAGCCCAGAGGGCTGAGGGAGTTCAAAGGAGTGGGCTGTCCCAGCCTGTGAATCAGGGAGGGCTGCCTGGATGTGGGAATGAGTAAATGGAATCAATTGTTTGGTTTCAATTAAATAAAGATGAAAATAGAATCAAGTCAGACTTGTTTTCCACAAGGGAAAGTCCTTGACTCAGTGGGAGGGTGGAAGTGGATGGTTGCTGAGCCTGGAAGGTTCATTTTTGCCTGTGGGGAACCCCTTGTTACATGGTACAAAAAGATTGAGAGGGAACAACCTGAATCTCTGGATAGACTGCATTCTTCAAGTCAGGACAGACTTTCTCTCAGGTGAATGTTGGTGTCTGAATGAAGGCAATCAGGGAAGACTGCCTGTAGGAGGGCTAAGCAGGGCTAGTCTCGGAAGGGAGCTTGGGCTATTTGTTTGGGATTAGTTATTACATTGTTGTTAAGTACCATACACTCAGTACTGACCCACAGTTGACCCTCTCTCTAATGGGTTTTCAGAAGCAGTAAATGACATGGGAGGAGACTGCCCATCTTTCTCCCACAGAGCAGCTGCTGGATTCGATCTCATACCTTCAGGTTGGCAGCCCAGCTCTTGATCACTAGGCCATCAGGGAGGCTCCCTTTGGGACTAGTAGCTCCTGTTAAGCCAGCCCTGTTCTGGATAGTGTTGAGGACACAGGTGACTAAGACAGCCCCCAGTCTTGCTGGCATAATTATTGAGATCTACTTATAACAGAGATAGCAAAAGGTGGGGGTGTTAACAAACAGAAATTTATCTTCTTACAATCGGATCGGGAATGCTAGAGGTGTGAATTCAGGGAGCCTTCGGCGAAGACTTCCTGTGGGCTCTTGAGGAAGGTTCTCCTCTCTTTTGAGCTCTGCCCCTGGATGAACTTTGTGTAACATGGCATCTCTCTTTCTCCATCTGTGTTATGTTTGGCTTGCTCCTTTAATCCTTCCTGTGTCTCAAAAGAGATTAAGACACGCCCGAGACAAATCCTGTCTCACTAATATAGTAGACAGCCCATTACTAAGTGAGAGTACCACCAAAGATTTACGGGTTAGGTGTTGTTACAGCACACATTTCTGGGGGACACAATTCAATTTCTAACATTCCACCCCAACAATCATGTTCTTGCCACATGCCAACACTTCCACCCCATCACATCGATCCAAAGGTGTTGAATCAACTCTAAGTCTAAATCGTTTGTTGTTTTTATATGCTGTCAAGTCACTTGCGACTCACAGAGACCCTATGTACAACAGCTCTGAACTCTGCTCTATCCTGTGCCAACCTTAATGTCTCTGAAACACCTACCCCCATTACCCGAGTCACGGAATCTCATAATGGGGTTTCCTCTTTTGCTGTTCCTCCGCCCACCCAAGCATGATGTCCCTCTCCAAGGACTGGTCCCTCCTTGATACATGCCCAAAGTATGTCAGACGAAGCCTCAGAATCCTTGCCTCCAACGAGCAACCTGGTTTCACCCTCTCGAGGATGAACCTGTTTGTTCTCCTGGCAGTCCATGGTATATTCAACACTCTTCTCCAGTACTACAACTCAAAGGCATCAATTCTCCTTCTATCATCCCTAGTCACTGTCCAATTTACATCTTCTCAGTAATTTAAGAGTGCTGATGACCTCATTGGTTGAGTTGTGCTGTCAACCCAAAGCAGTTGGTTCAAATCTACCAGTTGCTCCGTTAAATCAAATAGGGTGAGACATAGTCCATCCTGGGGCAAAATTTCTCTTATTTGTGAACCTTTGAAATGTGTTTATTTATTTTATTGTGATTTTAATGAAAGTTTACAGAAAAGTTGGATTTTTCATTCATTCATTGTTGACATTTTTTCCCTTCCTCCCAGTTCACTTTCCCACCATTATTTAGAGAATCCCTTTTAAAAAAAATAATCAGGGGGACAGGGAGAAAAGTGCAACAATGAATGAATGGAAATCCACAATCTCTGTAAATGTTCATTAATTAATAAAATAAAAAATTCACAATTAAAGAATTTTTTTCCCAAAGAGAAAAAATGAACTGGGGGTGGGGGTGGGAAGGTAGACAGGGAGGAAAATGTGCAACAATGAATGAATGGGGAAAAAATAAATGGAAAGAATATGCTGTAAAAAATATATATGTTGCAGTAAAAAAATTATTAAAATCATTCATTGTTGCAACCTGTGAAATTTGGAAAGCTCCCTATCTCCTTCCAAAGAACAATGGCAAAACAGATATAAGGTGGATATTTCCATTACAAATGGGAGAGAAAGGGATAATGGGCACCACAAGTTCAAAACCCAGCAATGATCTTCTTTTCCTTGGGATCATGTGGGCAGTGGTCCTGCCCTTCTGGGCACACCACACTGTGGATTCTGGGTAGAAGGCCCTTGGTCTTCAGCTGTTCTAAGTCCATATGGATGCAACTCTACTCCACTAGCTTTGGGTGGATCCATTCTCCTAGTCTGTATGAGTGACAGGGCCACCTCTTCTGTCTTGGCAGGCTTCGTTCTCCTGTCCCTTGGACATGGCAGCCCCACCCACATGGCACACCATGATGGCAGCCCCTCCAGGCCCCTTCTTTTACTATTATTGTTGTTGTTACCATGGGCCATTGAGTCAGAGCCAACTCACAGCTGATGCTTCAGTGGCAGTAAACAGCGTGGGAGCAGACGACTTTCTCTCTGGGAGGGTGATGGATTTGAACTGTGTGCCTTTGGGTTGGCAGCACAAATCCTTACCAATGGGCCACCAGAGTTCCCCGATCTTCCCCCCACCACACCCTTCTTGTTGTGTACCTTTGAATTGGATCTGACTGGCACAGGAGATTGTCCCACCTTCTCCAGCAGAGCATCCAGTGGATTCGAACTGTGTGTGTGCATTTCAGATTACAGAGCAGCTGCTTATATAGTTCCCTGATGTCTTACTGATAGCACCATAAACCTTTTCCATCCTTTATCAATGCTCAATTCCAAAACCACTTTCACAAATTAAGTATCTCACTGTTCCAGTGTCAAATCCATCTTAGTTATTAGCATTGTTGTTGTATAAGAAAAACACCACAAGAGGGTGACTTTTACAAACAGAAGTTTACTTTCTCATGGTTTAAGCAGTTAGAAGTCTGAACTCAGGGTGTCAACTCTACAGGAAGTCTTAGTCTCTTTTGAGCTTCCACTGCGGGGTGATTGATTTTCATGTGGCTTCGTATCTTTCTTCTGCCCTCTCCTTTTTTCCTTTGCTTGTTTAAACTTTACTATTTCACAAGAGATTAATTTAAAGCATATCACACACACACCCCCAAAATAAAGCATACTCCACACCCATCTTTTTCTCATTAACATAACAAAGGTGACCTATTTGCAAGTGGGATTCTAACTATAGATATGCTGCTGCTATTGTTGTTAGGTGCTGTCCCATGAATTCTGAATCATAAGGACAACAGGATAAAACACTGCCCAATCCTTCCTATAGATGTTGTTGGTGTTGTTAGATGCCATCAAGTCAACTATGACTCAGAGAAACCCTATAAACACTAGATCTGAACCTTGCCCCATCTTCAGGATCCCCGATATGCTTGAGTTCATTGTTATAGACAGTTTCAATTCATCTTGTTGAGGTTCTTCTCTTTTGCTCACCCTTGGACTTGAAGGAGATGAGGGTCACACAACATGCTGTGTATTCAGCTGATGAAGAAGGAGCATTTCAGGCAGAGGGAATGTTGTTGTTGTTGTCGTTGTGATGTGCTGTCAAGTCAACGAAGACTCAGCCACCCTATAAACAGTGGATCTGAAGCCAGTCTTATTCTGTGCCGTCTTCATTATCTCTGATGTGCCCAAGCCCGTTGTGACAGTCACTCTGTCAATCCATCTTGTTGAAGGCTTTCTTCTCTTACGCTGACCCTCCACCTTTCCAAGCTTAACACTCTTTTCCAAGGACTGACCCCTCCTAACAACATGGCCACAGTATGTGAGATGAAACTTAAAACCATCCGTGCCTTCAAGGAGCACCCTGGTTGCACTCTCTTCAGAGGGAACAGCAGATTCAAAGGCCCTGAGATTTGAGGGACAGCAAGTGGCTGGAGCAGGAGAGAAGGAAGAGAGAGAGGGATGGGAGATGAGGTTGAGATGGTGCAGACCAGGTGGGGCCTTGTCGATTCAAGAATAATTTTGCCTTTTACCCTTAGATAAATATGGCCTCGGGGATGCTCAGGGCAAAGGGTGGGCTCTGTCTTAATACAAAATAAAAATAATATCTATTATTGTTACAATAGAGCACACGCCTATTCAATGTAGGGATTGTAATCAATGTTATGTAATATGATTCATATGCATGGTTGAGTGGAACACCTACTGGCGCTATAAACATTCACTCAAGTCACAAGAAAACTTTTTTTTAAAAATGTTAAGATATAACTTGGGGAAAAAAATAATATTGCACAATTCATCAATTTATTCACGTATAACTCAGTGACACTGCTTAAATTTTTTTACCTGGGTGACCATTCTTTTTCTTTTTTCTATAATTATATTTTATTAATTTTCATAAACATTTACAGAGATTTTGGGTTTCCATTCATTCATTGTTGCACTATTCCCTTTTCCTTTTCTGACCCTTCTCTTCTCCTGTTGTTGTTAACTGCCATCGAGTTGCAGGCGACTCATAGCGACCCTATGAAGGAGAGTCTTCAACACTTGGATGTCTTTCATCCTCTCTCCAGGTTCATAGGGTTTCTGGAGGCAAGCTATTACGGAAGTGGATGCCACTCCTGCTTCCAAGCTTGTTTTAATCAGGGAGCTTCACCAGACACTGTCCACTGTGGGTAACTGTTATCGCATTTGATACATCAGTGTCACAGTGTTCAGCTTCACAGCGACCACAAGTTACCGCTGTACAGCAAGTGGACACACCAGGGCTATACGAGCTAGAAGATTGAACAAAAGCAATGAAAGACAGGCCCGAGGGCTGCGGATTAAAAGTCACCCACCTTTGGCTTGGTAACATTGCTTTCTGTCCACTGGGCCAGCTGATTTCTCTCTCTTCTCCTACACAGACATAATCTCCCTACTTGCATCCTGAGCTCCCTGTCCAGCCTTTGCTGTTACTGATGTAAATGTCAAGGCTCCCTGCTGGAGTAGCCTGTTACCTGCTGGGCTGCCAACCAAAAGGTCATCTGTTTGAATCCACCCACCACTCCTCAGGAGAAAGAGGAGGCAGTTTGTTTTGTGAAAACTTAAGAGTCTTAGAGACCCAATGGAGCTGGAATCCACTCGTAGGTAGTGGCTTTTGGGTTTTGTTGTAAGGTTAGTTCTTTCAAAGAGCTGTGTCTAAGTTTTTTACTGCTGCTGTGTAACAGAAGTACTACCAGTGGATGGTTTTAATAAGGCATCTTCCTACAGTTTAGGAGATGGTTGTCAAGAGTACTACCAAGTCAGAACCGACTCAGAGCTGACCTTCAGCAGGTTTTCAGAGGCAGGAAATTCCACAGAAGAAGACTGCCCATATTTCTCCCAAGGAGCAGCTGTTGGATTCAAACCCCATACCTCTGGTTTGGCAGCGCAACTCCTTACCATTAAGCCACCATAGCTCCCTGTGTTTAGGAGGTTGTTATGATGTGCTGTCAAGTCACCTGCTATAGCAATCCTAGGTACAACAGCCCTAAACCCTGCTCTGTCCTGTGCCAATCTTATTATCTCTGACACACCTACCTCCACTATCCCATTCACTGAGTCATCTCACTGAGGGTCTTCCTCTCCTGCACGGTCCCTCCACCCTCCCAAGTATGATGTCCCTCTCCAAGGACTGGTCCCGCCTTGCAACATGTCCAAAATATGTCAGATAAAGCTTCAGAATCCTTGCCTCCAAGGAGCAGTGAGGTCTCACCCTCTCTAAGACAAACCTGTTTGTTCTCCTCGCAGTCCATGGTATATTCAATACTTTTGTTAGAAATCCAAATTCAGGAAGCCAGCCCCAGGGGGAGGGAAGCCAGCTCTCTCTGTGTTGTGGAATCAAGTCTTGTTTCCTCACCCTTTTTAGACCAGGCATTCCTTGGTGATCTCCCTGTGTCCTGTCCTTCCCTGGTATTAAGGGGCTTCCTTGTGCAGGGGCTCCGGTCCAAAAGGACACACTCCACCAGTGTTTATTTCTTGGTCGTGGTGGTTGTTAGGTGCCGTCTGGTAGATTATGACTCATTAGCGACCCTATGAACAACAGATCTGAACCCCGTCCTATCTGGCGTCAACCTCACAATCTCTGGCACACTCAAGCCCATTGCTGCGTCGATCCCCTTGGTTGCGGGTGTTCCTCTCCTTCACCTTCCCAAGCATGCTGTCCTTCTCCAAGGAAAAGCCTCTCCCAGCACATGCCCAAAGTACGTGAGATGATGCCTCCCCATCCTCGCCTCCAAGGATGCAATTTCTTGATAGTTCAGAGGTTTTCCTGTCTTCCCCTCCTCCCGGCCTGGCTCACTTTTCTTCCTGTATTTTACTAGCCACACCCTAGAGAAGCACACTGGGATGGAAGTAAGGAGTGCTGCATTCCACCCTTAATCCTTTTACATTATTTGGTTCATCAGATCAAGGGAGATCTTTACACAGCTATTAGATTTTATCATTACATAAACATATTTTATTCTTATGTGCCTTCAAGTCGCATCAGCTCACAGCTGAACTGCCAGTGGATTTTCACAGGTTGTAAATAGCAGAAATGAGACTGCTCCTCTTCCTCCCTCCACTCTCCCCTCACCAGGAGCAAGTGGTGAATCCAAACCACCCAGCTTTTGGTTAGTAGCGCAACAGCTCACTCACTAGGCCCCCAGGGCTCCCTACATGTGTTTTGGAGGGAAACTGTTCAATCCATGGAAAGCAGGATGCTCATGGCTGACTTAACAGGATCCAGTGCCTGGGGTCAGCATAAGGACAGTCAGGACAGAAGCTGGGAGCCCAGAGAGGAGTCAGCTTCACCAGCCCAGTGGGAGATGCTGGTGACTGGACTGGGCATTAACAAGAACATTGGTCAGCTTTGGGATTTCCCTGAAAGGGCCGCTGTGATGGAGGAGGCATGGGGGATTGTGTAACCAGACCCCTCAGCCATCTTGGGGGAAATGGTGGGAACGGTGACCCGGGGGCCTAGCTGGAAGGACCTCTGAGAATGTCCCAGGCCCTATTCCAATGTGGTCACCAGAGAGGTCAAGTGATTAGCTCAAGTTCATAGAGCCGGTGAGTCAGCAGTGGGGCCACCCTGGGCTCCCGCGTCTCCTGCCTTACTTGCCTCTGTTCCCACGCCTGAGGATGGCCAGGGCTGCTGCTCTGATGGATTGGGTCCTGGCCCTCAGGGATCACCAGGCTGGAGGGTGGGAAGAAGCTCCCAGTTCTAGACCAGCCTCACCCCTCCTGGTAGGTTTCCTTCCTTGCCTCATGCTATGAGTGTGTAAACAGGCTCTAAGCTCCTGAATAGATTTGAACCTCACCCCCCTAATCCCCCAGAAGTTTCAATTAGTTCCTGGAAACCCTTCTCAGAGAAAGGAAGACGTGGGAGGAGGGGAATTGGATGGAGAGGAAAAAAAAGATGCATTTAGAGGAAAGTGACTTTTAGGAGGAGAGGTGGGTAGGGAGGGTACGGAGATACTGGAAGTGATGGTGGTGAAATACTGTGTTAAGGGGAGAAGGGGAAAGGAGGCTTGGGATCTTGGGGACTAGTGTTTTTTCCACCCTGTTTTATCACCATGAAGCTACTGGCATGGAGATTGCTGCTACTGTTGATTGATGAGTTGGGCACAAATCACAGCGACCCTATGAACAAAAGACCTGAAGCCTTTCTATAACTATCCTCATTTCTCACAGTTCATAGAGTTTCCAGAGGCATGTTGTTAGGAAGTGGATGCCACTCCTGCTTATAAGGCATGGAGAGATACAGGGGTCTCAATCTGGTTCCTATGGAAAACCAAAAGCAAATGATGAATCTAAGCAAATGATGAATCTGGGTGTTCAATGGATAGTGACCCTTTATGACTCAGTAGAACTTGGCCCTTGGAGTCTGTTTACACAGCCATGCATGGGATCCGGGATGAAGCCAAGCTACCAGGAGGGCTGAGGCCCCAGAGGGTTTCCTGGGCTGAAATCTTCACAGGAGCGGACTGCCTCATCTTCCTCACTTGAAGCCATTGGATGGGTTTGAACTACCAGCCTTTGGGTGGGCAGTCAAGCACTGAGTCATTGGACCACCAATGGGCCACCAAGTCCATGGAGATATATTTTTTTTTAATTTATTTTATTATTTTTGTGTGTGAGTGTACCGTCAAATTGGATCTGACAGGTACAGGAGGAGATTGTCCCTCCTTCCCTGGCAGAGCATCTGGTGGATTTGAACCGTGCGCCTCTGGGATTGCAGTACAGCTTCTTGCCAGTAGGCCACCAGAGGTCCCTTGGAGATATATTTTGAGCCCTGCTGTGTTCAGGGCGGGCACGATTTTAGGAGTAGAAGAATGATTGGATATTTTTGAGACTCACTTGAAGCCCATCACTGAGTGGGGGCCTCATCCTCCTCCTTCAGTCTTTAGACCAGGCCGGACTTCAAGAAATATCAGCCTCAACTGCCTCATTGCCTCTCCAACTCACCCTCATTGCCCCTCGAACTTCTGGATGAATGCTTTTCAGTTTTTGGCCTCAGTTAGCCAGCCTGTCAAATGGGCAGGAGCCTGGCCAGGCCAGCAGGGATTGGGATTCTTAGTTATTTTAAATATCTGGGATCATACACACCAGCACCATTTTTACACATGGAGAAACAAAGGTCCCTTGACCCCCCAAGGACTTGACACAGGTTACCCGATGGATCAGAGCAGATGATGGAGAATGCCTGAATTCTCTGAATTTGCATCCACAATATTTTTTGGTTCCCAGACTCCACTTCTCTGCCTTGCTGTCTTCTTCTGCCTTTCCGCAACTCTCTCCTTTACCCATCAGCTCTCCACTACCCGGAATGTCACTCAATCCCTTCCTGACCTTGTTTATATGATTCTGCTCCCTGCTGGGTGAAAGAGGACAGCCTGGGACATGTCCTTAAACTTCCTCCAGAGCCAGCTCCCTAGGGTGTCTCGACCCCCAGTGGAGGATGTGGGGCCACTTGTGAAGGGGATGGTATTGCTGGCCAAGAAGCCACAGATGCTGGGCTATCCCCTACTGAAGACTGAGAGATTTTGTGCCAGCCCCCGCCCCTCTCTTGGCTTCAATTTCCTAGCCAGTTCCTTAAGGAAGGGTTGGATTAGCTGCTTCTGGAAGTGAAATGCATTTTTATGATTGACTTAGCAATAACGATGATAATAAAGAGTGCTAGTATAGCAGAGGTTAAATGCTCCACTAACTGAAAGGTCAATGGTTCGAATCCCCCAACCCTTCTGTGGGAAATGATGTGCCAGTCATGTCCTGTAAGGATTACAGTCTTAGAAACTCTGTGTGTTAAAAAAGGGGGAGTGGGGAGCCTATGAGGCAGCTTTACTTAGTCCTGTAGAGTTGCTGTATGTTGGAATTGACTTAAAGGCACACAAAGCGAATGTTGTTATTGATTGTTGTCTAGTCGAACGCAACTCATAGCGACTCTATGAACAAAAGACCTAATGCCTTTCCATAACTATCGTCATTTCTCCAAGTTCACAGAGTTTCCAGAGGCATGTGGTTTAGGAAGTGGATGCCACTCCTGCTTCCAAACCAGTTTTACAGCTGGGAGCTCCACCAAACACTGTCCACATTGGGAGACCATTCTGGTATTTGATACCCCAATAGTACATGGTTCAACATCACAGCAACTCAGGTTCCTTCATACAGCACATTGACAAAGCCACAAAGCTAATGCCTGTCAAATAATGGCAAGACTTCGTTTCATATACATAGACAAACATTGTTGAAAAGGGACTAATCCCGTGAGAAGGACATCATACTTGGCAGGTCAGGAAAAAAGGAAACATCCTCAATGAGCTGGTCTAACACAATGCATGCAAGAATGAGTTAAAATATAGCACTATTTCATTCTGTTGTACATAGCGTTGATATAACTCGGAACTGACTCCGTGTCACAGCAACAACACTGAGCGCTTACTGAGTGTCCAGCACCAAACCACTCAAACTTTGGTCCACTCATTTCATTTCTATAGTCCCCAGGAATCACTATGTAGCAGGGACTATCAATGACCAGAGAGGGTAAGTCATTCGCCTAATGTGTGTTGGGGGTAAGTGGAAGGGCTGGGATTCCAACATAGCCAGTTGCTTTCCTAGTTCCAGGAAAAATGCTAAAGAAGTGGCACTTAAGACTAAATTAAACCCAGTTAAGTGCCTCTTGGACCAAGTCGGCATGTGACGTCACGAAGGAACACGGTGACGTCAGCCGCAGGGGGCGTGGGAATTTAAACTCCCGGGGGGCAACCGTTTACCGGTACCACCCCCCAAGATCAGGCCACTTCCGCTTTGATCTTCGCACACTCGGAGAACGGACGACGTGACGTCAGGCGCCGCCGGCAGCTCCTCCCGAGCGTACGCACGTATGTACGTACTCACGCACGCACGCAGGGTTACGAACGGGCGGGGGAGGAGTGGAGAGAACTAGGCGCCCCGCCCGGTCAGGAAGGTTGCGCGTGCCCCGTGCGACCGCCAAGATGGTGGTGGGCGCGTTCCCTATGGCGAAGCTGCTCTACCTGGGCATCCGGCAAGTCAGCAAGCCACTCGCCAACCGCATTAAGGAAGGAGCCCGCCGAAGTGAGTTCTTCAAGAACTATGTCTGCCTCCCACCGGCCCAGTGTAAGTCTGACCTCATGTCTCTCCAAGCCTTTCCATTCTCTAACCCCTCTCAGGTGGTTGCTCTGGTAGTGGACGTCTACTCCTGGCCAATGACAGCGCGAACCGGTCAAGTCCTTCAGCCAATAGGGAGGGTTCCTGGGGGAGGGGCTTGTAAGCAGCCCAGTGGAGAGGGGAAACGTAGGTAGGGTCACGCCTGGAAAATTCTAGCCAATAGGTGGCGAGAGCGCGTGTCGATGGACGTCCAAGAAAACCAATAGTCTTGGGGAAGGAAAGGATTTGGGAGGGACTTACCCGGAAAGGAGTCACTACGCAGAGGTGGAAGCTCTGGGCTGTTAACTGCAAAGTTTGCGTTTCTATGCACCGGCAGCTCCAGGGTCGATTCCTTCTGTAAAGATTACAGCTGTGCAAACCTAGGACATTCCTTCCCTGTTCTGCAGGGTCACTATGAGTCAGAATGCACTCCTTAGCAATGAATTTGGCTTTTGGTGCCCGAGTTGGGGGTGAGGTCAGAGAGAGACTAGGCAGGGTCCTTCGTCGGACTGGGAAGTTCTTGTACATCACCGTTTAAGGACCCTGGCTTGTCCTTATTTCACTTGGGGCGGGGATAAGAGAGTCAGGGGGTGGGAAAATGTATTTGGGTTAGGAGCGTGGCTCTGGGGCGAGTCCCGGACATGGAGGGATGGCTTGGGAATCTGGCACAAGGAGAGTTTTCATTCTAGAGGGGACATTACTTAATCTGTTTTCAATCTGTCCTCAAAATACTATTTGTCCATTCATTCATTCATTAACTTGTGCAATGACTCATTGTTGGCCTAGGGTGGCCCTGACTGGGAGCTAAAGGAGGCGTCTAATCGAGGGCAGCGGTCAGGAAGGTTAACAGAGGTGGGTTATTCAGGGCTTAACCAGAGGGCAGGTCAAACATTCAGAATAGATTGTTGTTGTTATGTGCCCACTCAGAGCTGGCCTTCAGCGGGTTTTCAGTGGCTTTACAGCGCAAGAGAAAATATTTTTTCTCTCGTGTTCAAAATAGTGAACCACTTTAAAAATCGAGGTACACTGCAATCCCATAGGTGTGCGGTTCAAATCCACCAGATGCTCTGCTGGAGAAGGAGGGACAGTCTCCTCCTGTACCAGTCAGATCCTGTTTGACAGTACACACACACACACACACACTGAAATAAAATAATTTTAAAAAATTAAAAATATCTCGAGCAAGGAGCACTGTTAGCTCAGTGGTCAATCACTGGGCACCTAACAGAACCCACCAGCTGCTCCGCAGAAGAAAGTTGTGGCAATCTCCTCTCGCTAATGTTTGCATCTTTGGGAACCATGTGGGGCAGTTCTCAGCGACAGAGTAGCGTTGAGTTGGAATCAAGACGGCAGTGGGTTTTGTGGTATAATTACCATAGGTGTCTGTAGGAGCATGGGTTTAGCGTGTGTCCTCTTGGACTGCTCACCCAAAGGTTGGTGGTTTGAATTCAACAGCCAGCCTAGAGGAGTAGCATTGACAATTTCCTTTGGTAAATATGTACAGCCTCTCAAACTTGTAATCCTGTGGCTTATAATGAGCTCCACAGTAGTGCATTTGGCTTGGTGGGAGCATAGGACAAGGGAATTTGAGGCAATATGGCTGAGGAAACCTCCATGAATTGTTCATCCATTACATTTAGCTGCTCTTTTCTGAATTCTGCACAGTGCCCAGCTCTATGATGGACGGTACAGATAAGCCAGGGGTCCCTCCTGGAGTCCAGTGGGGGAGACAGGCTTGTCTCCAGACAGCAACTGCTCTGAGTGAACAGGGCAGGGTGGGAAAGGACATGGCACCTGGTTGGGGTCAGTGGGGACTTCATCTGAGTTGAGAAGTGAAAGATGAGGAAGACAGTACAGGGATAGGGGTGAGTGATGTTGAGGGAGGGGAAACATTATGGACTCACGATTTCATTCTTCGAAGTTCAGGCGCTGGTCGTATGACCTTTAGAACCTAGTTTTGATGTTTGATGTCAAGACTGCAGCTCTTGGGATGAAATAGTTTTGGATCTCCATCTCCAGAGTGCTGTCATTTCAGCTAATTCATTTGCCCCACACAACCATTTTGTTCTCTGGTCACAGTGTGGGAACAGCTTCCCTAATTTTCCGTAGGAAAACTAAGAAGGGTGAAAGTGAAAGGTCACATATGGATTTTATGCCAGAGACAAGACTTGAACTCTGGACTTTGGACTCAGACCTGATCACGGTATTCTGTCTCTGTCATTCTTCCCAACACTGTGGCAGGTCTTAGATTGTGGTTTGGAACATGACTTCTGGAATGATACTGATGTGAATTTGTATCCCAGTGATACCTCTTCTCAACTGAATGACTTTGGGCAGGTCCCTTAGCCCCTCTGAACCTCAGTTCCCACTTTTTCCCCCCTTTTTAAAAAAATTATTATTAATTTTAATGAAACTTTACAGAGACTTTGGATTTCTATTCATTCATTGTTGCACTTTCCTCCCTGCCCACCCTTCTCCCTAGTTCTCTCTTCTCTTTGAAAAGTAAAAGGAAAATTTTTTCATTATTATACAGTCCCTCCCAAGTCCACTTCACTATGCAGCCTTTGTTCTGTCATGACAATAATACCTAATCATATATCCCTTTTAAACAGTTCTCTCCCTCATCTGTTTCAATGCAGTATTCATATTTTATCTCATCTTTCTCAGTCTCCCCCCAACCCCAATGTCAGTTCCGTTTTACAACAGTGGCACTATGCAGTATTTGTCCTTTTGTGACTGAGATACTTCACTCACCATAATGTCCTCCAGGGTCACCCATTTTGTATAATATTTCATGAGTTCCTTGTTTTTCAATGCAGCGTAGAATTCCATTGTGTGAATATACCACAGCTTCTCTATCTATTCGTTTGTTAATGAGCACTTGGGTGTTTCCAACTCTTTGCTACTGTGAACAAAGCCACAATAAACATGGTGTGCATCAGTTCCCACTTCTGTGTGTATCCTAAACCAAACCAGTTGCTGTTGATTCTGACTTGGCGACCCTATAGGACAGAGTCGAACTCCTCCATAAAGCACCCAAGGTTGTAATCTTTATGGGAATCAGACTGCCACATCTTTCTCCTGTGAAGCCGCTGGTCAGTTCAAAATACCTTTCAGTTAGCAGCTGAGAGTTTATTAACGGCTTTGCCATGAGGGCTCTTTCCGCTTCTGAACAGTGAATGTTACACATAACAGCACTGATTGTACAGTTACTTCGTGCTAAGCACTGTGCTGAGGACTTCCATTGTATGAGTGTACTTTGTATATATTTGTGCTCTAATATTTCTTATATTACTGTCAAGATTGCCAAAGAGTCAAACCCAATGCTATGGAGTCAATTCTAATTCATGGAGACCCTCCATTGGGTTTCTGTAAATCTTTATAGGAGGAGATTTTCCATCTATCACCCAAGGAGCAGCTGATGGATTTGAACCCTTGACCTTTTAGTTAGCAGCCCAGCATGCATCAAACTTCGCCACCATTTAAAGGACACCTATCAAGGAAGATAAAACAAGTCTAAAGTGTCAAGTCAGGGCTTGGCATGGAGTTGTGGCTTTTGTGCAGATGTGGCTACAGCAGAGGAAATAGGCAAAAAAAAAAAGGCCATCCCCAGGGACCTTACATCCTTGTGAGGAAGCCAGACAGCAAACACAATACATAGTTCCAATGCGAGGTGTCTCAGAGAGCCGTGACTACTGTGGAGAAAGACCCGGGAAGCAGGGGCGGGAGCACAGATGCATTTGGAGGAAGGTATTCTGTTCAGATAAGGCCATGGGGAGACCTCCTTAAAGGGCCCCGAAGGTGGTGAAGGCCCAGCAGTGTGGGTGACCAGCCGGAAGGAACCACTCGACAAAGACATCCCCACTCCACCCCTGAGGGGGGAAGCGCTCCTGGTATCTGGGGAGAAGATGGAGGAGACCGCTGGGGCAAAAATGGAGAGACTGAGTGAAGATAGACAGAGGGGAAGCTGGTGGGGAGGGAAGGGGGGCACAGTGGGCAAGGCCTGCGAGCACAACCAGTGCTTTAGTGCAGGAGGGTTCTGAACAGGGTGACGGGGTCAGAATTGTAAGCATACAGTTTGCCTCCAGTTTACCACATACTCAGGTTACTATGATTCACGCTCACAACCAGCTGATGGGAATTTTTTTTCAGTTCATCTTCTTGTTAAATGTACTATGTACAGTGTTGAGTTGATAAAAATACTGGTGGTTAAAAGGTAATAACAGTGAGAACAAAACAGAAAATAGGGTATTGGACATCTGTAAGAACCAATGTTCTCCCCTTCCCCCTTTTTTAATTGAGATTTTAATGAAAGTTTATAGAAAACTTGGATTTCTACGCATTCATTTTGCACATTTTCCTACCTGTCCCTCCCCCTCCCCCAGTTAACTTTTTTCTTTGGAAAAAAATTCTTCATTGTTAGACATCCCCTCCACCCCATCCCAGCCCCCCAGTCCACTTTACTGTGCAACTCTTCTTCTGGACTCTTTTCATGTCAATAATATCTAATCATATATTCCTTTTATACATTTCTCTCCCTCATCTGTTTCAATGCCATGAACATTGTTTACCCCTCTTTTCTTAGTTTTTCCCCAACCTCCTATCAGTCTTGTTCTATAACAGTGGCATTATGCAGGATTTATCTTTTTTGACCAAGATATTTCACTCAGCATGGTGTCCTCCATGGTCACCAATTTTGTATAATATTTCATGAGTTCTTTATTTTTCAGTGCTGCATAATATTCCATTGTGTGAATATACCACAGCTTCTCTGTCCATTCATTTGTTAATGGGCACTTGGGTTGTTTCCAGCTCTTTGCTATTGTGAACAAAGCAGCAATAAACATGGGTGTGCATATATCTACTTGGTTTCTTTAGGGTATATTTCCAGCAGTGGAATTGCTGGGTCAAATGGTATTTCTATTTCCAACTTTTTGAGAAAGTGTCATACAGGCTTCCACAGTGGTTTCACCATTTTATACTCCCACCAACCGTGAATAAGTGTGCCAGCTTCTCTGCAACCTCACCAGCATTTATTGTTTACTGCTCTGTTGAATTTTGCTATTCTTACTGGAGATGACATCTCGTTGTTTTGATTTGCGTCTCTCTTAGAGGTAGGGATTTTGAACATTTCTTTATTTGTGTGTTCGCCATCTGAATGTCATCTTTGGTGAAGTGTCTGTTCATATCCTATGCCCATTTTTCAATTGGATTGTTTATTTTGTTGTGGCACTTGAATATTCTATAAATTCTAGATATAAGTCCCTTATCAGACATGTCATTACCAAATATTTTTTCCCAGTCTGTGTCTTCCCTTTTTACCCTGTTGGAGAAGTTTGTAGATGTGCATAGGTATTTGATTCTTAGAAGGTCCCATTCATCTATTTTATCCTCTCCTGTTTTAAGGTTTTTCAGAATGCTTGGAAGACTGTACATGTTGTGGATTAGGGCTTCTAGGACTCTGCCAAGCTTTTCTCCAATGAAGTTTATAGTCCTTGCTTTTAGTCCTAGGTCCGTGATCCACTTTGAGTTGGTTTTTGTGTATGGTGTGAGGTGTGGGTCTTGCTTGTGTTTTCTGCAGATGTTGTTGTTGTTGTTATGTGCCGTCGAGTCGCTTGCGACTCATAGCGACCCTATGTACAACAGCCCTAAACTCCACTCTGTCCTGTGCCAATCTCACTGTCTCTGACACTCCCATCCCAATTATCCCAGTCACTGAATCAATCCACCTCGTAGAGGGCCTTCCTCTCCTGCGCTGTCCCTCCACCCTCCCAAGCATGATGCCCCTCTCCAAGGACCGGTCTCTCCTCACAACATGTCCAAAGTAAGTTAGACGGAGCCTCAGAATCCTTGCCTCCAAGGAGCCACCCGGTTTAACCCTTTTCAGGACAAATCTGTTTGTTTTCCTAGCAGTCCATGGTATTCTCAATACTCTTCTCCAGCACCACAGCTCAAAGGCATCAATTCTCCTTCTATCCTCCTTGGCCATTGTCCAACTCTCTGATGCATAACAAGTGATTGCGAAGACCATAGCCTGTATCAGACGCACCTTAGTCTCCAGAGAGACACCATTGCTCTTCAGTACTTTGGAGAGGTCCCTAACAGCAGACTTTCCCATGGTAATGCGCCTTTTAATTTCCTGGCTGCTGGTGCCAAGAGTGTTGACTGTGGAGCCAAGCAAACTAAAGCTGTGTACAATCTCAATCTCTTCACCATCCATCCTGATGCTGCCAATTGGTCCAGTGGTGAGAATCTTTGTCTTCTTGACATTGAGCCTCAATCCATATTGTAGGCTGCAGTCCTTGACACTCTGCAGCAGGCGCTTCAGGTCCTCTTCAGTTTCAGCAAGCAGGGTTGTGTTGTTTCGTTTCTGCAGATAGTTTTCCAGTATTGCCAACACCATTTGTTTAAAAGGCTGTCATTTCCCCACTTAGCTGATTTAATCTCCTTGTCAAAAATCAGTTGGTGGGCTGATTTCTGGGATCTCAATTCTATTCCATTGATCTATATGTCTGTTATTGTACCAGTACCATGCTATCTTGACCACCATGGTAGTGTAGTGAGATTTGAAATCAGGCAGTGAGATGCCTCTTACTTTGTTTTTCTTTTTAAGGAGTATTTTGCTTATTTGGGGTCTCTTTCCATTAAAAATGAAATTATAGATTGTCTTTTCCATCTCGTTGAAGAATGGAATTGGTATTTTTATTGGGATTGCATTGAATGTGTAGCTTGCCTTTGGTAGGATTGTCATTTTCACAATATTGAATCTTCTATCCATGAGCAAGGTATAATCTTCCATTTCTTCAGGTCTCTTTTTGTTTTTTATAGTAATGTCTTGTAATTTTCTTTGAATAGGTCCTTTGTGTTTCAAGCTATATTTACTCCCAAGTATTTAATCTTGTGATGGGTATTGTTTTTCTTAGCTACACTTCTGTTTTCTTTTGGTCACTGTAGAGAAAGCCAATTCATTTTTGTATGTTGATCTTGTATCCTGCCACTTGGCTGACTTGGTCAACTAGGTCCAGTAGTTCGTTTTCTTGCTGAGTCTTTAGGGTTTTCTAAATATGCTATCATATCATCTGCATATAGAAATAGTCTTACTTCCTCTTTGCTAATTTGGATACCTCTTATTTTCTTCTCTTATTGCTACTGCGAAGACTTCTAATACAATATTGAAAAGGAGAGGTGATAGTGGGCATCCTTGCCTAGTTCCTGTTCTCAAGGGGAATGCCTTTAACCTCTCTCCATTGAGAACAGTGGGCTCTCAGGTTTGCATATATACTTTTTACTATGTTGAGGAAATTCCCTTCTTTTCCTGTTTTATCAGGAAAGTGTGTTAGATTTTGTCAAGGGCCTTTTCTGCATTAATTGATAGGATCATGTGGTTCTTGTTCTATGTTTTGTTAATGTTATGAATTACACTGATTGTTTTTCATATGTTGAGCCAGAACCAATGTTCTTAGTGAAAACCCACTGGAGGGTCAGCTGTGGGTTGGTTCCGACCCAGCGGTACACAGCACACATACGAGAACAGATGTACAACTCAGTCGTCAGAATGGAACCCCATCATAAGTTGGAGATGATCAAATTGATAATGTGTCAGAAAAGACAATCCAAGCAGTGTTATAATTTAAGATGGATTTGGTTTATAGATCTTTGGATGGGCATCACCTTTCCTGTAAGTAAGAAGAATGCTTCCAAACAGACCACCGCTATTCAGTTGAGTTTGCTCATGCCCTCCATTAAATTTCTAAGGCTGTACTGAGCTGGTTGGCTTCAAACAGCTGAGAGTTTTTGGTTAACAGCTCAATACAAACACGTGGTGGGGGTTTATATTGCTAACATAAAATAGGGAAAAATACAGAACAAGGACCTCCCCCCTACCACACTTTGAAGTGGTAACTGATGGTTAAGTTTTGCATTCTGTCAGGTCTGGGAAAGGGCAAGTTATAAAGAGCAGTTACGCACTTAAGCTTATCAGAGGAAGCAGAGAGCCTGTTGAATGTCAGCTTAGATCACTTGAGCACACCCTTAGGTGATAGCTTTGCCGAAATGTTTTGCAAATCTCAAAGACGTCAGAGGAGACAGAAGGTTTTGTGAGTGAATTTGTCCAAGTGTTGAGTTCCTGTGACTCTAGAAAAGAAAGTACTTAATATGCATGTATATATATATATATATATATATATGTATATGTATATATATATATATATATGTGTGTGTAAAATAATTTTATAGTGGCAAAGTAAAAAAAAAACAATTTTAAGGTGCAGTTCAGTGACATTAACCAGTACACATTGTAGCCATCATCACCACTATCAGTGACCAGCAGTTTTTCATCCCCCTAAACAGAAACTTAGTCTTTAGTCCTGTCTCAGTTATCTATTGCTACTGTAACAAAAATACCACAGTGGGGGTGGCATCAGGAAAGAGAAATTTATTTTTTCACAGTTTGAGAGGCTAGGAGTCTGAGTTCAGAGTGCCTGCTCCAGGCTTTCTCTTTCTTACCTCCGGGGTAAGGACCTGGTTGGTCTCTTTTGAACTTCTGTCCCTGGGTGACCTTCCCCCAACTTGGCTTCTCTCTTATCCTGCCTCTGCTGGCTCCCTTGCTTGTTTAATATCTTTTATATCTCAAAAGAGATTGGCCTAAGAGACATTCAACTTTTATTCTGTCTCAACATGGCAAAGAAAACTCATTCCCATGTATTATTACCACAGGGAGAGGCTGGAACTTACAGTACTTATTCAGTCTGTGATACCCCCCCCCCCCCCCCGTAAGCAGTGGCTTCCATTTCTCTCTGTCCCAGACACTGTTGTTACCGCCGTCCAGTAGGAGCTGACTCAAAGCTGACTCTCCAGCTGGTTTTCATGGGAGGAGATCATCCATATTTCTCCCAAAGAGCAACTAGTAGATTTGAACAGCCTGCCTTTGAGTTGACAGTGCAGCTTCTTATCCTTGAGACTACCAGACTCCCTTTTCCCAGGCATTGGTAACCAGTAATAAGCTTTTGTTTCTATGCATTTGCCTGTTGTAGATACTTCATGTAAGTGGGATCAGCCTTGTATGCTGGCTCATTTAACTCAGCGTGTTTTTAAGGCTCATCCTTGTAACGTGTGTGCGAATGTCATTTCCCTTTCTGACCTTTGTTTGCATGCCTGCTCATCTTTGGAGGGACATTTTGGTGGTTTCCACCTTTTGATTATTATAAATGGTGCTGCACTAAACATTTGCGTGCAAGCATCTGAATGCTGTTTTCAGTTCTTTAGGGACTTCACTAGAGATGGGGTTAGTGGATCATGCAGTAATTCTGTATTTAACTTTTGAGGAACCGCCAAATTTTTCCACAACAGCTGCACCGTTTTACAGCCCGACCCACAGTACAGTTCTAATTTCTCCACATCCTCACCATTGCTTGTTATTTTTAATTTAGAGGGCCTCGTGGGTCTGAAAGTGGTGTCTTGCTGTGGTTGGTTTGGGTCTGTATTTCCTTCATGACTACTGACTTTGAACCTTATTGGTCATTTGTATGTCTTCTTTGGGGGAAGGTGTATGCAAGTCCTTTGTCCATTATTATTATTATTATTATTATTTTTAATAGGAAAAGCACACAGGGACTTTATTATTCCCAATATGGAGAAGGTCTCCGAGGGGTGGTGGGAGGCAGGAGGAGGGGACTGTGGGTCAGGGCTGTCGAAGCCGGGTAAGAGGGTTCCTCAGGGCTACGGGGACCGAGTCCCCACCCAGGAACATCCTAGAGAGGTAGCGGTCCTTGTTGACGGGCTTGGACATCTTGCCCTTGCTGCTCTTGGGGACTTTGATCCACATCTCCCTCACGTTCTCCATCACCGTGTGGGAGTGCTTGTCCACGGCCGTCACAAGGCCCAGGAACTTCTTGTGACAGCTGATGAGCACTTGAATGTTGTTCTCGACCAACTGTGTGAGTGGGGAGAGCGGCCCGCGCTAAACCCCTCTTTCTGGTTCTGCAGCTCCTCCCGGGCCATCTCCCGTTGGGGTTCGTTGAGGAGGTTCATGGTGTTGGCTGTGTCCTATTCCTAGGATCGCTCCTATTTCTACCATGTTACTTCATCCTTTGTCCATTTTTTAAACTAGGTTATTTTGTTGTGGTTGAGTTGTAGGAGTTTATTATATGTTCAGGACAATAAACCCTGGTATTTTTGATCTACTGACTGTTCACCACCTGAGTGCTTTGCCACCAGGACTCCTTTCATACTTTAACTTTTTGTTGTCCAGCTCATTCCAACTCTTAGCGACACCATAGGACAGAGCAGACCTGTCCCACAGGGTTTCGGAGTCCAGAAATCTTTATGGAAGCTCACTGCCCACATCACTCTCCCACGAAGCAGCAGGAAGGTTTGAAACACTGATCTTTTGGTTAGTAAGTTTAGCCACTGCACTACTCTTCGTTGTTGTTGTTCATGCCTATCAAGTTGGAACTGACTCATAGTTGATTCTCCAGTAGGTTTTCAGAGGCTGTAAATCACATAGGAGGAGATTGCCTATCCTTACCTCTCAAGACAGGTGGTGGATTTGAACTGCCTGCTTTTGGGTTGGCAGTGCAACGTTTTACCCACTAGGCTATGGGGGCTCCATATTCCCCTTTAATCCACAATGGGGCTGGACAGGTGGGCCCAGCTCTTGTCTTTGTAAAGAAAGTTGTATTGGAACATGACCTTTCCATCCTGTTGTCTGCAGTTGTGGAGTTGAATTTATATATGGGCAAGAAAGTTTAAAGTAATGTCTGCCCCCAGCCCTTTGCAGATAGTGTCTGCTGACCCTTGCTCTAGGACACTCTCCCCACCCTTTCTTGTTTTTCATGAAACTAACACTTGGAAGAGGCTAAGGGAGTGGTGGAGCTTTCCACAACCTGGAATTTTGTGATTACTTCCCTGATTAGATTCCCTGATTATTGGCTTTGGCAGGCGTCACCTCCACCTCCGAGGGCCCCTAATGTGTGTGTGTTCCGTCATTTGTGAGGGCCATTTGGATCCCCTGCTTAAGGCGGTGACTGTCACCAGGCCTCCATTGTATAGGAACCTTTCCCACTTTGTCACAAATAACTGCAGTCGATTTGTTTTGAAGGTAGAGCTGGCGGGATTTCCTGTTATTTGCACAGGGATCCAGGGACTGTGCAGAGGCAGAGCTCAGCTGAGGACCAGTTCAGGTTGAGATGCTCTTAGACCCTGGCGCCTCCTGACTTACCACAAGCCAAAACCAAGCCCACTGCCCTCCAGGCGCTTTCAGCTCATGGTGACTCTGCATGTAATATCTGAGGCTGTAACCTTAGTGAGAATGTCCCGTGTCTCTTCTGCAGCCCAGCTGGTGGATTCAAACCACTGACCTTTAGGTTAACAGCCAAACATTTCCTGCACCACCAGGGCTCCAGCTTATCATCACTCACTCACTGCATCTAGTCGACTCATAGCAGATCCTCCAGCAGGTTTTCAGAGGGCTGCAAATCTCATGTGCGCTGATTGCTCTTCTTTCTCCTCAGAAGCTGCTGGTGGACCCAAACTGCTGACCTTTAAGTTGGCGGCCAGGCATTCAACCACTGCTGTTGATTAATTTCTGTCCCCACGTGTTTCAGAGTAGAGCTCTGCACCGTGGGGTTTTCACAAGGGTCCTTTATGTGAATGAGGAGGGAGGGGAGCCGCGGAGAGATTTGAAGATGGAAGGTGGATAACAAACCAGAGGAAGTGCCCTCTAGAAGCTGAAGACGTGAGTGAGAAAGGGTCTTCCTCTGGAGCCTCCAGGAGGAACACAGCCCTGCTAACAATTGGAGCGAAACCTGCCAGGTCCCGCTCAGTCCACTCTGACTCACAGCCACCCTGCAGGTGTCGGGGTCCTCCAGGGGGGATTTTTTTTTACCAGATCACCAGGCCTTTCTTCCAAGGCACCTCCAAGCTATTGAGACCCATTTGGACATCTGCTCTCTGGAACTGTAAAATAATAATTGGAGTTGTGTTAAGCCATTCAATTTGTGGTAACTAGATATTGCAGCTCCAGAATATACACTATACCAAGTCATTGAAGTTGTTGGGATAATATTTTTCTTTAAATTTTACTTCTTTTGTTAAAAATATAGACAGTAAGGCATCTTCCAGTTCAGCAGCTTCTCCATGTAGTGCACCGGCTTTCAGTATATACCCAGGTTGTGTAGACCTTCACGTGCCCTTTTGAGCTGTTCCTGCCTCATTAACAGACTCAGTACCCCCTAAGTTTCCTAGTTTGTAATTGGTGGAGTTAGTTTGATCCCATGTAGCTAGCTCATTAAAGAGCATAGTTCTCAAGGCTGACTTTTTTTTTTTTAATTTCAGGTGTTTTTATTAAGTCATCTCTAGGTTTTTTTTTACAAAGAATTTTTTTAAATAATTTTAATGAGCATTTACAGAGATTTTGGATTTCCATTCATTCATTGCTGCACTTCTCTCCCCGCCCATTGCCCCCCCCAACCCCCAGTTCGCTCCTCTCTTTCAAAAGTAAAAGAAACACTCCCTCCCTGGTACACAATCTCCACGCACCCCTCCCACTGCCCCAAGTACATTCCACTATGCAACCTTAATTGTGGACTCTTGTGATAACCATAATACCCTATCATACATCGCTTTTAAATTATTCTCTCCCTCATCTGTTTCAGTGCAGTACACACAATATATCCAGTTTCTCTCAGTCTTACCCCAACCCTGATATCAGTCCCATTTTACAGCAGTGGCACCATGCAGTATTTGTCCTTTTGTGACTGAGATATTTTGCTCAGCATAATGTCCTCCAGGCTCACCCATTTTGAATAATATTGCATGAGTTCCTTATTTTTCAGTGCAGCGTAGTATTCCATTGTGTGAATATACCACAGCTTCTCTATCCATTCGTTTGTTGATGGGCACCCGGGTTGTTTCTAGCTATTGTGAACAGAGCCATGATAAACATGGGTGTGCATATGTCTGCTTGGGTGCCAGTTCTGGTCTCTTTGGGGTATATTCCCAGTAGTGGAATTGCTGGGTCAAATGGTATCTCTAATCGCAACTTTTTGAGAAAGCGCCTTACCACCTTCCACAATGGTTGCACCATTTTACACTCCCACCAACAGTGAATAAGTGTTCCAGTTTCTCCACAACCTTGCCAGCATTTGTTGCTTGCTGTTTCGAAGGGCTGACTTTTTAATTACTGTTGTTGTTGTTGTTATGTGCCTTCGAGTTTCCTGCGACTCATTACGACCTTACATACAACAGCTCTGCAGCCTGCCATATCCTGAACCAGTCTTTCTGACTCCAACACACCTACCCCCGTTACCCAGTTACTGTCAGTCCATCTCATCTGTGATGTGCTGTCCCTCCACCCTTCCGAGCATGATGTCCTTCTCCAAGGATCTGTCCCTTCTGGTCACATGCTAAACCAGTTGAGGTTTTTTTAAAAATTATTATTTTATTTCTTTATTTTTCATTTCAATGAAATTATTACTATTTGTGTGTGAGTGTACCGTCAACTAACATCTGACTGGTACAGGAGGAGACTGTCCCTCCTTCCCCGGCAGAGCATCTGGTGGATTCGAACCGTGCGCCTCTGAGATTGTAGTTGCAGCTCCTTGCCACTAGACCACCAGAGCTCCCCTTAAACCAGTTTTAAGAAGACTTCTGGGGATAATTCTGGTTGAAGATTTAGAGATTGCCTCAGGGCAGTGCTTTCAGGGGTTCATTCAGCCTCTATGGTTCCAGAAAGTCTGCATTCCACGAGGATTTGAAATTCTGTTCTACATTTCCTTCCTTTTGGTTAGAATTCTCTTATGAAATCTTTGATCAAAATGTTCAGCAGGGGTAGCCAGGTGCTATGGTTGCCTGTTCCTCTGATCTCTGGTACAAAAGGCAGTGGTCTGTTGAGGGAGTTGCTCAGACGTTTCCCTCTTCCTCTGCTGGCTTTCCTTGTCCCTCAGTTGCTTCAGATGAACAGAGACTATTGTTGTGACTTTTGCAAGCGTTTACAATCCCAAACACCATGCCGCCAAGTAGTAGTTAGAACAAAAGAACCAAACATGCTATTAGGCCAATTAACTGAGGGGCACCAAGTAACAGTGACCCAGACCTCTCCAGGCTGTGATTGACCAAGTCTCCCCACGCCTGTGATTGGTGGTACGTCAGTAGCAGCTCTTTGGCTGGTGGTGGTAGTGTTGTTGTTGTTGTAAGTGTGTCTTTCACACATGCTGGGATAATATTTTCAGAAGTACCTAGCTCTTTTGTGTCTTTAAAGATGTATGTAAATATTTTACCCCCAAATCTTAGTGGCTGAAAACAGTAACCCTTGAGGGTCTCTTACAGTTTTGGGGTTAGACAGGGCTGGACACTTCAGGTTTTGCCTGGTGGTCTCTCATGTGGGTGCCGTCTGAGGATTTCAAGGCAAAACATCAAGTGGTTTGTTTGGAGCACTAGAAATGCCACCTCTCTTCCTCTTTCCGCAGCCTTAGGGGGTCTCTCTTTGTCATGGGGTTCTCCTGCTAACAATTGGAGCAAAACCCGCCAGGTCCCACTCAGTCCACTCTGACTCACAGCCACCCTGCTGGTGTCGGGGTCCTTCAGGGGGGATTTTTTTTAACTAGATCACCAGGCCTTTCAGGGGGGGAGCCAGCCTCCTTCCCTCATCTCTCAAGGCTCTAAATAACCAGAATTCCATGAGGGAAGAAACAGAAGCTGCAGATCAGGATGAGCACAGCCCAGACAGCAGTGTCACACATGCTGTATTATGTCTTCAGGACAGCCCCAGGCAAAGACCAGCATTAATGTGAGGGGCCTGCACAGACCCCAGAACGGGGCACTGAGGTTCAGGCCATCCCCAGGTTGGCGCTCTTGAGCCTGAATCTCCACGCCACTGTTTGTTAGCTATGTGGGAAAGGAACTTGACCTCTCTGAGCGTCTCTTTCTATAATTATCAAATGACAGTAAGAATGGAATTTCCCTCCCAGGATTCTCTCAAGAATACAGCAAGACGGTGCGTATCCTGAGCATGGCGTGTGGCTGACAGCACTGACTGTGGGCCCGCGTTTATGTTATTGGTACAGTATCTGATGTGTGAGAGTTGCCACCCACTAGCTGACAACTAGGATAGAGACTTGCTGCTTCCAGTCCCTGCTCTGTGACGTATCCTGTTATAAAATGGGGAGAATAAGTGTAGCATCAGAACCCAGGACCAGCGCAAAGCTCATTCCACGAGACGGCGGGCACACTTGCCTCCACTTTCCAGCCTTTTCCAGGCTGACACAGCTGTCCCTCCCATGGTGCTCTGCTTCTCTGCTGGCTTCAGCAGTCAGTTGCAGTGACCGCAGAACTCACAGGCCACTGTCAGAGCGTAATGGCTTTATAAGGCAGTAACGGGGGTACAGCTTGGGGTCAGGATCAACAGGCTGCACTTCAGCATCAGGAAGCAGGTGAAATTTGATTTCTGGGCCCAGGCAAGCCTGGCCCGCTCAGTCGCCACACACAAAAGAGGCTTCTCTGTCTTTGACCTGCCTGCTTTTGGCCTATCCTCTGCTGTCTGATCCAGCCTCCAGCCAGCATAGTGGTTTGAGTCCACTCTCTTAGCTGCACTTGGTGTAGCAGTTTTCTGCTTTCACCACTGTTTTTGCTGCATGGGCCTCTTTTGACACCCCTGTTTTTAGTGCACGGCCTTCTAGCTGCGTTATGTTCTTTTAGGAAGGCTTTTCTCTGCCTGTTTTGTCTGCTGCTTCTCTCTCTCTCTTCTTTCCCCTTCTCTCCTATCAGTTAACCTCTGAGTGGTTGGCTGCATATATAAGCACATTCCTGGTCAGTTTGACCATAAAGGGCCCACCCACCAGGGCCATGAACTGACCAGTCTCCTTTGACCTGGGCTGTGGCAACTTCATTTGCATACTTGGCTGACCAATCTCTGTAAGATGTCTCCCAATCACGGGGCATGGCCCAGGACCAGATGGAGGGCGTAGAAATCAAAGCATCCTTATTTATAGCTTTACCCAGGAAATGACACTAAACTTGGACAAAAATACCAAACCCTCTAGGATAGAAAACTAGGACAGAATTAAAAATGCCACATAAAGGAACTCATTTTGCCACATCCAGACAAGTCAGTTTACCCCTCTGTGCCTCCCCTCAGCCTCCCTCTTCTCAGCACACCCCGTGACCAGGTCTGATGAGGGGAGATTTAGTGTACCCACAGAGACCCTCAGGACAGGGCCTCTAAACTCAGTAACTGCAGTGTGGACAAGTGGCCAGGAGAGGGCGTTTGGAGCCAGCCTGGTGTGACTGTTCTTCCTTTCTGTAAATTCTTGTCCTCAGTTTTTCTTTCTCTAAATTGGGTGATTATGTCAATTACATCAGTTAGTATTCATAAAGCACTAGACAGTGCCTGACCCCAAAGTGATGGCTAGACTCTGGTGAACGTGGTCACACCACATCACCTCAGTGCCCAGTCTTACACCTACATGCCTCTGCCTACGGCCCCTGGTCGCCTGAAGTGGGCCAGCAGCCAGTTCCCCAGGCCTCTGGATGGCAGGGTCCCTCCTCCGTGGTCAGCTTCCTGGAGCTCAGGACCTTCTCAGGAGCTATTTCTTTCCTTCCTTTTAACTCATTATTGAGATCTGAGTGAAAATTCACAAAGCAGATTGCTCTGGATTCAATCATTCACGCTCATTTCGTTCTAGGACACGTTGTATCCGAGCTTCCCCACTCTCTCTGTGGTTCTGTTTCCATTCATCCCTCTGTCCTGCCCCCTCTGCCTTCTGAGCTTCTCCCTGGACCAGCCTTTGTGGTCCTACGTGGTTGGGTGTTCTCAGGGCTTAGCCCCACCCTGGTTTACCCCCCACCTTCCGGAGCCGTCTCAGGAACCATTTCTGCTGAGCATCCTAGAGGGATGCCGCTTGTCTGGTCAGGAGCCAAGGTGAGATTACATCGATTACATCGCTGAGAAAACAGTCGGCAGGCAGACAGAGCGGGGCAGCGGGGCCGCAGAGAGAGCCTCCCAGCCCTAACAGCTAATGCCGCATGAAATATTAAAACCTCCTTTAAATGAGTGACTGCGAGGGAGAAAGGGGGAGCCTCTCAGAGCTGGGGCGGGTGGGGAAGGCGGCAGGAGTCAAGGAGGGGGTGAGCATTGAAGCCATTAGAGTCTGGGGCAGACACAGATGCACGTGGCCGCGAGCTGTGCCTGTGGGCTGTGGTGTAGGGAAGCTGGAGGAGAGAGACAGTCTTGAGTGAAGCCAGGCGCCAGCAGTTACCCGATGCAGTGTGGGCACTGGGACACCCCCACCCTGCCGCTGCACACAGCATTAGTTAGCTCTGGGGAGAGATTGAATAAGTGTCCTCTAAGAATATGTGGCCATTGACTGCACACCGTGTGGGCTTGGGGCCTGCAAAGGACTCTGGAGCGGTTCTAGAAATAACAGGGGGAACAGCCCCAGGTCTGTGTGCCCTGAGCGAGCAGAGAGCCTTCCTGGAAGCGCTGCCTCTGTCCTGGCCTCAGGGAATCCCTCAGCTCCAGTCCTGGCTCTCAGTAATGATACCACAGACCGCACCCCTGAAATCTGGCACTGAAATCAGTTCAGGATTCAACTTCCAGCCAAAACATAGAGCAGCGTATAAGATGATCAATAAAACCAGAAGTACAGGCACTCCTTACAGCGATCAGCTAGACAAGACCAAAAGGGCAGGGTTTACTCAGAGATGAAGCTCACGAAGCTGGATAGGCTAGCTGGATAGGAGAGGAGAAATGGAAACGGGAGGCACAGGGAGGGAGTGGGAGGAATGCTGTTACAACATGGGGCTTGTGATCAGTGTTGCAAATAAGTGTGTGAGTTGTCAAATAATTTGCTTTGTAAACTTTCACTCAAGTCACAGTAAAAGGTGAATTTTTTAAAAATTGCATAGCAAAGGGAGAAGCAGGCACCAGGAACAGAGTCCACAGAAACCAAGGCTGGAGGTAAAACAACCCATTGCCATGGGGCAATCTCATCCTGTACCAGTCAGATCTGATTTGACGGTACATGTAAAAATAATACAATAAAAAAAAATTAAAAAAACAAACAAAAAACAACCCATTGCCTTCACACTGCTTCTGATGCCTACTGACTCTCCATTGGGTTTTATAGGAAGACACTGCCCACCTTTCTCCTGAGGAACAGCTGAGGAGTTCGAACTGCCCACCTTTTGGTTAGTAGCCCAACACCTAGCTCATTACTCCACCAGCACAAACCATTACAGAAACTGGAGTGGTCAGATGTAATTATGTAATATCCAAAGGATTAAAGAAGGGCATTGGAACAAAACTCATTGAGTAAAATGAATTTTATTTTTTATTTTTTTAAATGGCAGGAAGTTTGTAAAAGAACCAAGTAGAACTTCTGGAAATGATAAACTAGAATTGACTTTGAGATAAGGGCCAGGTTAAACACTGCTACTGAGAGCATAGGTGAGTAGGAGGATAGAAGACCTGAAATGGCAAGAAGTGAGTGAGGTCCAGGGAGCGGCGGGAGCAGGGGGCTCCCCTTAACTGCCCCATGGAAGGGCTGGACACGGTTATTTTTAACAATCTCTAGAGAGGAGCCTCGTGCACCAGCATATGACAGTCACTTCCCTGGAGTCTATTTATAATCTCCTGAGCATCACATCGCTTGGTAGGAGCCAGCGAGGCTGCTGCTGACCACACATTTTTTATGCCTGTCAAGGACTGGGAGCTCTAGTGGTAAGAAGGTGCACTGCAGTTCTACAGGCCTAGGGTTCGAATCCACCCGCTGTTCCACTGAAGAAAAATGGGACAGGCTCCTCCCATGTGATTAAACTGTCTCTAAAGTCCTCTGGAAGACCAACTACGTGTTCTTACTCTACAGTACAGAACAGTCAAGGAAGGGGAGCTCTGGTGGCCTAGTGGTAAGAAGCTGCACTGCAGTCTGAAAGGCATATGCTTCGAATCCACCAGCTGCTCCGTTTTAGAAAGATGAGTCATTTCCTCCTGTGCAATGAAGTGTTTCTGAAAACCCAGGTCAGCTATGGTTCAGTTCCCACTCGACTGTACTCAACAATGATCAAGGAAAGAAAGAGTCCTAGTGACATGGTGCGCTCCGTGTTATGCTGCTAATTCAGATCTACGAGATGCTCCGTGGCGGGAAGGTGAGGTAGGAAGCTGAGGTAGTCTCCTTCTGTGAGGATTAGCAGCCCAGGAAACCCATGGAGGCTCCCTGTGTGTTGGAATTGACCCAGCAGCAGTGGAGATCAAAGAAAGAAAGAGGCTGGGTGGGGCAGAGGTCAGGCAGCTGAAAGGTTGCCAGTTCGACTCTACCAGCCTCTTCACAGGAGGAGGATGTGATGGACTACTTCTGTTCTAGAATGATCTACCCCTGAGACCCTGTAATGCAGTTCTCTGTCCTCTAAGGTTCATTTGAACTGGAATCGACTGGAAGGCAGTGAGTTTGCTTTTGAGTTTCTCAAGGAAAAGAAACCCTGGGTGATATAAACGGTTAATGTGCTGAACTGTTAACCAAAAGGTTGGTAATTCGAGGGCACCTCAAAGTACCTCAGAAGAAAGGCCTGGCAGTTCCCTTCCCCAAACCATTGAAAACCCAGCAGAACACAGTTTATTTAGACACACACAGGCCACCATGAGTCACAGTCTTTGAACATTTCTGAGCATGAATGTATGTAAAATTATTTATTAATTGCATTGGTTAAAATGTTGTATTTAGGCAAGCTCTGGTGGCCTACGGGCAAGAAGTTGCACTGCAATCCTAGAAGTGAGCGGTTCAAATCCACCAGATGCTCTGCTGGAGAAGGAGGGACAGTCTCCTCCTGTACCAGTCAGATCTGATTTGATGGTTGTTGTTAAGTGCCGTCGAGTCGCAAGCGATTCATAGCGACCCTATGAAGGAGAGTCCTCGATGCTTGGGTACCTTTCATCCTCTCTCCAGGATTTGATGGTACACACAAAAATAATTTTTAAAAAAATTTAAAAAGCTGTATTTATAAATACAGTTAATATGTAACAACTATATTGTCTACATTTATTGCATGTAAAACAAAGAGGCAAAAATGAACAATGTTTTAAAAATAAGAGTGTAATATTTTTTATTCATGGCCCAACAGAGTTTTCAGTGCTCACTAAAGAGAGTTTCTTCCACAGACCTGGCTGCGTGAACTTGGGGGGCTTTTGGGGTTACCCACCTTTAGAGACGAGTGCTGGCCTTTCAAAGCCGACTTGTTTTTTTATGGTCATCCAAGCTGTAAAAACCTAAAGCTGAGACGGCAGATCCAAATGGGAGAAGTGTGTTGTGGCTACATTTAATCCTGGTGCTCATTTCTTATTCCCGTCCTTTAATTATGCAGAGGCGGTTGATGCATTTGCTCTGCGCTTGCGTTGTTAAGGGTGCCGGCCAAGATGTCTGAGCAGAAGGCTTTTAAAGAAGCCTCTCGTGCTCCAAAGGTGAGCTCTGGTGGCCTGGTGGTGAGGAACTGCGCTGCAGTCCCGAAGACATGGTCAAAGCCACCAGCTGCTCCGTGGGAGGAGATTTGGGCAGTCTCCTCCCGTGCAATTAACTGCCTCTGAAACGCGGCTGGACGGTCAGCTGTGGTCAGTTTCGACTCAGTGATAACACAGCAACAACAGCACAAAGCAGAGAATAGCAGCCCAGGAAGTCTACTTGCCTGAGCTGTAATACCCCAAATGGACAGGAGGGGGCGCCCGTCTGCCTCTGAGTCCTGCAGACGAGGTGGCATCTGGCTGACAGGAGCCCTCCCAGGGCTTTTGAGGTCACCTCTGTAGAGGGCATCTCTGGATGCCCAGGATGGCATCATTTTTACACTCTCTCCTCCAGTTTCCCTCCTCTCCATCAAAGCAAAAAATAACCAGAATTTCTGGTAATTTCTTTACGTGTCTCAAGAAGCACTTCCTCTGTCCTCCTTGTATGTCTCTCCTTGAGACGACGACTTCTTTTTTTTTTTTACTAAATAAGCTTGCTCATTAATGGGGGCTCAGAGAGAGAGAGCTGCCTGGACAAGGATCGGGAAGTGTTAGAAGCGCAGGCCCCTGCGGGCTAAATCGGCCCAGGCTACCTGGATGCGAGTCTGCAGCCCCAGAACCGCGTCCTCGTAGGCATGGAAAGCGGTCACGCGATAACTCACGGTGCCCACGGCAGAGCAGCCGTCTGTCACCAGCATATAGGCGGGCAGTGGCCGCAGAAGCTCCTCGCAGATCAAGAGTGGCTTCCAGGCCCAAGGTGGAGCCCAACAGTGCCAGACCCCACACCCACTGCGCCAGCTTTGTCATGGTGCCCGCTCTCCGGCTCACCTAACCTCACTTCTGCTCCTTGGTGGTCTGGTCTGTCCTCGCCTGTCCTCGCCAGCCCCATTCAGCCGTCAGCCTACACTGACTTCTGTGCCCAGCATCTCCTTGAGACTTCTTGATCAGCTTCTCACCGTCCCACCCTGAAGTCAGGATGGCCCCCTAGAGGTGCCCCTCCACCTCACTGGGATCTGACTCCTTCTCTTTCCCTCCATTGTTGATGTACCTTCACATCGGAACCGACTCACGGCTGCGCCTCCAGCGGTTTTCAGAAGCTGTAAATCAGGTAGGAGGAGAGTTCCCCTCTCTCTCCCACAGGGCAGCTGATGGGTTCAAACCTCACACCTTTGAGTTGGCAGCATAGCTCCTTACCACTAAACCACCAGGGCTCCTTAGCTCCCCCATAGGGCAGTGTAGACCTATCCCACTCCTAGCGTTTTCCAGGCTGTAAAGTTTGTCTCATTTTCTCCCAGGGAGTAAAGCGCAAGCCTTTTAGTTAGTACCTTAAATACTTAATCTCCAGGGTTCTCTCTGAGGTTCTGTTGTGGTTGACACCCTCCACCGAGCTCACTTGTTGTGTCTGTCTGTCTGTGTGTCTCTGTCTCTCTCTCTCACTTACTCACTCACTCTTATGCTTCAGCCTTCCTCCAGCTTCCACATACTTCATGCATCTGATGAGCAGCGTCAAATATATTATCATTTTGTCTCTTTCAAAATGATTCAAAGTTTATCTTACTTTCAGTTGCTAGTATTTATCCTGTTTTTCTCCTTTTCACATTGTGGTTGCAGAACTTTCTAAATTTACTAAAGTGTTGTATGCTTTTGGTGAAAGAAAAAGTTGGACCCAGATCTGTCTGTGTTCATCTGCAAGTGATTCAAAGTCTGGCCAATAGTGACTTCATTCCAAAGAATTCATGTTTCTTGCTGGCTTTACAGTAAGCCCTTAGGAAGGTGGCTCAGGAATGTCATCATGGATCTGAGGGCTCTTCCTGTTTCTTCTATCTTTGGGTGCAGGCAGTGACTCTCCTCATGGCCTCAAAAGGGCTGCTGGAGCTCCAGGCATCCTGCTTTGATACTGCAGTAAGGGAAGACTTTGGGGAAAGGCAGACAGAGGGTAGACAGATAGAGGGCTCTCATCAAAGAAGGAAAACCCTTTCCCAGAAACCCCTGGGGATACTTCTTGTTGCTGATTGGCCAGAACTGAGTCACTGACCACCCCTTGCTGTGGTAGGAGGTCAGGGTACTGAGTGTGGGCTTCTAGATTCCAGTGGAGGCATGGGAGGATGGAGTTTAACAAGACCATGAATAATGTAAAGGATTATATTCTTATTTATGATTATAAATAATAAAAGCTCCCAGGCTATTCTAAAGCCTTTTATGTGTGTCGATTCTCACCACAGTTTTACAAGGTTTTCATTACTGCCACATTACAGATGACGAAACCGGGCAGTGCTGGTGACCAGTCTGCCTCGGGGCTGGTGGGTAGGAAGCAGTGGGGCTAGGATTACAGCCCAGACAGTCTGGCTCCGGTCTGACTTAACCACAGGGCTCTCTGCTCACCTCCCAGCCACATTCCCCTCAGGCAGGTGCCGAGTCTCCTGCCACGTGCTTGCCGTTCACGCCAAAGCCTTAAACACCAGCAGCACCTCTGCAAGCCTCTTGCTTCACTCAGAGTCCGCCTCTTGCTTCAGGGGACGAAGTGGGGGTGCAGAGATTGAGGAACTTTCAAAAGGTTCCAAAGCCATTAAGCAGCAGAGCTAGGATTTGAACTCAGGACTTTCTGACTCCAGAGTTCAGTAAGCCCTTAAGTCTTAGCCTCCCTGCTCTCTTCTGCTGTCTCATAAATGCCAAAATGCCCTCTAGTCCTGGGCTCTACAGTCTGCTGGTGTGGGAAGAAGAGGTGGCATTTATTGTTATTTTATTCTGGAGTGGGGACAAGCTGCGGTCCATTGTTGTTGTTGTTGTTAGGTGCCCTTGAGTCGAGTCTGACTCTTTGCAACGCTGTGCACAGCAGATCTGAGGTCTGTCCTGTCCTGTGCTGCCATCGTCATCCCTGACATTCTCAAGCCTATTGCTGTAGTCACGGTGTCAGTCCACTTGGTTGAGGGTCGTCCCTGCATTTTCTCACCTTCCACTTTTCCAAACAGGAGGTGAATTTCCAAGGAATAACCCAGAGCATGTAAGACAGAGCCTCACCATCCTTGCTTCCGGGGAGCATCCTGGCTGCACTTTGCCCAAGACTTACCTGGTTGGTTGGCAGTCTGTGGCATACTCAGTACTTTTCTCCAGCACCACAACTCAAAGGCATCAGTTTTTCTTCTGCCCTCCTTATTCATTGTCCAGATCTCAGAGGGATAGCAAGTGATTGAAAACACCATGGTGTGAATCGAGCGCACCTTAGTCTTCAAGCTATCGTCACTGCTCCTGAGTGGTCTGGAGAAGTCCCTGATAGCGGACTTGCCCAGTGCAATATGTCTCCTGATCTCCTGACTGCTGGTGTGGAGGGGGTTGATTGTAGGTCCCAGTAAGATCAAACGTTGACCATTTCAGCCTTTATCCATCTATCACGAGGCTGTATGTGTTTCTGCTGCCTTGGGACAGACTCAGAAGAGCGAGGTCATGTCCCTGGAAGCTTTCCACTCCTGTTGTTCCACCTGCTGGTGCAGCTGCCACCGTTCCCACAATTCTTAGCCTCAGGGCATCACTGGGCAAGCTTTAAACCAGTTAGGACACTTCCAGGGGCAGCCAGGGCAAGAACTCGTTTACTCTGCATAATAATGAATAGTGGCTATTAATTGTTTTTGCTCATTCTTCTAAGTGGTCTAGCACTGGTCTGTGGATTGCTGTACAGAGGTAACTCGTGGTTGCTGTGATGCTAAACTCTGTCTGTGACACTGATGTGCCAAATGCGATAATGGTTACCCCCATGGGTAACCACGGACAGTGTTTGGTGGAGCTTCCCAATTAAAACAAGCTTGGAAGCAGGAGTGGTATCCACTTCCAAAATAGCTTTCCTCCAGAAACCCTATGAACATGGAGAAATGACCAAGGTCTTTTTTTTTTTTTTTAGTGTTCAGGTCTTTTGTTCATAGGATCTCTATGAGTTGTCTATGACTCGATAGCATTTAACAACAACAATAATTCTATCTTAACAAGTTCCCCTAACCACCTTTTTAAGGGATTTATGATCATCCTAGTTGTAAGAATGCAGAGATACTTTAGAAAAACTAGTTACTCAAGGCTACAAGGTAGATAGATGGTCAAGTCTCACTGGCTTCCAGACTCTGCCTATTCTGTTTCTTTAGTAACAAGTGGTTGTTTCTATCTCCCCCCACCCCAGGTGAAAGCTCTGTGTCATGTAATGTACACACCTAAGGTGTATAGTTCAAACTAGCAGCACCAGAACACAATTAAAGAGAATGTTGACACATTTGCAAAAAATGTAATCAAATCATTGAACAATGTGTCTGGAAATTGCCAAATGGGAACCTAACTTGCTGTGTAAACTTTCTCCAAAAATATGGCAAAGTATTATTAAAAAGAAAGTACCGTACCTTCAGTGAGTATGGAACAGAGTACCTCCCGTGTAGCCAACAGACAGGACAAGGAAACATTGCCCTCACCCCAGGAAGTTCTTTCTTTCTCTTCTCTGTCAGCACAACTGATGTCACCTTTCCCTGTAGACTAATTCAGCCTGTTCTTAGACATTATATGAATGGGATCGTACCGTATGTACTTCCTGTCTAGCTTCTGTTCACATGGTGCTTTTGAGCTATTTCCTTGCTGTTGAATGCCTCAATCGTTTTGGTCTTTTGTGTGTGTGTGTCTGTGTGTGTGTGTACCATCAAATCATATCTGACTGGTACAGGAGGAGATTGTTCCTTCTTCTCCAGCAGAGCATCTGGTGGATTCAAACTGCACACATCTGGGATTGCAGTGCAGCTTCTTGCCACTAGACCACCAAAGCTCACCAGTGTCTTTTATTTTTAAGTAGGAGCCCAGTGGAGTCCTTGGGGGACACAAACAGGCACTCACTACTAGCATAAAAGTTAGCGGTTCAAACCCAACCAGAGTTACCTTGAAAAGCCTGTTGAGTACTTCTGCTCTCCAGAACGTCAGGTCCCCAGGAGCCAGCAGGAGCTCGAAGGCCACTAACAGCAGCCGTAACGCAGGGTATGGACAGACCAGACCGCGATCGGTCCCCTGTCTGCTGATCCACCCCAGCTCTTCTTAATAAAGTGGCTGTGCACATTCTTGTACAAATCTCGATGTAGGCATATATTTCAGATGTCTGTGTAAAAGGTCCTTTCTTCTCCTGCAAAGGCGTGTCTGTCCTTGGGGACGCAAGAATTGAAGGCAGAAAAACATGGACTGGGAGAGGTCTAGGACAGCTTTCCCCTCTCAGGCTCAAGCTCACACATCCAACAGTGAATTACAAAAAAAGAGAAAAAAATTCCTGGAAACTTTTATTAACAATAATACTTCCCCCACCCCTCCGGCCCAAGAAATAAACAGGCTTTTATTGCACTGTTTGAGAGGGATGCCAGCTGACCTCTTGCGTGTGTGCAGAAGGTCAAAATGGCACGAGGGCAGTCAGGGGCAGTTTCTTTTTATAACACTTTTTATTTGACAACGTTGTCACTTTAGTAATGCTAAGTCATTCAGTTCTTAGGAAATTTTTTGTTTTAAAGGGAAAAATTATTTCAGAAATACTCATATGAATCAATATGTCAATTAGTACGGTGAGTCAAGAGCATTTAGATTTAGAATAGACCTGCCAGTAAATATGTCATTTTGGGGATGACAATAACATGACTAATGTAATGTTATGAGGGATTTTTATTCCTGTTAAAACTTGCTGTATTTAGAATTACTAATTCTCAACAGATAATTTATTTTGTTGAACGCTAAGATGAAATAGAAACTTGAGTCATTAGAATTCTTTTTCATGAATTAATAAATTCATTTCCTATGAATTATAGTAAACCCACACACACAGAGAAAATTTGTTTAATAATAAGTGTGCTTGTAGGGGAGCTCTGGTGGCCTAGTGGCAAGGAGCTGCAACTACAATCCCAGAGGCTCATGGTTCAAATCCACCAGATGCTCTGCCGGGGAAGGAGGGACAGTCTCTTCTTGTACCAGTCAGCTCTGATTTGATGGTATACACACACACACACACACACACACACACACGTGTGCTTGTGCTCAAAGTTCACAAACCCATCTTTAGCTCCCATGTGAACTTTGTTCTTTAAATTTCTCTTTTTATTTTAATGGCATTTATAAGATAAATATTTTTATCACTAAGAAAGAGGATTGATGCCTTTGAGCTGTGGTGCTGGAGAAGAGTGTTGAATATACCATGGACTGCTAGGAGAACAAACAGGTTTGTCCTGGAGAGGGTGAAGCCAGAGTGTTCCCTGGAGTCAAGGATTCTGAAGCTTCGTCTGACATATTTTGGGCATGTTGCAAGGAAAGGGACATCATGTTTGGCAGAGTGGAGGGAAAGCGAAGGAGAGGAAGACCTTTGGCGAGATGGATCAATTCTGTGACTGGAGCAGTGGGAATAAGTGCGTTTGAGATGGCTAGGTTGGCACAGGATAGAACAGCATTTAGAGCTCTTGTACATAGGGTCACTATGAGTCGCAAGCGACTCAATGGCACATAACAACAACAACAAAGTTCCTCCTTGTTGCCAAACTTTATGCTTGTCCTTGTCTGTGGGCCTCTTCAAGGATTTCTGGTGGCCTAGAGGGTAAAGAGCTGGGTTGCCAACCCAAAGGTAGGCAGTTTGAATCCACCAGTTGCTCTGCAAGAGAATGAGGGTATTCTTGTCCCTCTGTGATTTACAGCTTCTGAAATCCTGCTGCAGAGTCAGCTGTGGGTTGGTTCCAACTCAACAGCAATGAGTGGGTGAGTGGTGACTTGAATCGTCTGATGTTAAGGGGTCCCTTGGACTGGGTTTCCACTTCTTTTCTTCAGTTTTGGCTTGTTGGGAGAGTGACTTGACTGAGACTGTCAAAAGCACGACCTCCCTTCATCAGCACTTCCTTCTACTTCCTCAATTCGTTCTTCTGCTTCAGAGAGTTTCTGGGCTGGTACCCACTCCCCTGCTTTTTCCCTTTTACATAGGAGTTTCACGTTCTCCAAGCATATTTTTGGAACAAGCATAACTTAAGTGGCCATTTCCCTCACATTCACAGCACTTAGATTTAACAAATTGATGCCTTTGAGCTGTGGTGTCAGAGAAGAGTATTGAATATACCATGGACTTCTAAGAAAATGAACAGCTTTATCCTGGAGAGGGTTAAACTAGGCTACTCCTTTTTTTTTTTTGAAAGATTTATTCGATCTGAAGAGAAACAAGAGTATGTAATTTTTTTTTTGAAAAGGTAATTTAAAAAATGGCTGCAGTTAAAGACACTGGAAGCAAGCTACCAGAAATTCAAGCTGGAGCAAACTGGGAATAAGGGTTCTCACTGCTGATGCCAGGTGGTTCTTGGCTGAATTTACCGGTGTCTATGCAAAACTTTGTGTAGACCATAACAAGTTACGGATAGTACTGCAAAGAATGCTAACTCATTTAATTGTGCTCATGGGGAATGTGTACAATGACCAAGAAAAAAAGCAATTTGAACAGAACAAGGGATATCATAGTTGAAAATCAGAAAAGGTATCTTTATCTACATGCTAAGCAAACAATCTAAGAAACTGGACTATATGAAGCCCATGACATCAAAACTAGAACAAGGGTGATTAACTTGCAATATCAGATGTATCTTACAACCTTGCCTGGTGGAACCAAACTGGACTAGAACCACATAATGAAGATCCAAGACTGTGGCCTTTTTAGAGTCATAAATTATAATAAGAATTCTCAAAACTAGACACACAAGCATTATCTTGGTAAGAGAAGGTAGTTCTCATGAATTTCACTTCACTTGACTCTACATCCATTGCACTAGCACTCAAGAATTCAGATTACAGGGGGTGAGAGTCGGGGGAGGGCTGGGCAGGGAGAGAAGTGCAGCAATGAATGAATGGAATTCTAAAATCCCAGTAAATGTTCATTAAAATAAAAAGAAAAGAATTCCGATTACATCCTGCATTAAGTCAATCTGCAGCAAAAGACCCTATTATTCAAAAACGAAGATACCACTTTGAGGCCTAAGATGTGCCTGGCCCATCCTAGTATTTTCAATTGCTTACATTACATGTGGAATCTGGATAACAAACTAGGAAGACCAAAGGCAGGCCT
>NW_006400065.1:1551681-1564123 GCF_000299155.1 Elephantulus edwardii | reverse complement strand
GCAGTGCAACACCCTACAGACTAAGCCACCTCTTTTTTTTTTTAGCATGATCTCCAGTCAGCAGTAAATTCAAAGTCAGGTTTCGTTCCAGGAGTTGGAGCAAGAAGAAGCCCAGGTTCTCTTCCTCTAGTCAGACAAGGGCTGGGGCCTCAACACCCCTGGGTGACTCGGATGCCTTCGGCCACATCAAGTTTACGGGCGGCAGACTGAGTGGCCAGAGCCAGCTGGGACCTCCTCCACTGTGCACTCATAGGGTCTCAGGCCGATGGCTTTTTCTATGGAGGACCAGCTGGGACTTCCAATCAAAAGCTTGGCCACAGTCACCAGAGAAGTGTCGTTTATGTCCAACATGGCTCTTACAATGGATGACCAGCTGTGACTTTCAGCTGAAGCTTCATCCACACTCCTCACAAGGATAGCTGAAGGGGCCAGTGGGGATGTGCCAGGGACGCGACCGTGGCTCTGGAGTGATTGGTGGTGGTCTCTCAGCACTTCCAAATGCCGGCTGGCTCCCTGCATGTGCTCGCCTATGGATGACGAATACTGACTTCCAATCAAATCCGAGGCCGCACTGCTCACATATATAGGGTTTCCTGAGTGGTGCCCGTGTCTCCAACCCAGGCCCGGGTGACGCGGCCCAGCCTTGTACACCACTGGCCTGCGGCACTGGGACATCCATGGTGGCTGGGCCATGCAGAGGCCAGACCTCTGGGGAGGCTGCGGGCGCTTCCAGGAGGCTCCTGCCCTCATCTCCCACAGAGATCACGGTCCCATACTTCTGAAGCATCGAGTCCCAGTACAGCTCCTTCTGTGATGTGTCTAGCAGCCCCCACTCCTGCATCCTGGGAGGAAGGAACGATGTAGAGGTTGTGTTCTGACATTCAAGGTGCCTCTCAGGTCCCTGGGCTGGAATCAGAGGAACAGGCGGAGCTATCTGCTGCCTGTCGGCATCTGGCTCCTCCTTCACGTTGCAGTTGAGCTGGGCAGGCCCCTCTGTCAGGGCAAGACGGGGTTCTGCAGAGCCTGAGGGGAGGTGACCCTGTGATGCTAATTTGGCTTTCTGAGGTGTTGGAGATACCTCCTGCCCTAGAACATGGGCTGTGATCCAGCCCAAGAGCTGCCCAGGGTCATGCTGCAGGCCTTCCACCAGGGCCACCACCTCCTCAGGGGTGCCTGGATGCTGCTCACGAACCCAGGCCTGGATCTCGGGGGGCAGCACCCCCAGGAACTGCTCCAGCACCAGCAGCTCCAGCATCTGCTCCTTGGAACGAGCCTCAGGCTGCAGCCACTGGTGGCACAGCTGGCGCAGCCGGGCCAGGGCCTCAAGGGGCCCAGCTGCTTCCTGGTAGCGGAAGCTTCGGAAGCTCAGGTGGGCGGCCTCCAGCTCCTCCAAGGTGGTTGTGGGGTCCACAGGAGGCAGGTAGAGGCCAGGCAGCATCCTTGTGTGGAAGGTCTTGTTGGAGTTGCCAGCAGAGTGCTTCAGGAATTCTGGAAGGGCCAGCTCCTCTAAGACTTTCTGCTGTTTGCTTGGAGCACTCCTGACACTCTCTTCTGTCTTCTTGGTCTTCTTGCTCTGCACTGCGTTGTATTCGCCTGTGTGGTGGCGTTTCAGGTGCCTTTCTAAGTTGGCTGCGTGGTCTCCAACCATGTCTGTGTTACAGATTTTACAAGTGCTTTTTATTTTCAATCTTTTCATACTTGAAGAACTCCCGACATGGATTCTCTCTGGTCCGTCCCATACTAGAATCTGACGGATTTCCGCTCGGTGCAGAAGTCGACGGAGGCAGCAGCTCCTTCGATGCCGGCCCGGTCTCCGCCCCGCCGCGCACCCGTCCCTCACATCTTCGCGGACTCGCGCGAGCGTGAGAGGACGAGCCGGGGCAGAAACGGCCACCCCCGGCATCCTGCGGAGCAGCCTGGACCGCGGCGCCGAGGCCCGAGGCCTAGGCTACTCCTTTGAGGCAAGGATTCTGAGGCTTTGTCTGACACACTTTGGACATGTTGCAAGGAGGGACCAGTCCTTGGAGAGGGACATCATGCTTGGGAGGGTGTAAGGACAGTGCAGCAGAGGAAGACCCTCGATGAGATGGATTGATTAAGTGACTGGGGTAATGAGGGTGGGTGTGTTGGAGACAGTGAGGCTGGCCCAGGACAGAGCAGGGTTTAGGGCTGTTGTACATAGGATCGCTATGAGTCACAGGTGACTCAACAGCACATAACAACAACAACAAGTGTCACTTTCAGACAAACTCAGAGTCTGTTCTATTGTCAGTAGCAATGTTTACTTTCATTATTCTACTGAGTAATTGTTCACATTTTCAGTTTTTTGTGTTGGTTTTCAAAAATTTTGTTTTTTAAATTATTGCATTTATTGGCATAAAGTTGTTCGTAGTATTAAAAAAATGGTTCATAATATCCCCTTGGTATTTTTAAAATATCCATAAAGTGTACAATGAGTGATGTTTCCATTTTCATCCCTGGCATTGGTAATTCAGCTTTTCTTTTTTCAAAAGTCAGTTCTGCTAATGTTGGCGAGAAACATCAGGCTGAGAAAGGTGGTGGGTCAGAGAAAAGCCCCCCCTCAAGGTGGAGTGACACAGTGACTGTAGCAGCGGCCTTGAGGGTAAGAGAGACCCTGCGGGTGGGGCAGGATGGGGCAGGGTTCAGATCCGTTCTTCATGGGGTGCTGTGAGTGTCAGTTGACTTGATGACACCTAACAATACAGTGATTCATCAAGGTACCTTTTCAGAGCTTTGTTGTTACAGAGTTTTGTTGAGGGAGGCCTCGTCTAATTTCTGCCATATCCTCTTTCTTTCTTTCCTTCTGTCCATTTACTGTAGGCTTAGTGGGCTTCTCCCAGTGTCTTCAGGTGGAACCTTAGATTAGTTAAGCTTTTCCCTCCTTTCTCCTACAGGCATGTAGATATAAATGTTCCTCTAAGAATTCCTTAACTGCACGTTGGCGTTGTGTATTCCTAGTCATTCAGTTCTGTATATTTGATAATTTTTCATGGGGGCTCTTCTTTAATGCATGGGTTCTTTAGAAATATGTTACCTAACTCTCAATGTCAGTGTTTTTTAATTATCTTAATGATACATTGGGAAAGTTGGCTGTGAGGGACCTCTCAAGAGTACAGAAGAGCAGTGATGTCAGGCTGGAGACTAAGGTGCGCCTGATCCGGGCTATAGTCTTCGCAGTTATGTGCTATGCATCAGAGAGTTGGACAGTGAATAGGGTTGATAGAAAGAGGATTGATGCCTTTGAGCTGTGGTGCTGGAGAAGAGTGTTAAATATACCATGGACTGCTAGGAGAACAAACAGGTTTGTCCTGGAGAGGGTGAAGGCAGAGTGTTCCCTGGAGTCAAGGATTCTGAAGTTTCGTCTGACATGCTTTGGGCATTTTGCAAGGAGGGACTGGTCCTTGGAGAGGGACATCATGTTTGGCAGAGCGGAGGGGCGTCGGAGAGGAAGACCTTTGGTGAGATGGATCGATTCTGTGACTGGAGCGGTGGGAATAAGTGCGTTTGAGATGGCTAGGTTGGCACAGGATAGAACAGCATTTAGAGCTCTTGTACATAGGGTTGCTATGAGTCCCTAGCCACTCAATGGCACATAACAACAACAACAACAACAACAATGATACATCTTTCTAGTTCATGTCCATGTTAGCAATTGTGTGCTACAAAAATAAAGAAATTCTGATAATACACAGAGAATAGGATGGAAAGTACTCCTATCCAATCCACTTTTCATTCTTTGTTAAGGATTCTTTGCTGAGAGTCGGCCACAGCCTGGCACAGTTTTCAGCACTAAAGACGCAGTTGCTTCAAAAGAGACCCAGGTCCCTGCTTCTCCTCTTGGTCTTGAGAGTCTTCTCATAAAACTCACTACTGTTGAAATAATTCCAACTTACAGGGTGACTTTATATGACACTGCAGGGGCCGGGGGGTGACATATATTAATGTACTGTTGACCTTAAGGTCTCAATCCACAAGCCGCCGCTCAGGAAGGAGAGGCAGTCTGCTGAGGTTTTGGAGGTTTACAGCCTCTGAAACCCAGTAGAGAGTCACCTTGTGTCAGAGCTGACTAATTCGGCCGCGGTGGGTGTGGAGTTTTGGAGTTTTTTTAAATGTGTGACAGAGAATAACCGCCCTATAGGGTTTCTAAGGGTCAGTCTTTACAGACACCCGTGGTCACCTCTTTTTTCTCCCAGGGAGCAGTTGGCAGGTCTGAACTGTCAGTGTTTGGGTCAGCTGCTCTATGCTTTAAGCACTGTGCCACCAGGTCTCCTGACCAGAGGCGTGTGATGAACAAAAGAAAGTGAAATGAATTACAGATTAGACGTCTTAAGAAGATAAATGAAACAGGGTATGTGCTAACATGGCGTTGATGTACCCAAAGTGGAGCATGCATTTTGATTGGAACTGACGAGAGGGTGGACGGTGTGGGTATTTAGGGGAGAGTATTTTTTTTTATTATTATTAAATTTTATTAGTTTTAATGACCATTTACAGAGATTTTGGGTTCTCATTCATTCATTGTTGCACTGGGGAGAGTATTTCTTGAGCGGGAGGTACAGTGAGTGCAAAGGCCCTGAAAGTTCCAGGACAGTGAAGAGGCATCAGGGCCTGGAGCCAGGCAGGGAGAAAGTTCCCGTAGCAGCGGGGCGGTGAGGGGGCATCAGGGCCTGGAGCCGGGCAGGGAGAAAGTTCCAGTAGCAGCAGGGCGGTGAGGAGGCATCAGGGCCTGGAGCCGGGCAGGGAGGAAGTTCCAGTAGCAGCGGGCGGTGAGGAGGCATCAGGGGCCGGGTGCTGGGCAGGAAGCCAGGAGCGAGCAGGCTGGGATGCAGACAGTGAGATTGGAGCAGAGCCGCTGGCCACTCAGTGCAGGGTAACCAGGCGTGTCTCCTCGTACTTTCCGTCAGGGGACGTGCGCTGTCCATTCCATCGTGTGCTGATCTGTGGAAGCCTTCCAGGCTGTGCATTTAGAGTGCCCACCGTCTTCATGGCAAACTGCTGCTACATGGTGTGGAGGTTGCAGGCCCCTCCAGGTGGTCATTCAATTATTGCTGGGTGATGTTGTAGATGGAGCTGCCTCTGCCATCAATATCCCAGCCCATGTGACACTTAGATCGCTTCACCTGGGCTGTCTGAGGGCTGTGCTGGGGCTTCCGTCCTTTTTTCCTTGCCCAGTGCCTCTGCTCCCACTAAAACTCGGTGAAGTGACATATGGCTAGAACAGCAGACATCTCTGTCCTTTCTAACCATTACCTTCAAAAGGACAAAGGGACAGTTAGGAGGTCACCCTCAGGCCATCTCATTGTTGTCATAGGCTGAGATGTGATGCCCTGCACACAGGTGAGGACTGATGTGGCTGGTTTTCAGATATAGATAGCTAGGCCTTTTTTCCTAGTCTATCTCAGTCTGGAAACACCACTGAAAATTTGCTTAGAAACTTACAGGCCTCCAGTGACTGACAGGGGCTGGCTGTGCATGAGGTACATTGGTTAGGACTCGAACCCTGGTTTCCTGCATAGAAAGCGAGAATCTTGACTCTGACCGGCCATTGCCCCTCAGATCAATTGCTCGAGTCCATCCTGAAGATGTGTATTTCCATACAGAATTTACTTTTTATATTAGTAATTTTCCTGCAAGTTACAAAACATACATTTTTTGGTAAAAAAAAAATCTAATTGTAGGGAGTTCTGGTGGCCTAGTGGCAAGAAGCTGCACTGAAATCCCAAAGGCACGTGGTTCAAATCCACCAGATGCTCTGCTTGAGAAGGAAGGACAATCTCCTGCTGTGCCAGTTGGTACACAACAAGGAAAAAGAAAAAAATTCTAATTGTAATGTAATCTTAAAAATTTCAAACAAATAAGAGTTTTTAATTTTTGACAATTTTTAGACATTTTTGTTTTAGTACCGTCGGAGACACCGGAGCATAAAAATACATGACACTAGGATAAAATTTGATAGGTGAAAAAGAATGTAGATTTAAACTTCAGGGAGAACAAGAAGTGGGTCATGCATTTTAAAAATAAATGATGGGTGAGATTAAATTTCTATGGTTTCTTTATCCTATTTTATACATCTTGAATTTATGCAGTGGATTGATTTTTTTTTAATGAAATTTATTTTTATTGTGGTAAAAACATTTGCCATTTAGACATTTTTTTCCAGATTTATTTTTAAATGTCAGTATCTGCCCTGTACCAGAAGTTATTGAAACTATTTACAGTTATTTAAACTTATGTGAAATAATAAGCCCAGACTTGTCATTGAGTTGGTTCTGACCCACAGTGACCCCACAGAGACCCCACAGCATAAAGCAGAACTGCTCTGTAGGGTTTCCGAGGCTGTAAATCTTCATGAAAACAGACACAATTTTGTTTGCAGAACAGCTCTTAGGTCAGAACGACCAATGGCTTGATTAAGCACCCAAGCACTTCACCCACTGAACACATGAACAAAATTGCTATGACAAGTTGAGGGTAGATAAAGAGGGTGGGTGCACAGCCCCTCAAAATGTATTGTCACGTATGTGAGCACGAGTATACACCTTCAACAAATTGACTGTTTCTGCGTTCCATCAACTAGACCCCAACCCACAGTGACCCTGTATGACTGCAGGATTGCTCCGTACAGGCTCCCAGGCTGTCAACCTTTGTGGGGACATTGGGTCAGCGCTCAGCTCCTAACCAGAAGTTTGTCAGTTCCCGTTCTCCTGTGAACACACACGGCCTCACCCTGATTCAGAACTGACTCATGAGTGACAGACAGTTCTTCATTGTTTTTCATTTTAGTGAAAGTTTACAAATCCCATTTGGTTTTTGTTGGGTCCTTTATACACATTTTGTTTTATGGCATTGTCATTACCGTTTCATTCAATCATTCATGCACGTCTTTGACGTTTGGTAGAGTTGTTGTTGATTGCCTTCGAGTCGAGCATTACTGAAGCCCCTCTACAGCTAACGACATCTATCGAAGTTCATAGTTTTCCGGAGGCATGTTGTTTGGGAAGTGGATGCCACTTTATTAGAGTAGATGAATATAGTTAATTACAATATCTGAGCTACCTCTTATTGTATACTGCTGTTCCCTCCACTCAGTTTATATTTATTGGTATCCCCACCCTGCTTTATACCATTGAATCGGATCCCACTGGCATGGGAGGAGATTGCCTTCCCTCTCCAGCAGAATATCTGGTGGATTCAAACCACTCACCTTCAGGATTGCGTTGCACCTTTTATTGATTTTTTTTTTACTCCCTTCTCTCTCCTTTTCTCACACCTGTTAACCAGCAAAGAATGATTCTGTTATAAATCTTTCCTTAGCTTTTTATGATAGTGGCCTTCTACCATGAGTGTCCCTTTGTGACTGACATATGTCACTCGCTATGGTTTGTTCTAGATTCACCCATGTTGTGCTGTTTCACAGAGGAGTGGTGCCTAGTAGTACTCCTCTGTGTGTGTGAACCTTAGTGTCTTTATCCCCTGTGGGTTTTTGGTTCAGATTACGGGTAGTTGTGTGAAGTCTTTCCTGACTCGTCTGTGGTGATTATAAATACTGCATGATGAATGAGGCAGGTCACCTGCATCTGGCCTGAATTCCCGGACGTGGAGTTGCTGACTCAGAGGATGTGTGCCAGATTGAGGCAGGCCGTTTCCTCGGTTTAGCTTCTTGGGGCTCATTGCTTTTCTTCTCAAGTAATTTTAGACTAACATAAGAGAGGTGCACATTCCTTTCACCGAGCACCCATTACCACGGTAGCATTCGAATGTCACCGCAGAAAGAGCTACCTGGCTCCCGGTGAGTGACCTGGTCCTGCGTCATCCTCGCGGCCACTGGCACATTTGCATCCATCACTGCAGCTCGCTGGTCATCTTCTCCAAGTACGATGTCCTCCTCCAGCCAGTGGTCCCCCTGATGAGGTGCCCAGTGCAAACAAGTCCGTTGAGATCCGGGAGGTTTCCACTGACTGATGTTTCTAAAATGTTTCTAACCAGGCCTTTCTTCCTGGTCTGCTAGTTTGGAAACCACTGATGTCTGTTCATTTCAGGTGGCCCTGCTGGTGGTAGGTGAGCATAGTACACGATGATGATGAGAATTAACGTTGGCGTGACACTGCCAGCTAAGCCAAACACCGCACCCACTGCCGTTAGCCAACGGTTCCGACACGTAGCTACAGAGAGAACTTCATTTCATCAGTGTTTCCACCAGTGTTCATTTTCTAGTCCAGGCTTCTACCCCGTATCCCTTATCCCTTGAAGTCTCTGAATCTGTGATGTTTCCCCCTGGACCCTTGCTTGGAAAGGGCACTGGTCAGTCACTTGTGGCTCTTCCGTCTAGGTTTGTCTGTTATTCTTAGCGACAGTGATTGAAAGGAGGGGTGTGCGGATGTGGCAGGAACAGCCCAGAAGCGATGTAGTGCCGTCCTGAGGCTGCTCTGTCAGTGCCATTTGTCTTACAGGCAATGTTGACCTTGACGGTTGCTGAAGGTATTGTCTGCTAGATTTGCTCTCTGCAGAGTCACTGTCGTTTTTCTTGGTCGCTTAACAAATCCTTTGAGGGAGATACTTTGAAACTATGCAAATCACTGATCTCCTGAAAGGCTTCACACCTGATTGACAGCCCATTTCCTCAGACCTCTCCTGTGAGTTTCCCTCCGCGGGTCTGGTGCGGTCTTGCTGCGCTGTTTGTCTCATGGAGATTTTTCTCTTCCCTTGGCCATTTCTTCATTGGAACGCGCCCCTGCACCAAGAGACAAGCGTAGTCTCCTCCTCCTGTTAGCAGCTGTCTTAATCACCTAGTGCTGCCTTAGCAGAGCTGTGAGTGGATGACTTGAACAGACAGATTTCTTTGTCTTGCCATTTAGAAGGCTTGAAGTCCAATTTACAATGCCGGTTCCAGGGGAAGGCTTCTTCTCTCTTGACTCTGTTGTTTTTTGTGTACCATCAATCGGAACTGACCATAAGTGACCCTCCAGCAGGTTTTCAGATGCAATTTATTCTTGTGGGAGGAGAGTTCCCATCCTTCTCCCACAGATCAGCAGGTAGATCCCAACCGTGTGTCTCTTTGGGGTTGCAGTATAGCTTCTTGCCACTAGGCCAGCAGAGCTCCCTATCTTGACTCTAGGGGAAGGTTTTACTTCTGCTCAGCAGCTGTGGACCCAGCTTCCCTTGGAGTTCTCCGTGTGCCTTGACATCATGCTTCCCTGGGTCTTGGAGGATCTCAGAGCTGGCACCCCACCTGATGTTACTGAGGCTTCTCTACCTCTCTGCTTGCTTCTCTCTGTGAGATAAAAGGTTATGCAGCCCGCACCCCAGGTAAACCCTGCCTTACATCAGCCCAGGGCCATGATACAAGTATGGATGGGTTGCAATCCCATTATACCTCCATATTTTTGGAGAAGAACCTCTGGTGGCAAAGGGTTTTGAGGGTGTGGTGTGGGTTTTTTTCTTACATAGTTTGGGCATGTTTTGATGGGGGCCAGCCCTTGCAGAAAAACATCATACTAGGAAAGGCAGAGGGTCAGAGGAAGAAAGACCCTCGGCAAGATGAATTGACAGAGTGACCATACCGGGGCGGGGAACATCTCAGAACGGGTGAGGGAGGTGCAGGGTGCGTGAGGTTCAGATCTGTTGTTCACAGGGTCACTGTGGACTTTAGTTGACTTGAAGGCACCAAACAACAACAACAGAAGAGTTCTGGTGACTTATTCTGTAGGGAGTTGTGCTGCGAACCTAGAGGCCATGCCTCTCTGGTGGTTCAAACCCACCAGCAGCTCCGTGGAGAAAGCTGGGCAGTCTCCTCCTGTGCGACTTATAGCCTTGAAAACTCGCCGGAGGGTCAGCTAGGAGTCGGTTCTGACTCGACAACGCTGAGTTGAACATTGTGGAGGGTAACTTACGTGACAGAGAATGACTCACGTCGTGGAGGACGACCGTGATGACGTAAATGCCGGATGACAACTTTGTTATGTAGCTGTCAAACCACTGAGAAACCCACAAACCACGTGTCACAGGCTCACGTGTGGTTTATGGGGGACCCGTTACAATCTGTCATGTTGTTTTGTGCCGTCGAGTCTGAACCCTCCAGTGGATTTTCAGAGGGAATATATCGCACAGGGAGGAGACTGTCCATCCTTCTCCTGCGGAGCAGCTGGTGGATTCGAACAATGAGCCTTTGGGATTGCACTACAGCTTCTTACACTAGGCCACCAGAGCTCCCTGATAGCAACTGATAAATCAGTTTATTAAAATAGCTGACGCTTTTCTCTACAATGGAGACTTCAACCTCCACTCCCAGGTCATGATTTACTGACTTATTTTGGATCGTTAAAAACAGGAAAGTTTATTAAGACAGAGAAACTCTCTCAGAAAGTGAGAGTGGGGTCCAGCTCGAGAGCAGAGAGGTGAGAATGGACCTCCGGCGGGTTACCGGTGGGAATTATCTGTTTACCGTCTCAGGAAAACCAAGTGATGAGAAGCTGTGACTTCTCATCTGGACGCAGTGCCAGGTCTCAGAACCGTCCCCACAGGAGCTGGTCTTCTTAGTGGTCTTCAGCATCGTAACTGTCCCTGTATCCCTTTGTGGGTCATCCCCTGCACACCTCTGCCCAAGCCACCACCTCCTCCCCCAGCGATTGCACGTTCTGGCCAGTTTGAGCGAATGGCCACCTCTGGTCCTGTAGGTGTCCTGGCAGTGTCCCCTGTGACTGTGATTTCCTCCTGGTGAGGAAGGGGACAGGATACACCCTGCCATGGGGACCACGTCACCCCGGAGAGTTGACGTGGTTCCACCATCCCTTCCTCTGGTGCTGGGAAGAACAGACAGGCTGGCCTGCTGCCACGTCCGTGGCCTTGGCATACACAGGAGGAACAGGGCACTTCTGGGATTGCTCACGGAGCACGCCCCATGATACTTTCTTTCATTATCACTGCTTTCCCGCCTCCCCCCGCCCCCATCTTCCTCCAACATAAAAACTTAGTATAGAGATTAATTGACTTCACTCCGGGCCTAATTATAGCAAAAACAGCAGCTGCTTTTTATGGAAGTTTTGGGATGGAGAAGGCCTGGTGGTGCAGCGGTTGAAAAACTCAGCGGCTACCTGGAAGGTTGGTGATTTGAAGCCACCAGACATTTCACATAACGTCGATAAGACAGTCCACTTCCTTAAAGATTTCCGGCCTCAGGAGCCCCATGAACTGATACTCCTGCACCCTGCAGGGGCCCCCAGGGTCAGATCCAGCCCATGTTGGGCCAGAAGGCTCAGATGGAGTGAGGCACAGGCTTGTGGGATCTTGCAATAGTCCTTGTGAGTCAAGATATTATCATACCCATTTGATAGATGAGGAAGCTGAGATTTGTAGAGCAAGTGTCAGACCATCCCAGGTCGCAGAGAAAGCAATACATAGCTGGAACTCCAGCCTGGCACCCCTGACCATACATCCCCAGCTGTCACCCTGCAGGTTCTCCTGCATCACAGAGCCTGAGCAGGTAGGGGTGCATCTCCCCACTTCATGTCAGACTGTGTCTGGGAGCAGAGACCCAGGGACCCTCAAGCCTCCTGATCTTGGAGGAGGTCCTTAGTATCACCACCCACACTCTCAATCCTCAGTTATCAACTGTGGTGGGACAACCCAGCTCTGCCTGCATGGGGCTCGTAGACAGAGTGGAGTGGAACCTCTAAGAAGTCAAGGAAGGCTTCTTGGAGGAGAAGGATCGAAACAGACCTGACGGAGGAGAAATAAATGGGGTGGGGAGGGAGGAAGAAGGAGAAGCATGTGAAAAATCCCTACAGGTTAATGGAACACAATACATCTGAGACACAGAAATGATGTTTTAGGCTTAGTTAGATGCAGAATGTGTGAAAGTCAGAAACGGTGGAGTTTGAAGCTTGTTAACTGTGGGCATGGGACTGGCATGGATCCCAGGGACCCCACATTGGCTCTCAGGTGCCAGTGAACCCGTCACAGAAAGTAAACCAGCTAATCCTTATCTTGGAGCACTGGTTAACATTTATACTCATTTCTGTTAGTCATCCGCGCTGAGTGAATGAAACCTGGAAAACACAGGAAAGAGGCAACAATAAGTGGAAAATTACTCCTGTCCGTTCTGTCTCTAAGCTTTGTTTGGGTTTTTTTGTATTTTGTTTTTTGTTTTTAGCATTTTTCATTCAAGTTCACTTCATCTCTTTTTCCAAGTGGGTAGAAACCTGAAACATTTCATTTCTTCAATATTTAGAAAATTCTATTAGATACTTAGCAATATCCTTAGATATACTAATTAGGATCTTTCAAGAGAGCTGTTGGTAGCCTTTAAAAAATAATCAGCCATATGGTCTTATCAATTGATGCAGAAAAAGCCTTTGATAAAATCCAACACCCTTTCCTGATTAAAACACTCAACAAAATAGGATTAGAGGGGAATTTCTTCAAC
>NW_006400065.1:1546622-1549206 GCF_000299155.1 Elephantulus edwardii | reverse complement strand
GGGTAGAGAGAATAGTGCAACAATGAATGAATGGAAACCCAAAATCTCTGTAAATGTTTATGAAAATTAATAAAATATAGAAAAAAAAATAATCAGCAACGCGGGGTCCTGAAAGAGAGACTCCCTTGCTCTGCTGGCTGGAGTGGTGTGTGCTGGAGTGGGATGTGAGCGGATCAAGGGCAGAGGCGCAGAGGTAAAGGGGGGGTCTCGCTCTGGACTGGAGCGGGCTGCAGTGGGCGGAGTGGACTGGAGCTGACTGGAGTGGGCTGGAGCGGACTGGAGCGGGCTGGAGCGGACTGGAGTGGACTGGAGCGGACTGGAGCGGGCTGGAGCGGACTGGAGCGGGCTGGAGCGGACTGGAGCGGGCTGGAGCGGACTGGAGTGGGCTGGAGCGGGCTGGAGCGGACTGGAGTGGGCTGGAGCGGACTAGAGTGGGCTGGAGTGGACTGGAGTGGGCTGGAGCAGACTGAAGCAGACTGGAGTGGACTGGAGCAGACTGGAGTGGGCTGGAAGTAGGCTAGAGGGGACTAGAGTTGACTGGAGCGGACTGGAGTGGACTGGAGGGTCTGGAGCAGACTAGAGTAGACTGGAGTGGACTGAGGTGGACTGGAGTGGGCTGGAGCAGACTAGAGTGGACTAGGGTGCTCTGGAGCAGACTCGACCGAACTAGGGCAGAGTGGAGCGGTCTAGAGTGTACTGGAGCAGACTAGAGTTGACTGGAGTGGACTGGAGTGGGCTGGAGCGGACTAGAATGGACTGGAGCGGGCTGGAGCAGATGGGAGCAGACAGGAGTGGGGGAGAAGTAGCTCTGTTAGCATATGCATTAGGCTGCTGCACCCAAGATCCCTAAGTAACACTGCTGAAGCAGCAGGGACTTCACTTTTCTCCATCTGTCCCCTTTTCCTTCTCAATCTCCCCCCCATCTGTCCCCTGTGGCTTTCAGGGGTGAATTACCCCTGGGGTGTAGTTCAGGGCTGCCCTGGGAGCTCTGATTCAGGAGACTGTGTGGAGACCAGGTTCCTTCCATCACCCCCGGGCTGTGTGGCCTTGTGTGCGTGACAGAGGGGTCACCTCACTGGGACCTCAGTGCAGCCTTTGGGGAGAAGAAGGAAGGAAGGGACGCTCCCATCCTTAAAGGCAGAACCCAGACCTTATACATATCACGTCTGCTCCCGTTCCCTTGGCCAGTAGTGTGGTGTGACCACCAGCCCATTGCCTTTGAGTTGATTCAGATGCATGGTGAGCCCTTGGGTGTCAGACAAGACCTGTGTTCTAGAAAACTCAGTCACTGGGACCTTAGGGAAGTAGGATGTACATGTTGTTATGTGTCATCGGAACTGACCCTCTAGCGGGTTTCAGAGGCTGTAGATCATGCATGAACAGATTGCCCATCTTTCTCCCACAGAGCAGTTGGTGGATACAAACCACTTGCCTTTGGGTTGACAGTCCAACGCCTTAACCACGAGGCCACCAGAGCTCCCTAGACCATAGATGGCTACGCCGATACATATCAGTATGAAAGATGAAGCTTCGCCATCCTTGTCTCCAGGAGCGCTCTGGCTGCACCCTCTCCAAGATACACCCGTCTGTTCTCTCGTCAGCCTTTGCACATGCAGGGAGGCGAGTCTGTTCATTGGAGAGGGACATTATGCTTGGGAAGATGGAGGCTCAGTGGAGGAGAGGAAGACCCCAGTGAGAGGGACTGACACGGGGACTGCAGCAGTGAGCTTGAGCATTTCAGAGATGATGAGGATGGCACAGGATGGCTGTTCATGAGTCGTACTCAACTTGATGGCACCTAACAATAACGACATATGTGTCAGTTATGGCCTTGTGGCAAGAAGCTGCACTCCAATCCCAGAGGCACATGGTTCGAGGCCACCAACTGCTCCGTGGGAGATAGATGGGCAATCTCCTCTTGTGCCGTTGAAAACCCACCGGAAGGTCAGCTATGGGTCGGTTCTGACTCGACAGTACACAACAGCAACTGCAAATTATGCCCCAAATTTTGCCCTTTAAAATATTGATGTTTATTATGACATAGTTTCAGTGGAGGGACTGGCAAGCTTGCAGTCAGGATGCCTGCCAGGGCTGCAGTCATCTGGCGTGGCTGGGGTCGTTCACTCACAGGGCTGATGGATGCTCAGGCTCCTCGCCCTGGGGGGCTTCTCCATGAGGCTGTCTGAGCGTCCTCATAATAAGGCTGCTGGGAGAGAGAGAGAGAGACAGAGAGAGAGAAAGAACAAGGAGGACAAGGAGAAAGTCACACACTGCCCGCCTCTCACTTTATTCTCTCTGCTAATATCGGGTCAGTAAGTGCAGCCCGATTATCCAGGAGGCTGGGCCCTATGAGGAGAAATGTGGCATCAGGATTGGTGGAAGATTGATTAACAATCTGCGTTATGCAGATGACACAACCCTGCTTGCTGAAACTAAGGAGGACCTCATGCACTTCCTGCAGAGGGTCAAGGACTGCAGCCTTCAGTATGGACTCAGTGTCAAGAAGACAAAGATTCTCACCACTGGACCAATTGGTAGCATCAGGATGGATGGTGAAGAGATTGAGATTGTTCACAGCTTCAGT
>NW_006400065.1:1537761-1546211 GCF_000299155.1 Elephantulus edwardii | reverse complement strand
ACATCATGCTTGGGAGGGTGGAGGGACGGTGCAAGAGGGGAAGACCCTCTATGAGGTGGATTGATTCAGTGACTGGGGTAATTGGGGTGGGTGTGTCAGAGGCAGTGCGATTGGTATAGGATAGAGCGGGGTTTAGGGCTGTTGTACATCGGGGTTGCTATGAGCCGCAAAACAACTCGATGAACAACAACAACAACAAGAAGTGCAGCCCATACACAAGGGGAGGGAGTTGGGGACCACCTTTAGAGAATGTGCTGTTATTAGGGGCCAGCAAGTCAACCCTGACTTCTAGAGACCCCTTTACAACAGATCAAACCTTCCTCTATCTCGCACCATCTCTGCTTAAGCCACTGTCCCAGCCACCATGTCAGTCTGTCTTGTTGAGGATCTTGTCTGCAAGTTCTGAAATCACTGAACCTAGCTGCAAGGGAGGCTGGGAAATGCCATCTTTATTCTGGATGGGTGTGTCTGCCTTAATGGACCCAGTTAGGGTCCTGACCAAAGGAAAGGAAAGACTGGAGTCTAGGGTAAGGCTAGGGGGCAGGTGGTCCAGACTTAGGACTTGAAGGTGCAGCATGAGGGGGTGCGACCTCCCAGTGCCTCCTGGTCACAGACGTGTCGGTGCAGGAGGCAGTTTGGAGAGGAGAGGATGGGATGTATTTTAACTCCAGAGAGAATCTTTTATATTATCCCTTGAGAAAGCCAAAAACACCCCAGAAAAACCACATCTTATCCCACTGCCATCAAGTTGACCTCAGCTAATACATAAACTTGATCTCCAGTCTGTCGTACAGAGTAGAACCGCCTGTGGGATTTCCAGTGGCGTGAATCTTGACAGAGCAGACCCCTCCTCCTCCTCCTCCTCCTCCTCCTCATCCTGCAGAGCCCCTGCTGGGTGTGACTCGCTGGCTCAGCTGCTGAGTGCCGTAAGACCCCCTCGTCCCTTAGGAAGAGACCCTTTTTTACACGAAAAAGAAACTGCTTTTGTTACCTGATTACAAAAAGAAAATATGCTTATTATGGGGGAAAAGGTCCAACAGGTTGAAGGAATATACATCACAAACTCATCAATCACCACCATTTTTTTTCCTTCCAGAAGAAACTCGTTGTTGTTGTTGTTATATGCCATCTAGTCGCTTGCGACTCATAGCGACCCTATGTACAACAGCCCTAAACTCCGCTCTGTCCTGTGCCAATCGCACTGTCTCTGACACTCCCATCCCAATTATCCCAGTCACTGAATCAATCCACCTCATAGAGGGCCTTCCTCTCCTGTGCTGTCCCTCCACCCTCCCAAGCATGATGTCCCTCTCCAAGGACCGGTCTGTCCTCACTACATGTCCAAAGTATGTTATACGGAGCCTCAGAATCCCTGCCTCCAAGAAGCCACCCGGTTTAACCCTCTCCAGGACAAATCTGTTTGTTTTCCTAGCAGTCCATGGTATTCTCAATACTCTTCTCCAGCACCACAGCTCAAAGGCATCAATTCTTCTATCCTCCTTGGCCATTGTCCAACTCTCTGATGCATAACAAATGATTGCGAAGACCATGGCCTGTACCAGACGCACCTTAGTCTCCAGAGAGACACCTTTGCTCTTCAGTACTTTGGAGAGGTCCCTAACAGCAGACTTTCCCATGGCAATGCGCCTTTTAATTTCCTGGCTGCTGGTGCCAAGACTGTTGACTATGGAGCCAAGCAAACTAAAGCTGTGTACAATCTCAATCTCTTCACTATCCATCCTGATGCTGCCGATTGGTCCAGTAGTGAGAATCTTTTTCTTCTTGATTGAGCCTCAATCCATATTTGTAGGCTGCAGTCCTTGACACTCTGCAGCAGGCGCTTCAGGTCCTCTTCAGTTTCAGCAAGCAAGGTTGTGTCATCCGCATAACGCAGGTTGTTGATAAATCGAAGAAACTCTTACTACATTTTTATATCTTTGTATAAAAGTACATCCTTAAATGCAAATCTCTCTGTGTTTGGTTATTTCCAAGATGTGCATTTTGAAGCTTGCACACCTTTGAAATGGGGCATACCATGTGGAGATGTGTCAGTGAAGTTAGCAGTGGTTCTCCTTTCTTTGTGGACTTTAAACTGTGCTGCATCTTCTAGTTGATGACATTTAAAAAAGAAACTGTTGCCATTGAGTTAACTCTGATTCATGGCAGTCCTAGAGACAGAGAGGGCTCTGGTGGCCTCATTGGTGCAAGCCAAAGGCAAACAGTTCAAATCCACCAGCTGCTCCAACATAGAAAGATCATCAGTTTCCTCCTGTGCAATTTGCAGCCTCTAAAAATTGGCTGGAAGGTCAGTTCTGGGTCATTTCTGCCTCAGGGACAATGAGAGGCTACAGGACAGAGTAGAACTGTCTGTAAGAATTCTCAAGACTATAATCTTTACAGAAGCAGGATGCCTCCTCTTTCTCCCATGAAGCAGCCCTTGAGTTTGAACGGCCAACCTATCCATTGGTAGGCATCCAAGTGCTTTAACCACCACACCACCAAAACCCTTTGGTGGTACCTTGTTGTGTAGCATTGAGTCACACTCAACCCGTAGCTGACCTTCCAGCAAGTTGTCAGAGTCAGTAAATGTGATGGGAGGAGATTGCTCATCTTTCTCCCGTGGAGCAGCTGGTGGATTTGAACCATGTACCTTTGAATTGGCAGCGCAATTCCTTACCACTAAACCTCTAGAGCACCCTGAAATAGGGAGTCTTTTTAAAAGAAAGTTTTTCCTTGCTGTGTTTTATAGTTGTATTTTCTATTCTGTTATTTTCTGTCAGGAATTTAGGGCGTTCTGGTGGCCCAGTCTATAGAGAGTTGTACTGCTAACTCAAAGGTTGAGCTTCTCTGAGGGTTCGAATCCACCATCAGCCCTGCAGGAGAAAGATGGGCAGTCTCCTCCTGGGCCGTTGACAGCCTCAGAAACCCACTGGAGGGTCAACTATGAGTCGATTCTGACTTGACGGCGATCAGTTTGAGTTAGAATGTTTATTAGGAACATTTTTGCTGCACTTCCTATGTTCAGGGCCCCTGTACCTGTTCAGGGCAATCCTGCATCCACTGTAGTATCGGGGTTCAGATGCCAGAAGGAGAAAGCTCTCTGGCTCTTTGAAGAAAAGAGGAGTTCCTGCAGCATTTTATGGTGGAGATTCTCAAAAGAAGGCACACATTTGAAGGAATTTTGGCCCAGCATCTGTGTACCCACCGCATTGTTGCTCTGCTAACTTTTTTCTGTACTTTTTCTATTGCTTTTCAGCCTATCTGTTCATCCTTTTAGCCATCTAGAAATGCATCTTACTTTCAGCACATTTCAAAGTAATTTATGTAGAGAGTCGTTTCCAGCAGGGAATTAGGCTTCACAGCCAATGGAAGAACTGCTGGGGTGCGGGGGGGCCTTGACTGGATCCCTAGGAATGATGCACGGATCCAAGGTTGGGGGGTGCACTGCCTCTGAGGCTGTGAATGCAAAAGTTGAGATGGTAAACATATCCTCTTGCTGCATGCCATGACACACGTGAAGTTAGCAGCAAAACTAAGGAACCCCGAGTGCCTATGCCCCACTACCCACCAGCAGAACCCACAGAAACGGCAAGGACCCCTCTTTCTCTCCCTTCCACCTGTGGTTCCCGGGAGATGTGGCTCACTGGTCGACCCCAGCTCACCACATCCACCCCGCTCTTCAGGAAGAGCACGGGAGAAGGAATTCCAGAGCTGTAGGTGGGTTGTCCTCATCCCTGGTGCTGGGCCCTGGGCTGGCAGCCTTCCTCCCCACAACTCCACCCCCCCAGTCTGCGCTGGAAGCTTCTCTGGTAAGATCAGCTTTGCAGACAAGGAACCTAATGCTCAGACCTGAGGTGATGTGCCCAAGGTCACACTGTGGGAACCTGAGACCCATGACTGATGGAGAAAAGGGCTTTCAGGGTACTGGAGCTCCGGAAGTGGACACACAGAGGGGGGCGGGGGAGCCAGGGTCTCTGCTTTTTTCCAGAGCAAAGCAGAGTCCCCGCTGCGGCCACCAGTTCTTTATGTTGATTTCTTTTTATTTTATTTTTTTATTTTTTTTTTTATTATTTTTGTGTGAGTGTACCGTCAAATCAGATCTGACTGGTACCAGGAGGAGATTGTCCCTCCTTCCCCAGCAGAGCATCTGGTGGATTCGAACCGTTCGCCTCTGGGATTGTAGTTGCAGCTCCTTACCACTAAGCCACCAGAGCTCCCCAATTTCTTTTTAATTGTGATGAGAAGAGAAACTCGGAAGCATTCACCAGCAAGATAGCTTTGACATGTACAGTTTAATGACAGGTATTGCATTTTCATGTTTACCACCAAATCATTCTACCGTAGTGTATTTCCCGCCCCCCGCCCTCCGCCCCATGTCCACTCTAGTTAACAGGATTTTCAGCATCCTTCATCCTCGGACTCGCTGTCCTTGGGCATGACAAAGAACTTGCCCGGGGTCGAGGCCAGGCAACACTTCTGGGAGTCTCGGTGGTAGGGGTAGTCTGGCCCACAACAGCTCCACTTGCCATCCCGGGGGTCCAAGGCCACGCTGCCACAGCGCTTCCAGGTCTCCACCGTGACCATCACCGTCTCGTCTGAGGACCAGGAAGAGCTCAACAGGGGGCAGGGGTACCAGGCCTCAGGGACCCCCTCCTCTCCCTCCCACACCCTGCCCAGGAACCCAAAACCAAAGCGATGCTGTCCAGTCTTTTCTGACCATGGTGGCCCCCATGACTCACAACATACAGAACTGCTCTATCGGATTATTAGAGCTGTGATGAGATCTTGTCTCTAAGCAGAGCGCCGGACCTTTCTTCCTTGGCACTGTCCAGGGGGGTTTGAACTACCAACTCTTCGGTTAGTAATTGAGGGCCGGCTGTTGGAGGACCCTGTGTGCCCCGCCCTAGTTCACCTTTTCTCACAACACTGCACCTGTCTCTCCTGTGCTCCTCTGCCTTACCTGCCCATCTTCCATCCCACCTGGTTTAGTCTCTTCTGTCCTCCTCTTAAGAAGCCCTGGTAGCACAGTGCTTAAGATCTTTGCTCCTAACCAAGAGGTCAGATGTTTGAACCCCTGCCCTCTGCCGGGGAAACCGATTCAACAGTTTGCCTCAGGTGTACAGGCGGCTAAGGTTTTCACAGTGGAGGCATCACCCCCAAATGCTTCCTCGATATTTACTGTCCCCTCCCACCACCCCATCATCTGGCACCCACTGACTTCTAGGGACTCATGGGCTTCCTCTTCATAGGGTTTTATGCAAACAGAAGCCTAGAGTAGACTGTCGTTAGGAGCCATTGAACCAGCTTCAGCTCACAGATAGAGCATGTATTTCTAGAAGCACATAGGTACTGTGGTGCGGTGTTTTTTTTAAGAAATGATAATGGTGATTGACCCATTGATCCTGCAGTTCGTGGTCAGGGACTGGCAGTCTCAAAAGCCCTGCTTGAAAGCCTCCATCCCATACCCATTCTTCAGAAGACCCCAGCCCTCACCCACCTCAGCCCACTACTTACCCCTGGAGCTTGAGCTCAGGGTGAAGGTGAGGGGCATGGACTGTCCATTCCAGAGGGGCCACAGCATGAGGCAGAGGGCTTGGGGAGAAAGAAGCATGAGAGCCCCTGCAGGGCTGGGGCGAGGGGCTGAACAAGGGGCTCCGGGGGTATTGGGGACTGCGGTACCTGAGAAGGTGAGGAGTCGGGTCCTCAGGCTGGAGCTGCCCCTCTGCACCATGACGCCCGCCGATTACCACCCGTGCAGCTAACCCTGCGGACACCCACACTCCACAGTGACTTCCTGAGAAAGAGCCGGCACAGCCTCAGCCCCCCACTTAAATACTTCCTGGCAAACTTTTTATGAGCCCGCATCCTGCTGACAGTCACCTGTCAGATTCGCCTGGCCCGCGGCTGCAGAACTGCCGCTAGTTCCCTCTTAGCCCCTCACCTCCGGAGATCACGAGTGGCTGAAGAGAGTCTACCTGAGAGCCACTGTCCCACAGGTCGGAGCTCTGGGGCTGGCCTTGGCTTAGCTTATACCCCAAGGGCTGACTGCAGAGTTGGGGCATAGAAGGACATCCCGCTGGTGTTCTCATGTACTTACTATTTAACATTTTTTTATCATTTTTAAAATTTTTTATTATTTTGTGTATGTGTACTGTCAAATCACATCCGACTGGTACAGGAGGAGATTGCCCCTCCTTCTCCAGCAGAGCAGTTATTTAACATCTTATTGCAGAGTGCAGGTTTACAGAGTAAATTAGCTTGCCATTCAACCATAATGCACATTTGTTTTGTGACATAAGTGGCAATCTCTTCAATGTAATGCACTCTCCCCACTTCCTCTTGGGGTTTCCTATTTACCTTCATCCAGCACTCGTGCCCTGTCCTGATCTTTTTATAGATCCCTGACTCCCTTTTATGTTGTTATTGTTGTTGTGTACCATCGAGTTGGAACCGACTCATAACTGACTCTCCAGTGGGTTTCCAGAGGCAGTAAATCACATAGGAGGAGATTGGCCATGCTTCTCCCACGGAGCAGCTGGGGGATTCAAACTGTGTGCCTTTGGAATTGCAGCACAGCTTCTTACACTAGGCCACCAGAGCTCTTCCCTTTCAGAAGGACATTCATAGGATTAGAACTGTGGTTCCAAGCTTATACAACAAACTTTTTTTTTGGCGTGGCTCTTTTCAGTTTATTGCTTGAAAGAGTTGTGCTAGTCCAAGTTAAAAGTGGACCCCAAATGGTTACATTATACAAGCTGTGAAGTTTTAAACTTGTGACAAGGTCGAAGGGAAGTTTTCTACTCATTGCAAGGAAATCCTCACTTGAGCTTCAGGGAGGCACAAGCTCTTAAACCCCGTGAACCTTCAGCTGGGCGTCCTCATATGTTCTCTCACTGGTCACCCTGTGGCCAAATTCCTTCTCCACACCCTGGAGGCTCAATTATAGTACCATTGCAGGCAGACTTCTTAAACGCCTTCACTAGTTTCTTTTTATCATAATCATCATCAATCCCTTGGACTCTTGTAAGGGGCTTCCTGCCCAGCAGGAAGTAGGTCATCACCCTTAGTTCTGTCAGCAAAGGGATCGAAAGAGTGGGGGTTCTGGATAGCAGACATACAACACGATTCTTTTTCCTCCATGGAAATGGCCTGCGGAAGGCGGTGGCGGGAGAAGGTAGGCGGAGGGGACGGAACATCGGGAAGTGAGGCTCAAGGGGGAGGCAGCTGAGTCCTGGCGGCCACTCAGTGATTGGGGCCTCAATAAACATTTTTTTTCTGCCTTACCTTTAAAAAAAAATCTTTTCTTACTGTCGAGTTGGAGCCAACTCATAGCTGACCCTCCACTGTGTTTTCAGTGGCTATAATTGTGTGAGAGGCGATTGCTCATCATTCTCCCGAGGACACTGGTGAATTCGAACCGTGGACTTTGAGTTGGTAGCGTAGCTCTTTACCCATTAGACCACCAGAGCTCTCTTCATAAATAGATAAGGAAAAAATATATACATGTGTATGACCCACTCATACACTCATTCATAAGCACATTTCCTTCGTTCTACAAGGAAGCAATGTGTGTGCGTGAGTGAATTTGCAACAACAGAGTTCCCTGATTCTGCTGCCATAGAAACACCACAAGTAGGGGACTCTAACAGCTGTCTACCCTCTCACGCGTTAGGAGACTAGAGGTCTGAATTCAGGGCGTCCACTCGGGAAGGCGCGCTCTCCCTGCTCGTCCTGGAGGAAGGTTCTTGACTCTTTTCCACATCTGTGGGCCCAGCATCAGTCTCCCTTGGACCTAGGAGGGTCTCAGTTGCAGGAATCCCAAGCTCAAAGCATTGGTATTGAGGTCACTCCTTCTCTGGTCACCTCTCTCTCTCATCCCTTGTGAGACAAAGGTAGTGCTAACCACACCCTCACATGGTATTCGGGATGTGACCTGAGTAAAGGTGTGACATCCCAGCGTGGTCTCCTTGTAACTGGTTGCTGGTTGCATCAGATCACATCTTGGGAGGTGATTACATCATTGCACAGCCGCCCAACCCCTGAGAGCCACGGCCCCACCATGCTGGCCGGTCAGTCCATGACAGTTCTCCTTTGAGAATGTAAAAGTAATACACACCAAGCAGCCCCACTTCTCCCCTCAAACCCTTTAAAAGTCACCCGGAGGCAGCGGCGAAGGACTCCACAGAGGACAGGTTTGAGCTGCTGCAGGTTTACGTACACAGGGAGAATTGCCCAGCCTGGGGCCTCCCCCTGCCTGTGCCTCTCAGGCCCACGATGGAGTTAGAGGCCTGGATGAGGGGAGTGGGGTCTTCCCTGTGACCACTGAGCTCCACCTCCCCAGGCTACTGTCCCCACCTCCCCAGGCCACTGTCCTCACCTCCCCAGGCCACTGTCCCCACCTCCCCAGGCCACTGTCCCCACCTCCCCAGGCCACTGTCCCCACCTGCCCA
>NW_006400065.1:1527944-1537661 GCF_000299155.1 Elephantulus edwardii | reverse complement strand
CCACCTCCCCAGGCCACTGTCCCCACCTCCCCAGGCCACTGTCCCCACCTGCCCAGGCTACTGTCCCCATCTCCCCAGACTACTGTCCCCACCTGCTCAGGCTACTGTCCCCACCTCCCTAGGCCACTGTCCCCACCTGCCCAGGCCACTGTCCCCACCTCCCCAGGCCACTGTCCCCATCTCACCAGGCTACTGTCTCCACCTGCCCAGGCCACTGTCCCCACCTCCCCAGGCCACTGTCCCCATCTCGCCAGGCTATTGTCCCCACCTGCCCAGGCTACTGTCCCCACCTGCCCAGGCCACTGTCCCCACCTGCCCAGGCTACTGTCCCCACCTGCTCAGTCTACTGTTTCCACCTGCCCAGGCCACTGTCCCCACCTCCCCAGGCTACTGTCCCCACCTGCCCAGGCTACTGTCCCCACCTCCCCACGCTACTTTCCCAACTCTGGCTGTCTTCTGGGTGAAGGGACCAGCAGTTTCACACCTGGGGAAGTCTTCATCAAGTTGTGGTCGATGCAGACCGAGAATAAAGCCATAAATCCCATGTCACGTTCAGTCAGCGGGATACTGGGACCGCTCTCCATCTTAATCTAGGTGATGGTGTTCTTGTTGTTGTGTGCCATCAAGTAGACAGCTCCCAGCGGCTTCTGAACAGGATGGAAACCTTGCCCGATCTTGCGCCATGCTCACAGTCCTTGCTCCTCGAGCCCGTTGTTACAGTCTCTGTGTCAATCGGTCTGTTGAGGGTCCTCTCTCCCTCTCCGATCCTCTGTCTGTCTCAACACGTTGTCTTTTCCCAAGGACTCGCCCTTCCTAACACCCTCCTTGCCTCCAAGGAGCAGCCTGGCTGTGTTTCCTCCAAGATAGATTTGTTTGCTCTTTTCGCAGTCCATGGGATATTCCGTATTCTTCACTAAAATTCTAAGGCACTGATTGTGCTGCCATCCTTATTATCAACCTTTCAGATGTTTAGGAAGCAATTGAAAATGCCGTGGCTTGAATCAGGCATGATAGTGGTGTTCAATCCAAAGCTGATTGTCATCAATTCAGAACCAACTCATAGCTGACCCTCTAGTGGGTTTTCAGAGGCTATAATTCTCAAAGAGATTTCCAGTCTTTCTTCCACAAAGCACCTGGTGGATTTGAACCTTCTGCCTTTAGGTTGGCAGTGCAACTCTTCACTCTGTAGGCCACCAGAGCTCCTTGAGTGGTGGTGGTGCTTACCATGAAGTCCGGCTCATGGAAATCCTGCATGTACTGAGAACGGCTGCTCCACAAACTCTTCAAAGCCGTTCCCTTTCAGAAGCAGAGCCCCAGGCCTGTCTTCCAAGGTGTCTCTTGGAGGAGCTGAGCCACCAGCCTTTCAGCTAGTTGTTGTTTTTGTTAATAGGTGCCATCAAGTCAAATATGACTCATAATGACTCTATGAACAGCAGATCTGAACCCTGTCCTGTCCTGTGCCAGCCTCATGCTTCCTGACACACTAGAACCCATTGCGGCAGTCACCGTGTCAGTCCACCTGGTTGAAGGTCTTCCTCTTCTTTGCTGACCCTCTGTCTTTCTGAGCATCACATCCCTCTCCAAGGAATAGCCTCTCCTAGCAACATGCCCAAAGCGTGTGAGGCAAAGCTTTATCATCTCTGCCTCCAAGGAGCACTCTGACTGCACTTTCTCTAAGACACAGTTCTTTTGGCAGTCTCTCGAATGTTCAGTACATTTCTCCATCACCACAGCTCAAAGGCATCCATTCTTCTTCTGTCCTCTTTATTCATTGCCCAGCTCTCAGATGCACAGCAAGTGATAAGAAAGACATGGCCTGAATCAGACATACCTTAGTCCTCAAACTGTTAGCATTGTTGTTGTTATGTGTCGTCGAGTTGCCTGCGACTCATAGCACAACAGCCCTAAACTCTGCTCTATCCTGTGCCAATCTCACCATCTCCAATACACCTACCCCCATTACCCCAGTCACTGAATCAATCCATCTCATTGAGGGTCTTCCTCTCCTGTGCTGTCCCTCCACCCTCCCAAGCATGACGTCCCTCTCCAAGGACCAGTCCCTCCTTACAACATGTCCAAAGTATGTCAGACAAAGCTTCAGAATCCTTGCCTCGAAGGAGCAGCCCAGCTTCACACTCTCTAGGACAAACCTGTTTGTTCTCCTAGCAGTCCATGCTTTATTCAGTACTCCTCTCCAACACCACAGCTCAAAGGCATCAGTTCTCCTTGTATCATCCATAGTCATTGTCCAGCTCTCTGATAAATAGCAAGTGATTGCAAAGACTATATGGGAACAGAGAAGAAGGATCAGTAGTTGACTGATAGCATTAATCTGGAGAGGTCCCTAATTGCAGAATTTCCCAGTGCAATACATGTCCTGATTTCCTGACTGCCGGTACCAAGGGTGTTGATTATGGATCCGAGTAAGAGGAAGTTGTTGATAGTTTCTATCTTTTTTCCATCATGATGTTGCCATGTATCAGTCCAGTGTGAAGAACTATTTCTTGACCTTGAGATGCAATCTATATTGAGTACTGCATTCTTTGATCTTCTGCAACAAGTGCTTCACATCCTCCTCACTTTCAGCAAGCAAGACTGTGTCATCTACGTAACACAGGTTATTGATGAGTCTTCCTCCAATCTTGATGCCACATTCTCCTTCATAGTGTCCAACTTCTTGAATAATTTGCTCAGCAGACAGATTGAGTTAGTATGGAGAGAGAATACAACCTTGGTGCACTCCTTAAGTTTAAACCACGCTGTATTCCCTTGCTCAGTTTGCACAACAGCCTCTTGATCTAGGTATAGGTGTCACATGAGCCTAAGTAAGTGTTCTGTGAGTCCCATTCTTCACAGTGTCAGCCAAAGTTTATGATCCACACAAATGCCCTTGCATAGTCCATAAAGCATAAGTAGACGTTCTCATATTCTTTACTTTCACCGAGGATCCATTTGACATCAGCAGTGAAGAGGCCACGCCTCTTCTAAATTCTCTTCTGCTAGTATGAACGCTTAACCACTGACATCACCCAGCTACCACTGATCTAGGTGGAAGGTACATGCATTAAAATTCTCAAGCTCTGCACTTGGTGTTTGTACACTGTATTGTATATGAATTACATTGCATTAAAAAGGGGGAAAAAAGAAGAAGTGAGATTGCTGAAGTCCTGAGTATCAAGTCGTTTGCACAGCTCAGTTACGTTTCTGTAAATGGAAACACCAAGCTCACTGCTGGCAGGTCCATGCCGACTCACGGAGGCACCCTCCCCCCATCACTTTCCAAGATTGTAAATCTAAACGGGAGGAGACCACCTGGCTTTCTCCCGTGGAGCATGCTGCCCTCCAGCCTCCTTCATGGCTCCATTTACCCCACCAGGGCTCCTTTTCTGCATAGCAACCTAATCAAATACAGAATGGAATTAGGATGCCATTCACAGGAACGTCCAAAAAGCACCCCTACCTAGGAATGATGATACATGTAACCAAGTGTAAGACCTGGACTCTGGAAACAATGAAACCTTAATGGACAACAAAAGACCAAGGAAGTGGAGAGAGAAGCACGTCCTGGGATGGGAAGCCTCAGCCCTGTGACAGTAGTAGTGTCCTTAAACTCAGTGGAAGGCCAGTGTACGTCTAGGACCCAGGCTCTCAGATGCCGAGAAGATCACGGCACAGCACACACATGTCAATCTTAGAGGTATCCTGGGGATGTGGATTCTAATCACTGGAGGAGACCGCCCCATCTCTCCCCTACAGAGCTGCTGGTGGTGGGTTGGAACTGCCGACCTGTCAGTTAGCACGACGTTTAACCTACTGTGCCATCAGGACGCCTATCGGAAGGAACAAACCCCGCCACCATTGATTAGACCCTCCACTGGGCTTCCAAGATGTAAATCTTTACACGAGGGATGCTCACCTTTCTCCCACAGAGCAGCTGGTGGGTTTGAACTGCCAAGCTTTCTGTTAGCAGTCCTCTAAGCACTAAGCCATGAGGGCTTTTCACCTGGGCACGTGGGAGGGGGGTGGAAGCGGGGTGACAGGAGGTGAGGGGTGTGGGGGCGGGAGTAGGACAGAGGTGAGGAGCTGGTCGGCCTTCAGGTGATGGCAGGGTGGTGGCGCGCTGAAGGGGAGCAGAGACTCGGGCATTGAATCTGCACCTTCTGTGCACTTAGCTGCCCAGGACTCCTTGGCCCTGGTCTGAGTGCCTTCCCTCGGCACAGGCTTTCTCATCCCTGGCTGTCTGCTAGGATCTTCGGGGTGCTTTTCAGACCCCTTTGGGACCACCCCAGACTCGTGACTTGCTTGGCATTCACTGGGTGGAGCCAAGTGCAGGTCTTGTTTTAAGGGGCCTGGTGATTGTAGCCGCTGAGTTCCCATTGATCTGACGGGCAGACTGAGGCACGGGGGAGGGGGCTGGGGGGGAGGCTTGCAGCGGGTCTCCCCAAGCGTGTCCTGACCTCTGTCTTCCCCCGCAGTGTACCACTGGGTGGAGATGCGGACCAAGATGCGCATCATGGGCTTCCGGGGCACAGCCATCAAGCCGCTGAACGAGGAGGCTGCGGCCGAGCTGGGCGCCGAGCTGCTGGGCGAGGCCACCATCTTCATTGTGGGCGGTGGCTGCCTGGTGCTGGAGTACTGGCGCCACCAGTCGCAACAGCGCAACAAGGAGGAGGAGCAGCGCGCAGCCTGGAACTCGCTGCTGGACGAGGTGGGCCGCCTGGCCCTCGCCCTGGATGCCCTGCAGACGCAGGTCCAGGCCCTGCCCTCGCCGAGCGCTCTGGAGGAGCTGCAGGTACAGCTGCAGGAAGTGCAGGCCCAGCTCTGCGCCCCCGACGGACCTCCCTCCGCACAGAAGTCCTCGGCCACCCGGGCAGCACCTAGCACCCAAGCCGAAGCCATGCGGGAGAAGTAGGGGACACCGGGTCCTGGACTTGGACCTGTGCTGGGCACCCCACAAAACCGTCTCCACACCTCGCTGGCACTGGCCTCGCCGAAACCCCCATCTTAGACTGGTGCTGACCCAACTGGACATTCAGCCATCTCCCTGATGACCAGACCAGTGGTACCTTCCACTGAGACCAGCCGAGGAAGACGTGTTGCCTACGTCTGGCTGAATGATCCACCCCACGCCAAACTACTAGACCTGTGAGGTCCAGCCCACAGGATCCTCTTTGGGGAGAGAGAGCCGTAGCCTGGAATGGAGCGCTGTCAGCCGCCAGTCTGTTAAGTTAGTGTGCCCTCGTTGGCATGAGCGGGACTGCTCTGGGACGGGGTTCCCTTTCCCTGGGACGGCTCCACTACCACAGAGCGGCCTCTCCTGTGGCCCAGTGCACACACTGTTGTAAGAAACTTCTTTCTCTTTAAGTGCTGTCTCCTCATCTGAAGTGGCCCCCTGCTGGGCAGCAGCCTCTGTCCATACCCACTATCCATCCTCTGAGCTGTAGGTCTTCTTCCCTAACCTGGCCCATAGACTGCCTCTCCCAGCTCTTCAGTCCAGGCCAGAGCCCGCCTCTCCCTAAACATCCCTTCCCTCAGTTGGAAAATTTGAGCCCGTGGAGACCTCATCCCCCCACATCTGGGTTTCCTCTCAGCCCCTGGTACGTTCTCCAGAGCCACTTGGCCTTTCGCTTCCTGATGTCCTCTCCCCTCTTCTTCCTCGGCTGGCCTCTCGAACTGCCACCCCCCCCCATATGTGAAGTAGAAGGCCTCCCCTCCTCTTTACAGCCAGCTAGGTTGATCCCTGTGCCCACACCCTCCCCTCAAGGCTCTGAATGGTCCCCCTTTGTAGCTTGTACCCAGGCCCCCCCAACCCGTCCTCAGCCCTCTGGTATTCGTGTCAAGAGGGAGGGCTGCCCACCACATCACCCCAGACTTGGTGACTTAGAACAGCAGGGATTTTGCCTCTCCAGTTCTAGGGCCCCTCTGGATGCTCTAGGGGAGACCTTTGTGGTTTCTAAGCGTATGTCTCTGCTGGTGGCTGCTTGTGTCAAGCCCTGCCCCCCTCCCCCCAGTGTCTGGTGAACACTTGTCACCAACCTTAAACCCACCCTGTCAAGTCCACTCAGTGACCCTGAAGGGCAGCGTGGACCCACTTGCCCATGGGGTTTCCAGGTTGCCCCGTACAGAAGCAGCTGCCTTGTCTTTCTCCCAAGGAGAGGCTGTCCGCTTCAAACTGCCCACTTTTGGGTTAGCAGCCGAATGGCTAACCCCTGCGCCACCAGGATGCTTCAGTGGCTTTAGGTCCATTCTAAACCCAGGCGCCCACCTCACCACACCTATGTCAGAGACCCTTTTTCAAGGAGGGTCATACAGGTTCTGGGACTTGGGACAGGGACAGATGTTTTCTGGGGCCGACGTTCAACTCATTATACTTCCGACCCCAAAAAAGATATTCCCACATTGGAAACGGACTAGTCGGTCCACTTGCCAGATCCGCTTCCTCCCCGCCTGGCATCCCGCCCAGGATTCTAGGCTGGGTGGGGGCCGCCCCACCCAGGCTGAGTTCTATTTGCAGATGTGGATGTTTCTGAATTGAAGGAACCTGGGGTGAAGAAGTCATCTTGAGGGTGTATCTGAGAACACGTCCTTCCGTGGGTCTCCACAGTGGGAGCCCCAGTGATGTAACATTACGTATTGGGCTGTTTGCCCGAAGGTCAGCGTTTCATGCCCACCAGCTGCTCTGCAGGACAAAGTTGATTTGGTTAAGATTTGCAGCTCAGAAACTAGATAGAGGTTCATCACCATAAGTTGGAATTGATAAAAAGTGTGTTTAACCAGTTTTTGTTTTTTGGTTTTGTTGTGTTTTTTTAATGGGCACAAGGCTTATAATTAGCAGAGATTCTGGGAGGATCATGTTGGGGCCAGGACACAGAGTGATCCTGTGAGCCCTCTCCCAGGTGAGGAAACTAAGGTTCTGGGCGTAGAGAGATGTGCCCAAGGCCCCCAGCTGATGGGGGACGGGCCCTGACCCCTTCCTCCTGGGTGGGGACATGGTAGGAGCAGAGAGTCAGGTCCCAGGAAGAGCAGCTGGCAGGAGCCCAGATTATCCTTGGCTTCTGGTGCCCGAGGATTGCTACCTTAGGCAGGAGTGAGGATGTGGAGTGGGGAGGTGCCCCCCACACAAAAGTGCAGGGCATCCAGAAGCCTCCTCCCAGAGCCCCTCCCCGCCACCCCAGAAGCTCTGCCTGAAGCTGCTGAGTGAATCCCACCTCCCAGCGACCCTCTCCCAGAGCAGAATGGCCCCACAGAGCCTCCAGGGGTGTCACTGTCACAGAAGCACACTGGCACATCTGCCTCCTTTGGAGCGGGTGGGGAGTTTAAACCACTTCTCTTTTGGGCCACAGCGGAATGAATGCCTTAACCATAGTGCTACTAGGACTCCCCTGAGAAAGAATCGAGTTAGGAGGGAGCAGCAGCTGACCCACCCACCTACTGCCACCCACTTGATCCAAGCAGTAGACCCTCTGACACACACACAGTGTCCCTCAGGGTTTGGGAGGCCAGAGGTCTCTTAAGAAGCAAACAGCTTCATCCTCTGTGCTGGAGATCCTAGAGCGAACCAGATTCCCAGGAAGGAGACTTCTCCCATTTCCTTTCCCTTCACTTTACGCTCTGTGGTTAAAAATTACCCGGACACAACACCTGCCCACATAGAAAGCCATAGAGTTGAGAAGTCCTGAAAGGACCTTCTAGAAGAGGGAAGAGATGGCTAAATGATAAGGGGAGGGAGGCGGCAGAGAGGCCAGTACAAGACGCGGGGCCAGGCCCAGTGCCTGATGTCCATGCACAGCTGTGAAGGTCGGGAGCTGTGACATCCCAGCCCTCAACCCCTCGCTCGTCTGTCTACAAATGGCTCCAGCCGATAATAATTTAAAAAAAAAGGCTCCAGCTGATTGAGCTCTGGCTGGTGCCAGGCACAGTTCTAGGTGCTTTGCACAATCCCTACCTGACTCTGATGAGGAAACTGAGGCACAGGGTGGAAGCCCCTGGCACCAGGCTACACCTGCAGCGGCGACACCACAGAGGTGGGATGTGAGGCTGGTGGTCTGGGCCAGACCCATCCTTCCTCCCCTCTGCACACATCCCAGACTTCAAACTCAGCCTCGCCGTGTCCTCACACATGGCCAGTCCTTGGGGGACCCTGAGGCACAGCCCCACCCACTGTGGTTGGGTGAAGGGGGGCGTGGGGCGTAGAACAAGCCTTCTCAGCGTTCATGGCGACCTGGGGATGGGTCACTGTCCCTGGGCCTAGTCGCCAGTTTGTGTACACTAGCGATTTGGGGAGGGGCCATAATAAATTTGTAAGAATGAGTCTGGCAGTCTTCAAGTTTGTGCACGTGTTTGTTCAAATTTTAAAAAGCCTTAACTAAAAATCACAAGCATCTAAGAATAAAAAAACCTTTTTTTTTAAAAAAAAAGCCCTTATATGTGGGGTGGGCGGGGAGAAAAGTGCAACAATGAATGAATGGAATTCCAAAATCTGTGTAGATGTTCATTGACATTTTTAAAAAAAAAAAGCCCTTATTCACATTAGAATAATGTCCTCAGTTCTTTTCATTCAACAAACTTCGACAGAGTAGCCCACTATGAGCATGGAGTGGAGGGGACCGGGGCAGCCTGACCGTGTCCTCGGGCCTCACAGTCCAGAGGCACACACACACACACCACACACAAGTCTCTGCCATCAGTTCCAAACACTGACACAGCCACATCCACAGACACTCACACAGGCCCGTTGCGACATTTGGCACAAGGAGGTAGGCCTGAATCCAGCCTCCTACCCTGAGTGACTCAGGACTTCGGGGGTCGAGAGCAGAACCCTTTGTCATTGACCGGAGACAGATGGATCGAGGAGGCTCGTGCCCTCCCACCACCCCCTGCGCATGGTCCTGCCATCCCAGGCGCTCGTCCTGGCAGGCCAGTGCCTAGCATTATCAAGGATGCTCAGAGTCACCAGGAGAAATGGATTTCACCCAGTTGGCAGCCTGCTGCATTGGCCCAGCTGGGCTCAGGCCGTCCCTGAACCGGCCACTGTGACACCCTGTAACCAAGCCTGGGCCCCCGTTCCCATTCCCTGGGGCTGCAGTCAACAAGGTGGGGGAGGCATGCCCCAAGGAGGTTCCAGGTGGGTGTCGTCTACCTGTTCACTGACAGGTTTGAGCACCTGCTATGTACCTGGCTCCATTCTAGAGCAACTCAAAGCTCATGCAGCCCCAACAGGACAGGTCAGGTTGTCATAGAGGTGCCATTCAGTGCAGGAGATGGACAGTGGAGACAGGTGACTCAGTGAGGGGCTCTGAGGTAGGAGCAGGGAGATGGCTGATGTAGATCGGGGGTGGTCATGGAGGGCCGTGTGGATCGGGGGTGGTCATGGAGGGCCGTGTAGATCGGGGGTGGTCATGGAGGGCCGTGTAGATCGGGGGTGGTCATGGAGGGCCGTGCGGATCGTGGGTGATCATGGAGGGCCGTGTAGGTCCGGTGGTCATGGAGGGCCGTGTAGATCGGGGGTGGTCATGGAGGGCCGTGTAGATCGGGGGTGGTCATGGAGGGCCGTGTAGATCAGGGGTGGTCATGGAGGGCCGTGGAAGGAGGGACCCGCTGAGATGGCCTGCAGGGCAGCAGCGTGGTCATGGAGGGCCGTGTAGGTCCGGTGGTCATGGAGGGCCATGTAGGTCCGGTGGTCATGGAGGGCCGTGTGGATCGGGGGTGGTCATGGAG
>NW_006400065.1:1516417-1527844 GCF_000299155.1 Elephantulus edwardii | reverse complement strand
TCACTGAATCAATCCATCTCATTGAGGGTCTTCCTCTCCTGTGCTGTCCCTCCACCCTCCCAAGCATGACGTCCCTCTCCAAGGACCAGTCCCTCCTTACAACATGTCCAAAGTATGTCAGACAAAGCTTCAGAATCCTTGCCTCGAAGGAGCAGCCCAGCTTCACACTCTCTAGGACAAACCTGTTTGTTCTCCTAGCAGTCCATGCTTTATTCAGTACTCCTCTCCAACACCACAGCTCAAAGGCATCAGTTCTCCTTGTATCATCCATAGTCATTGTCCAGCTCTCTGATAAATAGCAAGTGATTGCAAAGACTATATGGGAACAGAGAAGAAGGATCAGTAGTTGACTGATAGCATTAATCTGGAGAGGTCCCTAATTGCAGAATTTCCCAGTGCAATACATGTCCTGATTTCCTGACTGCCGGTACCAAGGGTGTTGATTATGGATCCGAGTAAGAGGAAGTTGTTGATAGTTTCTATCTTTTTTCCATCATGATGTTGCCATGTATCAGTCCAGTGTGAAGAACTATTTCTTGACCTTGAGATGCAATCTATATTGAGTACTGCATTCTTTGATCTTCTGCAACAAGTGCTTCACATCCTCCTCACTTTCAGCAAGCAAGACTGTGTCATCTACGTAACACAGGTTATTGATGAGTCTTCCTCCAATCTTGATGCCACATTCTCCTTCATAGTGTCCAACTTCTTGAATAATTTGCTCAGCAGACAGATTGAGTTAGTATGGAGAGAGAATACAACCTTGGTGCACTCCTTAAGTTTAAACCACGCTGTATTCCCTTGCTCAGTTTGCACAACAGCCTCTTGATCTAGGTATAGGTGTCACATGAGCCTAAGTAAGTGTTCTGTGAGTCCCATTCTTCACAGTGTCAGCCAAAGTTTATGATCCACACAAATGCCCTTGCATAGTCCATAAAGCATAAGTAGACGTTCTCATATTCTTTACTTTCACCGAGGATCCATTTGACATCAGCAGTGAAGAGGCCACGCCTCTTCTAAATTCTCTTCTGCTAGTATGAACGCTTAACCACTGACATCACCCAGCTACCACTGATCTAGGTGGAAGGTACATGCATTAAAATTCTCAAGCTCTGCACTTGGTGTTTGTACACTGTATTGTATATGAATTACATTGCATTAAAAAGGGGGAAAAAAGAAGAAGTGAGATTGCTGAAGTCCTGAGTATCAAGTCGTTTGCACAGCTCAGTTACGTTTCTGTAAATGGAAACACCAAGCTCACTGCTGGCAGGTCCATGCCGACTCACGGAGGCACCCTCCCCCCATCACTTTCCAAGATTGTAAATCTAAACGGGAGGAGACCACCTGGCTTTCTCCCGTGGAGCATGCTGCCCTCCAGCCTCCTTCATGGCTCCATTTACCCCACCAGGGCTCCTTTTCTGCATAGCAACCTAATCAAATACAGAATGGAATTAGGATGCCATTCACAGGAACGTCCAAAAAGCACCCCTACCTAGGAATGATGATACATGTAACCAAGTGTAAGACCTGGACTCTGGAAACAATGAAACCTTAATGGACAACAAAAGACCAAGGAAGTGGAGAGAGAAGCACGTCCTGGGATGGGAAGCCTCAGCCCTGTGACAGTAGTAGTGTCCTTAAACTCAGTGGAAGGCCAGTGTACGTCTAGGACCCAGGCTCTCAGATGCCGAGAAGATCACGGCACAGCACACACATGTCAATCTTAGAGGTATCCTGGGGATGTGGATTCTAATCACTGGAGGAGACCGCCCCATCTCTCCCCTACAGAGCTGCTGGTGGTGGGTTGGAACTGCCGACCTGTCAGTTAGCACGACGTTTAACCTACTGTGCCATCAGGACGCCTATCGGAAGGAACAAACCCCGCCACCATTGATTAGACCCTCCACTGGGCTTCCAAGATGTAAATCTTTACACGAGGGATGCTCACCTTTCTCCCACAGAGCAGCTGGTGGGTTTGAACTGCCAAGCTTTCTGTTAGCAGTCCTCTAAGCACTAAGCCATGAGGGCTTTTCACCTGGGCACGTGGGAGGGGGGTGGAAGCGGGGTGACAGGAGGTGAGGGGTGTGGGGGCGGGAGTAGGACAGAGGTGAGGAGCTGGTCGGCCTTCAGGTGATGGCAGGGTGGTGGCGCGCTGAAGGGGAGCAGAGACTCGGGCATTGAATCTGCACCTTCTGTGCACTTAGCTGCCCAGGACTCCTTGGCCCTGGTCTGAGTGCCTTCCCTCGGCACAGGCTTTCTCATCCCTGGCTGTCTGCTAGGATCTTCGGGGTGCTTTTCAGACCCCTTTGGGACCACCCCAGACTCGTGACTTGCTTGGCATTCACTGGGTGGAGCCAAGTGCAGGTCTTGTTTTAAGGGGCCTGGTGATTGTAGCCGCTGAGTTCCCATTGATCTGACGGGCAGACTGAGGCACGGGGGAGGGGGCTGGGGGGGAGGCTTGCAGCGGGTCTCCCCAAGCGTGTCCTGACCTCTGTCTTCCCCCGCAGTGTACCACTGGGTGGAGATGCGGACCAAGATGCGCATCATGGGCTTCCGGGGCACAGCCATCAAGCCGCTGAACGAGGAGGCTGCGGCCGAGCTGGGCGCCGAGCTGCTGGGCGAGGCCACCATCTTCATTGTGGGCGGTGGCTGCCTGGTGCTGGAGTACTGGCGCCACCAGTCGCAACAGCGCAACAAGGAGGAGGAGCAGCGCGCAGCCTGGAACTCGCTGCTGGACGAGGTGGGCCGCCTGGCCCTCGCCCTGGATGCCCTGCAGACGCAGGTCCAGGCCCTGCCCTCGCCGAGCGCTCTGGAGGAGCTGCAGGTACAGCTGCAGGAAGTGCAGGCCCAGCTCTGCGCCCCCGACGGACCTCCCTCCGCACAGAAGTCCTCGGCCACCCGGGCAGCACCTAGCACCCAAGCCGAAGCCATGCGGGAGAAGTAGGGGACACCGGGTCCTGGACTTGGACCTGTGCTGGGCACCCCACAAAACCGTCTCCACACCTCGCTGGCACTGGCCTCGCCGAAACCCCCATCTTAGACTGGTGCTGACCCAACTGGACATTCAGCCATCTCCCTGATGACCAGACCAGTGGTACCTTCCACTGAGACCAGCCGAGGAAGACGTGTTGCCTACGTCTGGCTGAATGATCCACCCCACGCCAAACTACTAGACCTGTGAGGTCCAGCCCACAGGATCCTCTTTGGGGAGAGAGAGCCGTAGCCTGGAATGGAGCGCTGTCAGCCGCCAGTCTGTTAAGTTAGTGTGCCCTCGTTGGCATGAGCGGGACTGCTCTGGGACGGGGTTCCCTTTCCCTGGGACGGCTCCACTACCACAGAGCGGCCTCTCCTGTGGCCCAGTGCACACACTGTTGTAAGAAACTTCTTTCTCTTTAAGTGCTGTCTCCTCATCTGAAGTGGCCCCCTGCTGGGCAGCAGCCTCTGTCCATACCCACTATCCATCCTCTGAGCTGTAGGTCTTCTTCCCTAACCTGGCCCATAGACTGCCTCTCCCAGCTCTTCAGTCCAGGCCAGAGCCCGCCTCTCCCTAAACATCCCTTCCCTCAGTTGGAAAATTTGAGCCCGTGGAGACCTCATCCCCCCACATCTGGGTTTCCTCTCAGCCCCTGGTACGTTCTCCAGAGCCACTTGGCCTTTCGCTTCCTGATGTCCTCTCCCCTCTTCTTCCTCGGCTGGCCTCTCGAACTGCCACCCCCCCCCATATGTGAAGTAGAAGGCCTCCCCTCCTCTTTACAGCCAGCTAGGTTGATCCCTGTGCCCACACCCTCCCCTCAAGGCTCTGAATGGTCCCCCTTTGTAGCTTGTACCCAGGCCCCCCCAACCCGTCCTCAGCCCTCTGGTATTCGTGTCAAGAGGGAGGGCTGCCCACCACATCACCCCAGACTTGGTGACTTAGAACAGCAGGGATTTTGCCTCTCCAGTTCTAGGGCCCCTCTGGATGCTCTAGGGGAGACCTTTGTGGTTTCTAAGCGTATGTCTCTGCTGGTGGCTGCTTGTGTCAAGCCCTGCCCCCCTCCCCCCAGTGTCTGGTGAACACTTGTCACCAACCTTAAACCCACCCTGTCAAGTCCACTCAGTGACCCTGAAGGGCAGCGTGGACCCACTTGCCCATGGGGTTTCCAGGTTGCCCCGTACAGAAGCAGCTGCCTTGTCTTTCTCCCAAGGAGAGGCTGTCCGCTTCAAACTGCCCACTTTTGGGTTAGCAGCCGAATGGCTAACCCCTGCGCCACCAGGATGCTTCAGTGGCTTTAGGTCCATTCTAAACCCAGGCGCCCACCTCACCACACCTATGTCAGAGACCCTTTTTCAAGGAGGGTCATACAGGTTCTGGGACTTGGGACAGGGACAGATGTTTTCTGGGGCCGACGTTCAACTCATTATACTTCCGACCCCAAAAAAGATATTCCCACATTGGAAACGGACTAGTCGGTCCACTTGCCAGATCCGCTTCCTCCCCGCCTGGCATCCCGCCCAGGATTCTAGGCTGGGTGGGGGCCGCCCCACCCAGGCTGAGTTCTATTTGCAGATGTGGATGTTTCTGAATTGAAGGAACCTGGGGTGAAGAAGTCATCTTGAGGGTGTATCTGAGAACACGTCCTTCCGTGGGTCTCCACAGTGGGAGCCCCAGTGATGTAACATTACGTATTGGGCTGTTTGCCCGAAGGTCAGCGTTTCATGCCCACCAGCTGCTCTGCAGGACAAAGTTGATTTGGTTAAGATTTGCAGCTCAGAAACTAGATAGAGGTTCATCACCATAAGTTGGAATTGATAAAAAGTGTGTTTAACCAGTTTTTGTTTTTTGGTTTTGTTGTGTTTTTTTAATGGGCACAAGGCTTATAATTAGCAGAGATTCTGGGAGGATCATGTTGGGGCCAGGACACAGAGTGATCCTGTGAGCCCTCTCCCAGGTGAGGAAACTAAGGTTCTGGGCGTAGAGAGATGTGCCCAAGGCCCCCAGCTGATGGGGGACGGGCCCTGACCCCTTCCTCCTGGGTGGGGACATGGTAGGAGCAGAGAGTCAGGTCCCAGGAAGAGCAGCTGGCAGGAGCCCAGATTATCCTTGGCTTCTGGTGCCCGAGGATTGCTACCTTAGGCAGGAGTGAGGATGTGGAGTGGGGAGGTGCCCCCCACACAAAAGTGCAGGGCATCCAGAAGCCTCCTCCCAGAGCCCCTCCCCGCCACCCCAGAAGCTCTGCCTGAAGCTGCTGAGTGAATCCCACCTCCCAGCGACCCTCTCCCAGAGCAGAATGGCCCCACAGAGCCTCCAGGGGTGTCACTGTCACAGAAGCACACTGGCACATCTGCCTCCTTTGGAGCGGGTGGGGAGTTTAAACCACTTCTCTTTTGGGCCACAGCGGAATGAATGCCTTAACCATAGTGCTACTAGGACTCCCCTGAGAAAGAATCGAGTTAGGAGGGAGCAGCAGCTGACCCACCCACCTACTGCCACCCACTTGATCCAAGCAGTAGACCCTCTGACACACACACAGTGTCCCTCAGGGTTTGGGAGGCCAGAGGTCTCTTAAGAAGCAAACAGCTTCATCCTCTGTGCTGGAGATCCTAGAGCGAACCAGATTCCCAGGAAGGAGACTTCTCCCATTTCCTTTCCCTTCACTTTACGCTCTGTGGTTAAAAATTACCCGGACACAACACCTGCCCACATAGAAAGCCATAGAGTTGAGAAGTCCTGAAAGGACCTTCTAGAAGAGGGAAGAGATGGCTAAATGATAAGGGGAGGGAGGCGGCAGAGAGGCCAGTACAAGACGCGGGGCCAGGCCCAGTGCCTGATGTCCATGCACAGCTGTGAAGGTCGGGAGCTGTGACATCCCAGCCCTCAACCCCTCGCTCGTCTGTCTACAAATGGCTCCAGCCGATAATAATTTAAAAAAAAAGGCTCCAGCTGATTGAGCTCTGGCTGGTGCCAGGCACAGTTCTAGGTGCTTTGCACAATCCCTACCTGACTCTGATGAGGAAACTGAGGCACAGGGTGGAAGCCCCTGGCACCAGGCTACACCTGCAGCGGCGACACCACAGAGGTGGGATGTGAGGCTGGTGGTCTGGGCCAGACCCATCCTTCCTCCCCTCTGCACACATCCCAGACTTCAAACTCAGCCTCGCCGTGTCCTCACACATGGCCAGTCCTTGGGGGACCCTGAGGCACAGCCCCACCCACTGTGGTTGGGTGAAGGGGGGCGTGGGGCGTAGAACAAGCCTTCTCAGCGTTCATGGCGACCTGGGGATGGGTCACTGTCCCTGGGCCTAGTCGCCAGTTTGTGTACACTAGCGATTTGGGGAGGGGCCATAATAAATTTGTAAGAATGAGTCTGGCAGTCTTCAAGTTTGTGCACGTGTTTGTTCAAATTTTAAAAAGCCTTAACTAAAAATCACAAGCATCTAAGAATAAAAAAACCTTTTTTTTTAAAAAAAAAGCCCTTATATGTGGGGTGGGCGGGGAGAAAAGTGCAACAATGAATGAATGGAATTCCAAAATCTGTGTAGATGTTCATTGACATTTTTAAAAAAAAAAAGCCCTTATTCACATTAGAATAATGTCCTCAGTTCTTTTCATTCAACAAACTTCGACAGAGTAGCCCACTATGAGCATGGAGTGGAGGGGACCGGGGCAGCCTGACCGTGTCCTCGGGCCTCACAGTCCAGAGGCACACACACACACACCACACACAAGTCTCTGCCATCAGTTCCAAACACTGACACAGCCACATCCACAGACACTCACACAGGCCCGTTGCGACATTTGGCACAAGGAGGTAGGCCTGAATCCAGCCTCCTACCCTGAGTGACTCAGGACTTCGGGGGTCGAGAGCAGAACCCTTTGTCATTGACCGGAGACAGATGGATCGAGGAGGCTCGTGCCCTCCCACCACCCCCTGCGCATGGTCCTGCCATCCCAGGCGCTCGTCCTGGCAGGCCAGTGCCTAGCATTATCAAGGATGCTCAGAGTCACCAGGAGAAATGGATTTCACCCAGTTGGCAGCCTGCTGCATTGGCCCAGCTGGGCTCAGGCCGTCCCTGAACCGGCCACTGTGACACCCTGTAACCAAGCCTGGGCCCCCGTTCCCATTCCCTGGGGCTGCAGTCAACAAGGTGGGGGAGGCATGCCCCAAGGAGGTTCCAGGTGGGTGTCGTCTACCTGTTCACTGACAGGTTTGAGCACCTGCTATGTACCTGGCTCCATTCTAGAGCAACTCAAAGCTCATGCAGCCCCAACAGGACAGGTCAGGTTGTCATAGAGGTGCCATTCAGTGCAGGAGATGGACAGTGGAGACAGGTGACTCAGTGAGGGGCTCTGAGGTAGGAGCAGGGAGATGGCTGATGTAGATCGGGGGTGGTCATGGAGGGCCGTGTGGATCGGGGGTGGTCATGGAGGGCTGTGTGGATCGGGTGGTCATGGAGGGCCGTGTAGATCGGGGGTGGTCATGGAGGGCCTTGTAGATCGGGGGTGGTCATGGAGGGCCGTGGAAGGAGGGACCCGCTGAGATGGCCTGCAGGGCAGCAGCAAGGGAGCAAGCCCTTTAGAGCCAGGACATTTGTACATGCCAAGGCCCTGAGGCAGGAGTGGGGTCTGACCTATTCCTTCAAGGACAGGAAGCACCTGCTAACAGACCAAGGAAGAATTAGCAAACTGTGGCCCTTGGACCACATCCAGCCAGCACCACCCCTTCACCGCTCCAAGTGACGTCTTACTGGAACTTCCCAAACCAGAATAAAGTCCCTGCACTCCCATTTAGCCGATTCCAGCTCCGAGCTTCTCCCCACCCGGTTTCTGGGGCTGTACGTCTTGAGGCTGCCTATCTCTCCTGTGCAGCCACCTGGGGGATTGGAACCGCTGGCCTTTCAGTTCACAGCCAAACACATGACACACTAAGCCTCCAGGGCCTTTTTTGTGGAAACACCATCCTGCTCATTTTCTGTGCCTGTTTCTGAGAACTCTGGTAGCACTGTGGTTAAGGCATAAAGCCACTCACCAAAGACTTGGCAGTTCAAACCCACCAGCTGCTGCTCGTCGGAAGAAAGGTGAGGCAGTCAGCTCGCTTAAAGATTTACAGCTTAAAAAAATATTTACAGCCTTGATATAATTAGAGATAATGGAACCATTATTTTAAAAATAAACTTTTTCTTTAAAAAGAAAAAAGATTTACAGCCTTAGCGACCCTGTGGGCCCACCCCACTCTGCCCTTCAGGGTCACTGTGAGTTGGGGTTGCCCCGTGGCAGTGGGTTTGGGTTTGGATTTGGTTCCCCCACTTTGCATTGCTGCTTTGGGGCTGTGGTGCCACAGTTGAGCAGCTGCAACAAAAATAGCCAAGTCGGGGATAGTGTCTGTCTGGCCTTTTGCAGAAGAGGCTTACTAATGCTGGAATGGAGGGAGTGAGCAGAGAGGGAGGGGCTGGGAGGCCAGCATGCAAAGGCCCAGGCCCCTCAGGAGCACTGTTGGGGTCCCACCGTCTCCAGGGCTCCCCCAGGCTGGAGCCCCTCAGCTTCCCCTGTGCCCAGCCCTGCATCCACAGGAATTATTCCCAGGAATCTTCCCCAGTAATCCCCCTGAGCGCGTGTCTCAGCATCCCAATCCCAATCTATAAACCAGGATAAAAACAACCATTCATTCAGACTTCCACGTGCACAGATGTGTAAAAAGATTATTCTATGATCGTTGCTCATTGTTGCCCAGTTGGGACTGACACATAGCTGACCTGTCTGCAGATTTTCAGAGGCTATAATTGCACTGGAAATTGCCCAGCTTTCTCTCGAGTCACTAGTGGATTCGAACTGCTTACCTTTGTGTTGGCAGCACAATTCCTTATCCACTAGGCCACCAAAGCTCCCTTCTATGTTGCTAGGTGCTGTCAAGTCAACTCCAGTTCACGGTGACCCTGCATACAAGAGAGTGAAGCCCTGGCCGACCCTCGCCACCCTCACCATCTCCACCATGTGTAAACCCATCCCAACTCTCTGTGACAGTGGTGATTTCTCAGCTGTAAATGATGGGATCAGATCCCCACATCTTTCTCCTGCTGAACAGTTAGGTGGATTTGAACAACCAACCTTGCTGTGAGCATCTGAGCTCTTAACCGTTGTCCCCAGGGCTCCTTAAAAAACCTGCTGCCATCAACTTGCAGTGATGCTGTGGGACTGAGGAGAACAGCCTCATAAGATTGTGAACAGCAATCACATCTGTCTCCTGAGATGCAACTGGTAGATTTGAACTACCAACCTCTAGATTAGTCTATCTGTCCATTGCTGTGAACATTCTGCCTCATAGTGAACATCATAGGACAGAATATAATTGGTCCATAGTATTTCTAAAGCTTTAAACTTTGGAGGAGCTATACCCCACTAAATCTGGAACCCAATAAAAAAATCCTGTTTGGGGGTTAAAAAAAAACAACCACCCAAAACAACTTTATAGGAGCTGACTGCCTCATCCTTCTCCCTCAGAGCAGCTGGTGGATTTGAACCTTTAACCTTTTGGTTTAAGCACCGTGTTATCAGAGCTTAGAGACAAAATTACACAAATATTCAAACGTACTGTCGAGTGACAACCAACTTGTGGCTGACCCTTCCGTGTGTTTTCAGAAGGTATTAATTGCATCAGAGGAGATTTTCCATCTTCCCCTCCTCACACACAGAACTGCTGATGGAGTCAGACCTCCGGAGAGATGCCCACTTTGGGTCAGCAGCACAACTCCCTACGGACTACACCACCAGAGCTCCCTAGAGACCCTAGAGTCACCTGTGTATGTATTCTACATGGTCCATAATGCATATGGGTTGTATTATATATGATAGAATGGAATATATGTTTTATGTGCTGTGATAGGTAATGTATACATCTCATTAGAGTGAACATTTCATGAGATAACTGTGATATATACAATGCAGTCTATTTCATGCTCTATTGTATTACATTTCATGGAGGAAAACCTGTAAACGTATATATATTATCTACTAGTTTCCATCAAGTAAAACTCTGGCCTGTTTAGACTCCTTATTCAGAATAGAACCGCTTCCCGGGATTTCCAAGGCTGTGAGCTTTGGGAAGCGAATTGCCAGGCTTGTCTTCTGAGGCACCTCTGAGTGGCTTTAATCATTGACTTTTCTCTGAATAGTCCATTGCTTAACCATTTGATACCACACTTGGTTGGTTTTGTTGTCATGTGCCATCGAGTCACCAGCAAATCATAGCGACCCCATGTACAAGAACTCTGAAGCGTGCTCTATCCTAAGCCAGTTTACTGACTCCAACACATCTGTCCCCGTTACCTCAGTCACTGTGTCAGTCTGTCTCATCCGGTGTCTCCCTCTCTTGTGATGTCACTCCACCCTTCTGGACACGATGTTCCTCTCCAAGACTGGTCCTCTTTGCAACATGCCCACAGTATGTGAGGCAGAACTTCCATATCTTTGCCTCCAAGGAGCAGCGTGGTTTCACCCTCTCCAAGACAGACCTGTTTGATCTTTTGGCAGTCCATGATATGTTCAGTTCTCTTCTTCAGCAGCATAACTCAAAGGCCTCAATTCTTCTGTCATTCTGTGATTGTTCAGCTCTGTAATGCATAGCAAGTAATTTAGAAGACCATGGCCCGGATCAGGCACACCTTAGTCTCTAGGATGATATCATTGCTCTTTAGCACTTTGGAGAGACCCTTGACAGATTGCCCTAATGCAGTTTGTCTTTTGATTCCCTGACTACCACCTTTAGATATATTTATTACTTCGACACCAAACCCACAGCTGACAAACCCATAGAACAGCCCCTTGTGGAAAGGGAGTAGAACTGCCCCACAGATTTTCTGAGACTGTAAATCTTTACATAATCTAACTGCCTCATCTTTCTCTCACGGAGCAGCTGTTGGGTTTGAATTTACTGATCCGCTGGTTAGCAAGCTAAGGATTAGACCTCTACTCCAGCAGGCCTCCCAAAGGGTGCAGATTAAAATCAGCATAAGGGAATAAGGCTGGGGAGGCAAAGGGCAGCAGGAACGAGGCTCTAGTTCCCAGGTGTGTCTCCCCCTGCTGGACTTCCATGGGCAGCGCTTAATTTTCCAGGCAATAATAGGCCCTGAGGGAGGGTCCCTGGAGCCGGCCTGGTGACCAGGGTTTGCACCAAACTCAGTCTCAGACATGGGGAGCCCCATGACTGACCACAGCTCTTCAGTCTCTGACCCCGTGAGGATCAAACTGATACAGCGATATCCCGTGGCCAGGACCTCTGGCGTACAAAACACCCTTACCTGGCAGACCACTCTCAGGATGCGGGGGTTATCACACAGGAACTGGGTAGGGGTCAGTCCTCAAAATTGGATTTAGGCCCCTCAGGCCTGCTGCGTTAACCCTCTCCTGCACGCTTCCTGTGTGGGTCCCCACTGCTGATTCAGAGCCACCCTGCA
>NW_006400065.1:1504550-1516317 GCF_000299155.1 Elephantulus edwardii | reverse complement strand
TGCAGCTAGCAGCCAAACTATTAACCACTGGGCCAGCTGCTTTTAGCGCAGGGAGGTGTGTCATGCTCCCCCCCATTATGTAGATGAGGAGACTTGAGACACAGAGATTGAATCCTTAGTTTACAGCAGAAAACAGGAGGAATGGAGTCCTCCCCACCACTTTTCATACTGGTGACAACAATGGGAAGTGCTCCAAAGAATTGGGGGAGGTGGCCCTCCACACCCCACCCCCACACACACACCCACATAGCAGCCCAGCAAGAGATACAACTGAGAGCTTTAGAATGAGCTCTTAGGGCAGTGGTATGGATTGAATTGTGTCCCCCAAAAAATAATACATGTGGTATGTCCTCACTCTTGTACTTGGTCCCACTGTCAACACCCAAGGAAGCCCTCATTTAGAAATCAGAAGACAGGGAGCTCTGGTGGCCTAGTGGCAAGAAGCTGCCCTGCAATCTCAAAGGTGTACGATTTGGACCACCTCCTGAAACAATCACGTCCTACGCAGGAGCAGTCAGTAGGGAAGCGCGGCAGAGGGAAGCGGACTGCTAAATGAGGGGACTGAGAACCACCGTGTTAAAGTGACCACCCCAAAGGCACAAGTACGTGTGGTAGAGTGGAACAAGAACCCTCGCCTGTAACTGCAGAATCCAGACGTCGTCCTGTTATACTCTTTGGAAGCAGATTTTAAGATCTTGTGAACAGAAATGCCTAAAGTCAAAAGGAGGCGGAAAGCTCCCCCAGATGGCTGGGAGTTGATTAAACCAACTTTAGATGAATTGGATCAAAAGATGAGAGAAGCGGAAACAGAACCTCATGAAGGAAAGCGGAAAGTGGAGTCTCTGTGGCCCATCTTCAGAATCCACCACCAGAAAACCCGATACATCTTCCACCTCTTCTATAAACTCAAGGCCATCAGCAGAGAGCTGTACAAGTACTGCATCAAGGAAGGCTACGCCGACAAGAACCTGATCGCCAAGTGGAAGAAGCAGGGCTACGAGAACCTTTGCTGCCTGTGCTGCATCCAGACCCGGGACACCAACTTCGGGACCAACTGCATCTGCAGGGTCCCCAAAAGCAAGCTGGAAGTGGGCTGGATCATCGAGTGCACGCACTGCGGCTGCAGGGGCTGCTCAGGCTGAGCCCCCCACATGGACCTTGGACAGACTCTGCAGGCTCGGCCTACTTGCCTCTCTTCTCGGGAGCTGCTCTTCTCGACCCAGCACCCACCACCCCGGACCTGCTGGGACAGGAGCTCCCTCGGGAAGGCCTCGGTCACCAGCTAGAATTTGTAAAATAAAGCCTTTCAGTCTAAAAAAAAATGATGTACGATTTGAATCGTCCAGATGCTTCACTTGGAGAAGGAGGGGCAATCGCCTCCTGCACCAGTCAGATCCAACTCTACGGTACACAAAAACAAACAAACAAAAGTTTTAAACAATATTATTTTTTCCACTGTTGAACATTTTCTTCCACCCCTTCCCAACACACTCTGTTAATACACCCCTTGTTCCAGATTGTTTTCATACATATAATGCCTACTCATATATTCCTCTCCTGTACATAGGGTTTTCAGTGTTTTATTGCCAATGTCAGATGGATCTTGGCAGAAAGCAGAGTACCAGAAGAATTTCTATCTGTGTTTCATTGACTATGCAAAGGCATTTGTCTGTATGGATCACAATAAATTGTGGCTAACCTTGAGGAAAATGGGAATCTCAAACACTTGATCGTGCTTATATGAAACCTATACTTGAACCAAGAAACAGTCCTCAAAACAGAGCAAGGGAACCTGCATGGTTCAAAATTAGGAAAGGAGTGCGTCAGGGATGCATCCTGTCCCTGTCCCTTTTCAATCTGTATGCAGAACAGATCATTCGGAAAGCAAGGCTTTATGAGGAGGAGTGTAGCATCAAGATTGGAGGAAGATTCATTAACACCCTACAATATGCAGATGACAGACACAGCCTTGCTTGCTGAAACTGAGAAAGACTTGAAGCACTTGCTGCAAAAGGTCAAAGACTATAGTCTTCAATATGGATTGAAGATCAACATCAAGAGTTAGTTCACTCAGCTTAATGCTCTCCACTCCCAAGTTAGGTAATAAATTGCAAAATCATTGCTCCTGCTTATTGCATAGTATTCCATTGTATGAAATATACCATAATTTGTCAATCCATTCGATTGTGGTTTGACATCTGGGCTGTTTCCAGTTCTTACAATGGTGAATAACACTGCTATGAACATTGATGTACAAGTCTCCGTTTGTGCCTCAGTTCCCATTTTCTCAGAGTATATTCCAAGCAGTGGAATAGCAGGGTCATATGGAATTTCTGTTGAGTTTTTTGAGAAAGTGCCAAACTGCCTTCTAGAATGATGGTACCATTTTACAATCACACCAACAATGTATAAGAGTTCCTATCTCACCATATCCTCTCCAATATTTATTACTTGCTGCCTGACCTGTTAAACTTTGTCACTGCTACTGGAGTGAGATGGTTTTGATTTGCATCTCTCTTATTGCCAGTGATTTGGAGTATTTCTTCATGTGTCTGTTGCCCATTCGAATATCTTCCTCTGCAAAAATTCTTTCCATGTCTTTTGACCATTTTGTAATTGGGTTATCAGTCTTTTCCTTGTGGAGGAGGCCCAGGAGTATTCTGTAAAGTTTCATTATGAGACTTTTGTCTGAGATGGTTTTACCAAATGTTCATTCCCAGTCGGTAAGTTCTTTTTTCACCCTGTTGGAAAAAGGTTTTGATGTGCATAGAGATTTAATCTTTAGAAGGTCCCATTCATCGATTTTATCTTCTTCAGATTGTGCATTTCTGGCTGTATTTGGCAGTCTCTTTATACTGTAGACTAGGGCTTCTAAGTTTGATCCCAGTTTGTCTCTTATGAACTTTATGCTTTTGAGCTTTACTCCCAGGTCTCTGATCCACCTTGAGGTGATTTTTCTGTATGGAGTGAGATGTGGATCCTGTTTCCATTTTCTGCCAGCACCATTTGTTGAAAAGGTTGTCATTTCCCCATTTTGGTTTTCTTTGGTTTCCTTGTAGAATATCAGTTGACCATAAATAGCTCGGTCTTCTGGGTTGTCGATTCTATTCCATTGTACCTGTCATTGTACCGAACCATGCTGTTTTGGTTACTACTGCAATGTAGTAGGGTTTGAGGTTGTTTCCAACTTTTTGAGAAAACACCAGACCACCTTCCATAGTGGATGTACCATTTTACATTCCCACTAGCAGTGAATAAGAGCTCTAATCTCTTTACAACCTCGCCAGCACTTGTTGTTTGCTGCCCTGTTGAACTTTGCTATTGTTCCTGAGGTCAATGCCCTTAAATCATTGTGCTGGCAAAAAATATTGACTGTACCACAGACAGCCAAGAGAACAAAAATCTTTTTTTTTAATTTTTTTTATTTTTATTTTTAATTTTTTTATGTGTGTACCGTCAAATTGGATCTGACTGGTACAGGAGATGATTGTTCCTCCTCCTTCAGCAGAGCATCTGGTGGATTTGAACCGCGCACCTCTGGGATCGCAGCACAGTTTCCTGCCACTAGGCCACCAGAGCTCGCCAAAAATCTTTCTTGAAAGAATCTCCAGCCGAGGTGGTCCTTAAAGCCAAAGACCCCACACACTAAATCCCTCATTCTCTGGACATGTGATCAGGAGGGACCAGAAGACCATCCCTCAGAAGAAGAGTTGGGATTGATTTATCTTTTTTTTTCTCCCCTTTTAGCCTATGTGTGATAATTATGTCTAAAGCAAAAAGCATCTGCTGATTCAGAGATTTCTACATGCGCAATCTGATGGCATTGATTACATTCAGATTGTGCAACCATCATCATGCTTCCAAAATTACTCCACCGCCATTAACAGAAACGTCTCAGCATTTTTGTTTTCTTCTTCTGAGGAGAGGAAGCAGCCCAGCACACAGGGAGAAGAGAAGTTCCAGAGTAAGCAATCCAAGTACAGAGTGAGGGCGTCAGCTGACCTTGAACTCTCCTCTGCCCCCTTGAAGGACCTTCTAAAGGGAGCAGCAGATGCCTTCGTCCTTTGCCTGTTTGTCGGAGTGACCCTCAGGTGGTTTCCACCCAGTCAAGGCCTCTAACAGTCCTAAATGGTACAACAGCTTGGCTACAGACTGAAAGGTTGGAGGTTCAAGTCCGCTCAGAGGCATCTCAAAAAAAAAGGCCTCCTAATCCACTTCAGCAAAATCAACCACTGATATGACTGTAGACAAGATATCCAAACATTGTGGTCAGCTTGGCTAATCTCAGAGCTTCTGTGTTCTTTTCTTTTTTAAAAAGAAAATAAAATATATATCTGTGTATCTATCGATCTATCTAATGACTTAAGAAAGTGGGTTTGGTTTTTTTAAATTTTATTTTGTTATTTGTTGTGTGTGTACCGTCAAATCAGATCTGACTGGTACTGGAGGAGATTGTCCCTCCTTCCCCGGCAGAGCATCTGGTGGATTCAAGCCACGTACCTCTGGGATTGCAGTGCAGCTTCTTACCACTAGGCCACTGGAGCTCCCTTAAGAAAGTGTTTTTTTAAAAAAAAAAGAAAAAAGAGTGCAATAATGAATGAATGGAATTACAAAATCTCTGTAGATGCTCATTGAAATGAAAAATAAATTAATTAATAATTTAAAAAAAAGAAAAGAGAAAATGTTTACAAGCAAATTGGTTTGCCAAGCCACTGCTCCTACACATTCTGTGACATGGATTCAAATCCCAGATTGTGACAGTGTTCTTCCCACTTCCTCCCTGTGATTCTCATTTCCATTCATCCTTGAAGCCTGTCCTTCCTGCCTTCTAAACTTTATCCCTGGGCAAAATCTGCCCTTTTGATCTTGTGTAGTTCATTATTTTAAGGAGAGAGTACCTACCTCTCTAGCGTTATTTCTCACATTATAACCCAGTCTGATATTTGGCTGAAAGGTAAGCCCCAGGGGGTGAGTTCAGGTCCAGGCTCAGAGGGTGTGTAGAAGACTTAGTCTCTCAGGTTTCACCAGCATATGACTTGGACTTTTGTTCTGCATTTTTCTCCCACTCTATCCAGAACCTTCTACTATGATCTCTTTCACAGTGGTCAGCTGTGGTGGCTGGGCATCATCTATTTCTTCTGGTCAAGGAGGCTGAGGTTGGCGTGTGTTCCATTAGACTAATTATGTTAGACTAATTGTGTCCTTGCTTGTTGAAACTGAGGAAGACCTGAAGCACTTGCTATAGAAGGTCAAGGACTGTAGTCTTCAATATGGATTGAAGCTCAACATCAAGAAGACAAACATTCTCACCATTGGGCCAATTGGCAGCACCATGATGGATGGGAGAAGAAATTGAGGTTGTTAAGAGTTACAGCTTGCTTGGCTCCACGATCAACACTTTTGGCACCAGCAGTCAGGAGGAAATCAGAAGGCAAATTGCATTAGGTAAATCTGCTCTCAGGGACCTTTCCAAAATACTGAGAAGCAGTGATGTCAATCTAGAGACTAAGGTGCACCTGATCCAGGCCATAATCTTTGCAATTACTTTCTATGCATTAGAGACTAAGGATGATAGAAGAATTGATGTCTTTGAGTTGTGGTGCTGGAAAAGAGTCTTGAATATACCATGGACTGCCAAGAACACAAATAGGTCTGTATTGGAGAAAACCAAGTTTATCCTTGGAGGCTAGGATTTTGAAGCTCTGTCTCACATACTTTGGGCATGTGTCTGGGAGGGATTGATCCTTGGAGAAGGACATCATGCTTGGAAGGGTGGAGGGACAGCACAGGAGAGGAAGACCCCAGATAAGACAGATGGATACATGACTAGGACAATGGAAGTAGGTGTGTCGGAGACAGTGGGACTGGCTCAGAACAGGGCAGGCTTGAGAGTTATGTGTCACAGGCAAACTTAACACATACAATAACAATTGTATCATGTGTCTTTAATTTTCTTCACCCTTCCTTCCTCCAGATGGGAAGACACCAATCATTACACCATAGATGCCAGAGCCATCATGGTCTTCTCAGAAATCCTTAGAGTCGATGGCTGCCAATATTCAGCCAATACCCTGTGGGCTTTAATGTGCAAAGATCCTATAACTTTTCTAATGATTTATCTGAGATATATGAGGGGATGTAGAGGGTGCCGAACAAATGCACAGAGACATTGTCAGCATTTCTCAGTGTCTTCAGAACTTGGTAATCAACTCTATCTGGGATGCACGCTCCATGTCCATACTCTTGTCTGGTTCTTTCATGTCCAGTGTGCGTCTCTGGCGCGTGTCTACGCTGTTTGAAGGCAGCAGGGGAGTGATTATCAGCCTACCTCCGAGTGAGCCTCTCAGTGATCTTCATGGGGGAACACTGACCATCTTTCTGCCATAGGGCATTTAGTGGGTCCAAAGCATCAAACTTTTGAATAAAGTACAGTCTACATTAATTGTTGAATATAAAATTAATCTACTCTGTAAACATTTACCTAAATTGTAATAAAATGGTTTGTTTGGGGTTTTTTTTTGTTTTTGTTTTGGGTTTTTTTTAAGTCACTGTGGGATTATGGGAAGAGGCTTGAGAGATCTACCCCCTCTGTTTGGGTGAGAAGCTTCTCAGCGTGTCACTCACCTGAGAGGGGAGGACACTTGTTCAACGTCACCTAGCGGGAGGCCAGGTGCACAGGTGGGATGGGAGTCGGGGACCATGGCTGACTTTCCCCACTCCAGCCCGTGTTTCATAGCCATTGAGTCCTCTGGGCAGGACGGGGTCCCAGAGAAGAGGAAGAGTTCCCGGGATCCCCCACAGAGAGTAGGGGACCAGCCTGGATCCTACCTAGAGAATGTTCTGGATGTACATCCAGCAGTCTTCAGACTCTGACTTTTGGGGATCCATGGGGATGATGAAGGCCGTCTTCCAGGTTTGGCAGCATCTCTGTGTGGGGCGGGGAAAGGGGTAGAGGGTGCGGCAGCAGCTCCATTTGGGGTCCTCAGGGTTCAGGGCCACAGCACCACAGAGGCGCCACCTCTCATATCTGAGCACCATCACATCACCTGGGAACCAGAGAAAGCTCAGCGCAGGGACACCGCGACCCCAAGGCAGTCCACCCACCCATTCACCTTTGTGTCACCAACAGCTTTACTGAGCAAACCATTCAAGCATCCTAGAAATAGCTTGCCTCTGGAAACCCTATGAATCTGGAGAAAGGACGAAAGTTATACACGTGTCCAGGTCTTTCATTCATAGGGTCACTATGAGTCGCTCATGACTCAACAGCACTTAACAACAACACCACCAACATAAAAGAGAGGTCAAGTAGCCTCTTGTTGTTGTTTGTTGTTATGTGCTGTCGAGTCGTTTGCAACCCATAGCGACCCTATGTACAACAGCCCTAAACCCCGCTCTATCCTGTGCCAGTCGCATTGCCTCTGACACACCCATCCCGATTACCCCAGTCACTGAATCAATCCATCTCATAGAGGGTCTTCCCCTCCTGCGCTGTCCCTCTACCCTACAAAGAATGATGTCCCTCTCCAAGGACCTGTCTCTCCTTACAACATGTCCAAAGTATGTCAGATACAGCCCCAGAATCCTTGCCTCCAAGGAGTATCCTGGTTTAACCCTCTCCAGGATGAATCTGTTTTCTTGGCAGTCCATGGTACATTCAATACTCTTCTCCAGCACCACAGCTCAAAGGCATCAATTCTCCTTCTATCCTCCCTAGTCATTGTCCAACTCTCTGATGCATAACAAGTGATTGCAAAGACCATGGCCTGTATCAGACGCACCTTAGTCTCCAGAGATACACCATTGCTAGTGGCCTAGTGGACAGAAAATGACACCACCAAGCCAAAGGTGGGTGACTCTAATCCGCAGCCCTCAGACTTGTCTGTAATTGTTTTTGGTGAAGCATTCTTCTAGGTAGTATAGCCCTGGTCTGTCCACTTGCTGTACAGAGGTAACTTGTGGTCACTGTGAAGCTGAACACTGTGACACTGATGTGTCAAATGCGATAATGGTTACCCACAGTGGACAGTGTTTGGTGGAGCTCCCCGATTAAAACAAGCTTGGAAGCAGGAGTGGCATCCACTTCCATAATAGCTTGCCTCTGGAAACTCTACAAACATGGAGAGAGGATGAAAGTTATACAAGTATCCAGGACTTTCATTCATAGGGTTGCCAGGAGTTGCCTATGACTCAACAGCACTTAACAACAACAACAACAACAACAGTCAGTGAGCTCCAGTGTATCCACAGGGCAGTGGTGGCACAGTGCATTACCTGTCGGGATGCTCCTTGAAAGATGAGTGGTTTGAATCCACCAGCAGCCCCAAGGTGACACAAAGATGACACAGTCTATTCCTATTCCAAGCACAGCCTTGGAAACCCAGGAGGGGTGACCAGGAGTCAGAATCAACTTGATGGCAGTGGGTGGAGTTTCGGAATGCATTATCGCCTCAGGAAAGAAACTGAGACTGGTCTCTCCTTGTTTGGACATTCTTCTTACAGAGGTGCCACAGAAAGCAGGATGGATCAGAGTAACAAGCAACAACACCAAGAACTCAACAAAATAATAGCAATAAAACCTTGCCTCTCAATAATCACACTGAATGTGAATAGTTTAAATGCACCACTGAAGAGAAAAAGAGTAGCAGATTGGATAAAAAACCAAAATCCATCAATATGCTGTCTACAAGAGACACACCTGAGAAGTGAAGCTAAAGAAAGACTAAAAATAAAAGGGTGGGGAAAAATATACCAAGCCAGTGGCAACCAGAAAAAAGCAGGAGTAGTGATATTAATCTCCGATAAAATAGATTTCAATGAAAAAAAATCACAAAGCTTAAGAAAGGTCACTACATAATAACTAAAGGGTCAAGAGAACAAAAGGACATACAATAATAAATATCTATGCACCAAACGATAGATCTGCAAAATATATAAAACAAACATTAACAAAACTGAAAAATGAAATAGACATCACTTGTATAGTAGTTGGAGACTTCAAGACACCACTCTCAAGAAAAGATAGAACTACCAGAAGTAAACTCAACAAAGATCCTGAAGAATTAAACCACACAATAAACCAACTCAATCTCATATTTATTGGCTGATGCGCCCCCCCAAAACACACAGTATGCCTTCTCCAGTGTACGTGCAGCGTTCTTGAAGAGAGATTGCATTTTAGATCATAAGACAAGCATCAATAAATTTAAAAACACAATGCATCTTCTCAGACCACAATGCTACAAAATTAGAAAATAATAACAAGAGGATAAAGGAGAAAAAAACAGACATTTGGAAGCCAAACAACACCTTGCTTGAACATGAGTGGATACTAGAAGAAATACAAAAAGAAATTAAAAAGTTTCTTGAAACAAATGACAATGAAAACACAACTTACCAAATGGACGAATAGAAAAGCTGTGGTATATTCACACCATGGAATACTATGCAGCATTGAAAATCAAGGAACTCGTGCAATATTATTCAAAATGGGTGAGCCTGGAGGACATTATGCTAATCGAAATATTTCAGTCACAAAGGGACAAATAATGCATAATTCCACTGTTATAGAATAGAACTGACATCAGGGTTGGGGGCAAACTAAGAAAAGAGGGGATAAATAATGTATACTGCATTGAAACAGATAAGGGAAAGAACTGTTTAAAAGGAATATATGATTAGGTATTATCTGCATGACAAGAGTCCAGAATAAGAGTTGCATAATAACATAGACTGGAAGGAGTATTGTATAACAATGAAAGAATTTTTTTCCAAAGAGAAAAGCGAACTAGGGGAGAAGGATGGGCAAGGAAGAAAATATGCAGCAATGAGTGAATGGAAATCCATGTTCTCTAAATTTTCATTAAAATCTCAATTAAAATTTTTAATGAGCATTTACAGAGATTTTGGATTTCCATTCATTCATTGCTGCACTTCTTTACCCGCCCAGTCCTCTCCCCCACCCCAGTTTGCTCCTCTCTTTGAAAAGTAAAATAAACACTCTCTCCCTGGTACACAATCCCCCCACACCCCTCCCACCGCCCCAAGTACATTCCACTATGCAACCTAAATTGTGGATTCTTGTGATAACCATAATACCCTATCATACATCGCTTTTAAATTATTCTCTCCCTCATTTGTTTCAGTGCAGTATACACAATTTATCCAGTTTTTCTCAGTCTTACCCCAACCCTGATATCAGTCCCATTTTACAACAGTGGCACCATGCAATATTTGTCCTTTTGCGACTGAGATATTTTACTCAGCATAATGTCCTCCAGGCTCACCCATTTTGAATAATATTGCATGAGTTCCTTGTTTTTCAATGCAACGTAGTATTCCATTGTGTGAATATACCAGAGCTTCTTTATCCATTTGTTTGTTGATGGGCACCTGGGTTGTTTCCAACTCCTTGCTATCGTGAACAAAGTCGCAATAAACATGGGTGTGCATATATCTGCCTGGATGTCAGTCAATTAAAATTTTTTTAAAAAAGAATAATAAATGAGTGAGAGTGTGACAAGGAGACGGGCCTGTCCAGTCATTAGAATGGAGAAAATGACCAGAGGTTGTGAGGGAGAAGACAACAGGTGGAGTGGGAGTAAAGTCATTGTCTGTCAACAAGCACGTTCCTGTGCTCAGGGTGGGGTCTCCCTGAGGGCTCTGGAGATGGAAAGGAGCTGCGATCCGGTCCCTGACTTGTCTAACCCTTCTCACCATGACATCACACGCAGCTATCTTTCCCAGGCATTTGTATCAGTTAGGTGAGTCAGAATCTATGCATGCATTTCAGGTTTCACTCTCGGGTTAACTCCCTATTTCCTTCCATTTCTCAGTCTTTTCCCAAGATAGGAGAACACTGCAGGGAGGACGTGGTTACACATTATGAGTACAATAAATACAATGACTGAACTGTCCCTGTTACAGGTTCGGTGTGCCTGAGTGAATTTCACCTTTATTAATTAAAAGACAGACAGACAGATCAAAGGAAGAGTTTTGGGTGGGTTCCCCTCTTCTAAACCCCTGAAGGCATCATGGTGGCACAGAGTTCCTAAACCAAAAAGGTTGACAGTTCAAACCCACCAAGGGCTCTAAGGCAGAAACTTGACGCAGCCTTTTCCTGTTCAGACTCCAGCCTTGAGAAGCGCCATGGGGTATTTCACCTCTGTCCTGAAGGGCCGCCAAGTTGATTTGGTCTCGAATAAATGAAAACACAGTTTCTGAAAGGACAGCTAACCTCTTTACTGGATTATCTAAAACAGTCTGAGATATATATACCCTGACGCATGCGACTCAAGTTTCTCTCTTTCTACCCAGGAAGGGATTTAAGTACTATTTTAATAACATTTCTGTAAGCATTTTCAATAGCAGTGGCTCAAGGGAGCCCTGGTGGCACAGCGGATTAAGCACTAAGCTGCTAATGGACAGCTTGGTAGAGGGTCAGAGAAAGAGAGGAAGGCCCCCAGCAGCGTGGGGCTCTGGCTTCTACACTGGACTTGGGCAAGACAGAGAGGTTGATGCCGGAGAGGGCAGATCTGAGGTGCAGAGAATCACTCGGAGTCAGCATCTAATATGTTAGGTAGGTATATGCTGCTTATATATGATGTATCATTTCTTTTTATTGATATGTTGTTGTTATGTGCCATCGAGTCGTTTCCGACTCATAGGGACCCTATGCACAACAGCTCTAAACCCTGCTCTATCCTGCGCCAACCGCACCGCCTCCGACACACCCATCCCGATTACCCCAGTCACCGAATCAATCCAT
>NW_006400065.1:1463508-1500820 GCF_000299155.1 Elephantulus edwardii | reverse complement strand
TTCTAAACCCAGCCTGGACTTCCGGCAGTTCTCTGCTGATGTGCTGTTCTAATCGTTTTTGGATGATCTTCAGCAGAATCTTGCTTGCATAGCTATAAAATAAAAATGTCTCATTTACTTTTTTTTCCTCATTTCCTTTTGAGCGAAAAGCTCATAAGTCATACTGGGTTTTCCTACAATCCTTCATAGATGTTTTGTTTTATAATATTAATTGCCATGAATAAGGCAAGTAATTAATTAGGGGCCGGCAGTTGGAACCCCCAGCCTGCTCCGTCTTGATAACAATGAAGCAGTTTGTGTCTGTAACAGTTTACAGCCTTGGAAACCATGGGGGACAACTCTGCTCTGTCCGCCAGGCTCTAGATGAGATGAATTGATTGCTGTTTGGGGGGTTGTTTTCTTGGCTGACCTCACACAGACCAGATCCCCAGGCTCCCAGCTGCAACAGGACTAATGCTGCTGTGATGTGTTGGGAATTTGCATGGAAAAGCATAGGCCCAAACAGAGAAGGAAAAGGCAAGCCACCCGCCTGGCGTCACAGGGCACGCAATGGCTCTGACGGCTCCAGGCCTCCATCTGTCACAGCTGCCGGCCACAAATTGAGGTCCAGCTCCCACCCCCTTTCCCCTGCTCACCTGTGGAAGGATCAGGATAGAGGCTTCCGTGCACCGGTGGAGAGAGCAGGAGAGAGAGAGCTGCAGGGGAGAGATGAGAGCGCTCTAGCTGGGCAGGGAGGAGGGGATGAGGGGCAGGGGGCTCATACCTGTGAAGATGAGGAGTCCAGCCTTCCAGCGGCAGCTGACTCTGGACTCCATCCTGCGTCTGACTGAGGCTCTAAGGACCGCAGTTCTCCACACAGAGAAGCTGGCTGCCATCTGGGGCATCTGGATGCAAGTGGCAGGAGCCAGGCTTCTTCCAACGTATTTGAGATAGTCTAATCACAGCAAGCTTGCACAAGCACCTGCTAGGTGTTAGTACTGTACCACCCTTAGAACCTAAGCACTTGTTACCCAGATACCTCTTGTTTCTGAAAACACAGTGTCCCAGCTTTAGAAAGTGATGTGCAGGCCAACGTGGCACCTGTGGGGAGTTCATCATATGAAGTTGCTGAAAATCAGAATCTAATGGACAAACAACCACCGTTTGAAATGTTGAGCAAATTGAAAGCTTTCCACGGAGTTCTTTTAAACAGAAAGCCTGTGGTGAAAGGGGGTTAAAAAAAGAAACAGGTTCTGAAGTTCACCCTTTACTGTACCCATCCAGTAGAAGATGGAATCATGGATGCTGCTAATTTTGAGCAGTTTCTTTCAAGAAAGAATTAAGATTAATGGTAAAGCTGATAATCTCGGAAGAGGGGTTGTAACCATCAAAAGAAGCAAGAGCAAGATAACTGTAACCTTTGAGGTGCCTTTTTCCAAACGGTATTTGAAATATTTCACAAAAAAAAATATTTGAAGAATAATCTATGTGATTGGTTGCACGTAGTTGCTAACAACAAAGAAAGTTATGAATTACATAACTTCCAGAACAATCAGAATGAAGAAAAAGAGGAAGATGAGGATTAAAACTAATTTCTCTTGAATATTTTGTATAAGCGCTTGGAAAAAAAAACATGGGGGAGGGGAAGTGATCTCAAGTATCTGTGATAATGCAGGTTCCCTTCCCATCACAAGGAGGCACAACTGAATAAAGCCGGCATTTGGTGGTTTCCTCGGACACAGAACGTGAACCTGGCACTGTTTTGCCGACTGTTGAGGATGCCATCACTCGCTGCTGAGTGAAACCGGTGCATAACTGACCCTCTGGATTTGGGGAGGCTCTAAATCGCACCCGTCTTTCTTCTGCAGAGCAAAGGTGGCCTTTGGTTAGTGATGCAACTTCCTGCAGGCTAGACCCCCAGAGCTCCAGACCTACAGATGGAAATAGATACTATATGACCTTCTGTGTCTAGCTTCTTTCAGTGTCGTGCTCTGAAGATTCATTCACTTGTTGCTGTTGTTGTTATGTGCCATCGAGTTGACTATAACTCATAGTGACCTTATGACCAGTAGCCCTAAACCTTGCCCTACTCTGAGTCAACCTCATTGTCTCTGACACTCCTGCTCCCATTGCCACAGTCACTGTATCAATCCACCTCATTGAGGCTCTTCCTCTCCTGTGCTGTCCCTCCTCCCTTCCAAGCATTATATCTCTTTCCAAGGACTGGTCCCTCCTGGTGACGTGTCCAAAGTATGTCAAACTTTCAAATTAGAACATATTATGATAGCACATATGAGTATATTTATTTTTTTAAATAAAATTTTTATTTTATACTGGTTTGCATACAAAGTTCGTATCCATTTTTCCCCCACACCCGATCTTTCCCATTTCATTTGCCCACCCTTGCCTCCACCCATCAAATCATGTGGCCCTCCCCGCCCATCCTCCTCTCTCTGCTTCCCGCGTCCCCCCTTTTGGATCCTCATACACATTCTACAATAATGGTCTTATACAGTATTTGTCCTTATGGGACTGAGTTAGTTCACTCAGCATACTGCTCTCCAGTACCGCCCAAGTTAGGTAATGATTTACAAAATCATTGCTCCTGCATGCTGCACAGTATTTCATTGTGTGAATGTACCATAGTCTTACAGCCTCGAGTTCATTCTGTGTGTATTGACAAGTGTTTAATGGCTAGTCTTATGATTGCTATGTGGGAAACCTCTTGTTTAGCACCAATCAGGACTTGGTGGGCAGGCCTGGGTATTTAAAAGTAGGTTGAGTCCCGACTGAGTCTCCAGGCTAACAACGAGCTGTGGAATGGAAGACTCTTGTTTAGAGACAATCAGGGCCTGGTGGTATTTAAAAGTTGCCCTCGGGTCTGATGTTAATTGTGCTTGGAATGAACATTCTTTTAAGTGGTACAGCACTTGTCTGTCATTTTGCTGTACTAAAGTAACCTGGGATTGCTGTGATACTGAACACTATGCCGCTGGTATATCAAATGCCATAATGATTACCCACGGTGGATAGTGTTTGGTGGACAGGCTTGGAAGCAAGAGTGGTATCCACTTCCTAAACAACATGCCTCTGGAAACTCTATGAACTTAAGAGAATAGTTACATAGATATATAATAGTTATATATATGGTTAATAGTTATAGAGCAGGGTTCAGGTCCTTTGTTCATAGGGTTGTTATGAGTCATACTCAACTCAGCAGCACTTAACAACAACCTTTGCTGTACTGTACAAAACCATTTCGGTGCCCTGGACTCCACCTGCTCATCCGCAGCTCCTGGCAACCACTCATCTTTTTACTGTTATGACTTTACCTTTACCAGACCCTCATATAGTTGGAATCATACAATGTGTGGCTTTTTTTTCAGACTGGCTTCACTTACTTAGTGATATCACATGAAGTTCCTCCCTGTTAACTATGTGACAGAGTGGAATTGCCTCATAAGGTGCCCCTTCCCTGCTTTTTAAGCTCTTTTATTATGATTTTAATCGAAGTATACAGAGCCAGTTGGTTCATGTGTTTGTGCGTCTGTAACATTGATTGTGATCCCAGCCATGTTAATAGCACTCTTCTCACTTCCTCCCTGTGTGTTCCTTTTCCATTCGTCCTTCTTTCGGACACCCTCCTGCTTCCTGAGCTTTATCTCTGTGTAGCTACTGCTGGTTTGATCTCATGTGGTTGATTGGCCTAAGGCTTCAGTGCTTTGTTTGTGTTATTGATCACTCCTCTGTGGCTTTTCATGACTTGATACGCATTTCTTTGTATCATTGCATAATACTGTGCTGCATGACTTTGCCACTGTCTATTTGCTCACGTGCTGAAGGGTATGTTTTTTTAAAAATCGTTCATTGTTGCACATTTTCTTCCTTGCTACTTTTGAAGGGTATCTTGCTTGCTTCCATATGTTGGAAATTATGACTAAAGTTGCTATCAATATACATGTGCATGTTTTTATTTGAGTATATTTACTTCCATATATTTTCAACTCGTTCGAGTTGCAGTTCGAGTTAGATCATATATTGAGCATTGCATGGAATGTAAAATAATTGAGATTTTGAAAAAAATGGTTTTCATGGCAAGAAGCTGCACTGCAATCCCAGGGGTGTGTGGTTCAAATCCACCAGATGCGGGAGCTCTGGTGGCCTAGTGGCAAGAAGCTGCACTGCAATTCCAGAGGAACATGGTTCGAATCCACCAGACGCTCTGCCGGAGAAGGAGGCGCAATATCCTCCTGTACCAGTCAGATCTGATTTGACGGTACACGCACACAAAATAAAAATTAAAAAAAAAATCCACCAGATGCTCTGTAGGAGAAGGAGAACAATCTCCTCCTGTACCAGTCAGATCTGACTTGATGGTACACACACACACACACATAATAATAATTTTAAAAAATTGGTTTTCATGCAATCAATCATTCCTATACATTGTGTTTCATTCATGTACATTGTGTTGGGCTTTTTTTTTGTGTGTGTGTGTGGTGGGTTTTGTTTGTTTGGTTGGTTTTTTACGTCAGGCAAGTAATGTGCCCATGTTGTAACAAAGTTTAAGGTGGCATATGTCATACAAAAGCATGAACACCCAATCAGCATGCTCGTGAACCAAAAAAGGATCAGTACATTGTGTTGTTTGTTTGTTTTTTTAATTTATTATTTTTTGTGTGTACCTTCAAACTGGATCTGACTGGTACAGGAGAAGATTGTCCCTCCTTCTCCAGCAGAGCATCTGGTGGATTTGAACTGATACATTGTGTTTTAGTCAATTACTATTGATCAATGTTTTTAATAACCCTCTCTCATCAAATCCCCATTTCACTTTACCTATTTCTTCATGTCCCCTGAATTGATATTTTTAATTTGATGTTTTTATAATAAATGTAACAATCCACACTTTTGACACCAGCAGTCAGGAAATCAAGAGATTAATTTTACGGGGAAAATCTGCTGTCAAGGACCTTCCAGAGTGCAGAGAAGCAATGATGTCAGTCTAGAGACTAAGGTGCACCTGATCCAGGCCATGGTCTTCGCAATTACTTGTGTGCATAAGAGAGCTGCACAATGACTAAGGATGACAGAAGAATTGATGTCTTTGAGTTGTGGTGCTAGAGAGGAGTCTGGAACATACCATGGACTGCCAAGAAAATAAATAGGTCTGGCTTGGAGAGGGTGAAAAAAAGTTTCTCCTTGGATGCTAAGATTTTTAAGTTCCATCTCACATACTTTGGGCATATGGCCAGTCCTTGGAGAAGGACATCATGCTCAGAAGGGTGGAGGGACAGCACAGGAGAGTAAGACCCGGATGAGATGGATTGACTCAGTGACTGGGGCAATAAGGGTAGGTGTGTCAGAGTCAGTGAGACTGGCTCAAGCCAGGCCAGGCTTCAGAGCTGTTGTACATATGGGGTTGATAGGAGTCACAGGTGACTCAATGGTACATAACAATGATAAAAAATGTAAAAAAAAAATTAATAAGAAAGTTTACTTTGGATTTCCATTCATATATTGTTGCACATTTTCCTCCCTGCCCACCCCTCTCTCCAGTCTGCTTTTCTCTTTGAAGAGAAAAAAAAATCCTTTCATTATTATACAATCCTCAACCCAGTCCACTTTACTATGCAGGTCTTATTCTGGACACTTGTCATGCAAATAATACCTAATTGTATATTCCTTTTAAACAGTTCTTTCCCTCATCTGTTTCAATGCAGTATACATTATTTATCGCCTCTTTTCTTAGGTTCCCCCCACCCTGATGTCAGTCCCATTTTACAACAGTGGCACTATGCAGTATTTGTCCTCATGTGACTGAGATAGTTCACTCAGAATAATGTCCTCCAGAGTCACCCATTTTGTATAATATTTCATGAGTTCCTTGTTTTTCAATGCAGCGTATTATTCCATTGTGTAAATATACCACTGCTTCTCTATCCATTCGTTTGTTGATGGGCACTTCGGTTGTTTCTAACTCTTTGCTATTGTGAACAAAGCAGCAATAAACATGGGTGTGTATATATCTGCTTGGGTGGCAGTTCTGGTTTCTTTAGGTATATTACCAGTAGTGGAATTGCTGGGTCAAATGGTATTCCTATTTGCAACTTTTTGAGAAAGTACCATAGTGCCTTCCATAGTAGTTACACCATTTTACACTCCCACCAACAGTGAATAAGGGTTCCAGGTTCTCCACAACTTGCCAGCATTTGTTGTTTGCTGCTTTGTTGAATTTTGCTATTCTTACTGGGGTGAGATGATATCTCATGGTTGTTTTGATTTGCATCTCTCTTTGAGCTAGGGATTTTGAGCACTTCTCCATTTGTTTGTTTGCCATCTGAATGTCTTCTTTGGTGAAATGTCTGTTCATATCCTGTGCCCATTTTGCAATTGTGTTGTTTACCTTTATTTTGTTGTGGTGGACAACCATTTTTATAATACCCAAAACCCACTCACTGCTGCCAAGTTGACCCTGACTCATGACAATCTTCCTTCAGGATTTCAACACTGTGACTCTTTTACAGGAGATTATCTCCTCTTTCTCCTGAGAGAGACTGGTGGATTCGAACCGCTGGCCTTTCAGTTAGCAACTTGACACATAATTCAGAATGCCCCCAGGCTCCTTTTTTTACCACACAGTTGATTTTCATTCAGTAAATCCATTACTCCTCTTCACCACCACAGCTCAAAGACATCACATAGGTCAGGGTAGGTAGTTAATCCAGGTATAGGTGTCAAGGAGTTGAGGTCGTAGTTATGTTGTTTAGAATGTGACAGGTTACCAATAAGCACTGACAAATAAAAAAATCACTTGTGTATTATGGGAGAGGGGAGGGAAGAACAGTGCATATGTTCGAAGTGGCAGTGTAAAATAATCACAATATTTTCTTTAATGGCAAAAAAAAAATACACGTAACAAAACATTTGCCATTTCAACACTTCCAACACACATACACACACACGCACACACACACTTAAAAATAAGCAAGCAATAGAGGTATAAACTATTTGCCATTATAAGTTTAAGGTGAAAGAACTAAGTACAGAAAAAAAACCTTTGAGGAGTAAGACTGTAGCTAGCTTGAAGGGAAAGACCAACTTCTGTTTGTAAATTTACTCCCCTTTGTACAGGTTGCTAGAGAGCTCTGCTGGCCTCATGTATGAGTTGCACAGTCAACCCCAAATTGCATGTAGGGCTAACGATGAGCAAATTACAGCCTCTGAAAACCCCAGAGTTAGAAGTGAGTCGGTTCTGATTGGACGGTACATACCATCCACAACTATGTGGGCTGCTCAGGAACCCTGGGGTTGGTTAGGTTAAATGTCCAGCTGCTAACTGCAAAAGACAGCAGTTCGAACCTGTCAGCCTCCCCACTCAGTAAAGACACACAGCCTTGGAAACCTTTGGGGCGGTTCTGCTCTGGTCAGTAGGGGTGCTGAGTCGCCGCCAATGGGTTTGCTTTGATATGTGGTATAATGTGCAGATTCTTCAACAACCTGTGTTATGCGGATGACACAACCCTGCTCGCTGAATCTGAGGAGGACCTGAAGCGCTTGCTGCAGCAGGTGAAGGACTGTAGCCTCCAATAGGGATTGAAGCTCAACATCAAAACAAGGATTCTCACCACTGGGCCAATTGGCAGCATCAGTATGGATGGTGAAGAGATTGAGATAGTTAAAAGATTTAGTTTGCTTGGCTCCATAGTCAACAGTCTTGGTAGCAGCAGCCAGGAAATCAAGAGAAGAATTGCATTTGAAAAGTCAGCTGTGAGGGACCTCTCAAGAGTACTGAAGAACAACGATGTCAGGCTGGAGACTAAGGTGTGCCTGATCCGGGCTACAGTTTTTGCAGTTGCGTGCTATGCATCGGAGAGCTGGGGAGTGACTAGGGATGAAAGAAAATTGATGCCTTTGAGCTGTGGTGCTGGAGGAGAGTGTTGAATATACCATGGACTGCTAGGAGAACAGTTTCATTCAAGAGACGGTGAAACCAGGCTGCTCCTTGGAGGCAAGGATTCTAAGGCTTCGTCTGACATACTTTGGGCATGTTGCAAGGAGGGACTAGTCCTCAGAGAAGGAAGGTGGAGGGACAGCGCAGAAGAGGAAGACCTTTGATGAAATGGAATGATTCTATGATTGGCGTGATGGGAGTAAATGTCGGAGACGGTGAGGTTGGCACAGTATAGAGCAGGGTTTAGGGCTCTTGTACATAGGGTCGCTATGAGTTCTAAGCGACTCGACGGCACATAACAAATGTTATCTGCATATGTTGATATGCAGATAACATTTTCCTGGGGAGCTTTGGTAACTTGGCGGTTAAGGAGTCACAAATCACACCACCAGACCAACAGGCCACAGTTCGAATGCATCACCTAAAAGACGGGCAATCTCCTCCCATGAGACTTATGGCTGACCCACTGGCACGTCACCAGAACCCGGTGGTCCTTAGCTGCCACGTCCCAGTTGCTTGAATGGGCACCACGAGATGCAGAGGGTCAGGGTTTGCAAGGGATTCCTGGAGCGGGAGCGTGCGTGGCCTGACCCCTGTCTTCCCTGCAGTGTACCACTGGGTGGAGATGCGAACCAAGATGCACATTATGGGCTTCTGGGGCGCAGTCGTCAAGCCGCTGAATGAATCGTCAGCCACCGACCTGGGCGCCAAGCTGCTGGGCGAGGCCACCGTCTTCCTTGTGGCCGGTGCCTGCCTGTTGTTCGAGTTCTGGCGTCACCAGAGGCAACAGAAGCTCAGCAAGCAGGAGCAAAACACCGCCTGGGCCATGCTGCAGGACGACGTGGACCACCTGTCCCTCCTGCTCGAGGCGCTGCACGTGCAGGTGCAGGCGATGCCACCGTAAAGCGCCCTGGAGAAGCTGCGGGCGCAGGTACAAGAGCTGCGCACCCAGATACGCGCGCTGGACCCGCCGCCTTTGTCATCGGCAGCGACCCCGTGCCAGGGCTCGCCCCCGGCACCGTCCCCACAGCGATAGCCGACCTCCCCTGTGACACCGCCCGTTTCAGGCCACGCCCCCGACTCAGGACCCGTCCACACCCGAAGCAGAGCCTGGGAAGTAGGCGGTCTCAGAGCTGTAGGACCCTAAACAAGACTGGGGCTGACCCAGCTGGCCATTTGGTAACCTACCTGTCCCCAGTGAACACATTCTAACGGGGCTTGCCGCTTTCCCCCAGCCCATTGGTTTAACATATTGCAGTGGGAAGCCCTGGGGGCCTGGCAGAACACCAGTCTATTTGGATAAAACAAAATCGCATCCTGCACGTGGACCTTCCCAACATACACTTCCATTCACCAGAAGTACGGCCCCACCTCCTCTCCTCACACTGCTACCGCCCATCTTTTACAGGACACATCCGCACTCCTCCTCCTCCTCATTGGTACAGACCTTTTGTCATGAAAATGCAGCTTAAGTGGGGGCAGGGGAGGGGAAGACAAAAGCAAGGCTTTGGGGACGCCCTACTTAGTGAACCACGCTCCTGCTACTGCGATCCTTCCCTACCTAAATGGTTTGTTCCAACAGGGCCCTCCCTCCCCAGCCTTTAATCTGTGGTACAATCCACCTATGGCCTCGTAGGGATTAGTGCCAGCAAGATATGACGCCCCCCCCCAAAGATTCATCTTGGGCCAACCCATCCTTGTCATTTTGTCTCATCTGCCTTCAGTCTGCAGAGCTTGCTACATTCCCGACCTCTCTCCTCTTCAAGACAGTCACAACCCCCTAGCCTTCAGTATCAGAGCACTCAGGGACCCCCCCCCCATGCTCCAAGTTACAGCCGTGAGCCACTGTGTCTTCCATTAGATCCATCTATCCGAAATGGCCTCATCCAACAACAGGCGTAAACTTTTGACTTCAGTATTTTTTTTTTCTAGACTCTAAAGGTTTTAGAATTAATAAAAAGCACTGAATTAAAGCTGTCAGCTTAAGAACATGTCTGACAACCATGGTGTAGGCCTGGAAAATGGGTACAAAGCTCACGTAAAACGGGAGGAGGAAGTGGGAGGGGCAGGGTTCCCCTAGAAGCCCTTTTCCCTGTAGGAAAACTTAAGTTCAGGGGAAGCAAAGGGAATTGCCCCAAAGCCACACAGCCAACTAGGGACCACACAGCCAATCAGAGACCAGTCGATCAGGGGCCACACAGGCGATGAGGGGCTCCTTCCTCCAGAATGGGCAAGATGCTGGAGAGGAAGAGGCAAGATAGCCAGGGGTGCTGGGTGAGGAAGAAATGAAATGAGAAGAAGGGTGACACCCTGCACAGAGAAACGCGTCAACCTACGAACAAGGGACAAGCATGCCTCACGCTCATCAGAGCAAGCCATTCATATCACACCAGAGACCTTGGAATTTATAAAACCCAGCATGTTTATTTTGCAGGGCCCATTTTCAACAAGCTATAGGTGAAGGAGAAAGGAGAGGTTTCCCCATCTCCCTTAACCTTTCTTACCTATCATTTTCCCCAGGGGGTAAAAATGGCCAGAACCCCCTGAAACCTACTACTACTAAAAAAAAAACAAAACAAAACAAAAAAAAACAAAAAAAAAACACACACACCAACACGACCAAACAAAAAAGAAAAAAAAAAAACAAACCCAAACCAACTGAGGTTCCAAAAAAGTTACAGCATCTTAATTCCTCATAGAAAAGGGGAAGGAGCCAGAGGGAAGCGAGGGATTCCCTGGGCTGAGGGTGAGGTACTTACCCCCAACTTGATGGGGCAAAACCCCTTAAACAGCTGCCTCAAGTAGGACAAGCCTGGGGCTATAAAGCATGTAAAAACTCCCAGCACCCCGTTTTATCAAAACCAAGGAGAAAAAAAAATTTCCCTTCCCGCCCCATCCCCCAAAACCAAAAAATATATATATATATTTCTTTTCTTAAAAAAACAAAAATTCGAAGGCATTAAGCGATAAAGTGAATCTAGAACCAGGGAATGTGGAATTCCCTCCTTCCTTCCCCAAAACAGTGGGGCTACTTGGTACATCCCCAGTAGAGGAACCAGCCATGTGGGGATGGCAAAGGGGAAGGACCAAAGGGAGCGCAGGGTGGGGGCCTCCCCAGCCAATCAGCAGCCAGTATGGGTGTGGGCAGGGCGCCAGGGAAGCCACACCCTCTTGGAATTTTCCAAGCCGGATGGGGAGTGGGGAAGACGCATTCCTGTGTAGTCAGCCAATTCCTAGTCAAATAGAGGCAGGGAAAAGCTGGGTGACAGGTGGGGTGTGCAGAAACGAAGAGCGGGAGCGGGATCTTCTTGGTCCCCGGGGTCAGGGCGAACCCCGTTTCCTCAGCTCCTGTATAAAGGCTGGAAGGGAAGAGGGGTCAGAGGTCATGAGAAGCTTACTCCCTTTCAAACCAGGGGTCTTTCCAAGGGACCCACCCCTACCCCCCGTGTTAAACGTTTTGGGGAGGAACTTGCCTTCAATTATTTCCTCTTTTACTTTCTGCAGTTCCTTTCTCACTTCTTCTATAAGTTCCTAGAAATAAGAGAGTACAGCCAGTCAGGAGGGAAAGGGGGCTTGAGAAACTGCAAAGGGAGGGGATAAAAGTTCCCTCTGCTCCTTGACGGGCAAGAAAAAGGTGGTTCGAGACTCCATCTCTCCCCTCCCGGACATCACTGACAAGGTCACAGAATGACTGGAGAGTTTTGGGGATGAAGTCTAGATCCTTAGAGCCAGAAGAAAAGTACTGGAGGACAGCCAGTACCAAGGCTGGCAAGTGCATGGCGGGCTGCTGCCAAGTTCCCTCAGTGATTAGTGGTGGACGGCTGGCTGTCTGGGGCTGTGTACTGGGCACTCGTAAGGAGGAGTGTGGTGATCGATTAGTAAGGTCTGCCCCAGTCATGGTAAAGGCTGAACGGGCTTCCGTGTCATCCCCAACCTGATACAATTGCTCCACTGCTCAGATAGGAAAACTGAGGTGAGGATCAGCAACAGGACTCAGACCTTGTCTCTTCATGTGGCCTCTTTTTTTCCCCAGCCACCTCCCTACATACCTGTTTCACCCTCTCTAGGTCTGATTCGTCACTGGAGCTGGGGGTAGGGGGGTGGACCTCGGAAGTGGTCACTGAAGAAGATGACTTCATCCTGGAGTTAGGGTGATTTGGGACGAAAATGAGGTTAGAAAGGGGTGTCATATTTCTCCCATCCCAGGTGTCATATTTTGTCCATCTACCAAGATGGCAAAACGTGGGCTGTTTTGGGGGTGTGAGGCCCACCTTGGCAGAGTTGTGCTGTTCTTCTCCCAGGGCCTCCGCACTGGTTCTGGGGGACAGGCAACAAATCAGAAAGATCAGAAACAAGAAGCACTCCCCTCCACTCTTTCCCCCTCAACCTCCCTCATCAGCCTTCAAAGGACCATATCACGAAACTATAATCCCCAGCAGAGTTTGCACAACTCCTTCTTTAGGGTGCCTTATATGTAAAAACAAGGCATCCTGGGATTTGTAGTTCTTTGGGCCAGACTAGGCTCTCACTCACCGGTCTGGGCTGGGACTCTGGCCTCTGGCTCCTCCTGCTGGTGGGAAATAAGATTGTCAGTCCTGGCTCATTCTAGGTTCAAACTCAACATCTACCTCTCCCATTGATCCTACCCTGGGGTATATAGCCTGCAGGAGCTGAAAGAGCCCCTAACTCACATTGGCAGATTCATCCTTGGGAGGTTTCTCTCCAACCTGTGTGGCTTTCCTTCTGCAGGAGGCAGTAACAAAAACGAATGGTTTCAGCTCTTACCCAACTATCCCTTCCCAGAGTTCTACACAAGGGGATTCTAGAGTCCAGGATAGAGGCATTCATGAAGGCTATGGAAACCCTGGTTTGAGAAGTCAAAGACAGGGCTGCTGTCCTGAGATTCTCATGTTTGGGAGTCACACAATTTTAAGAGGGAGAGAGGATACCATTTTCGAACGCTGGGATTCTAGGCATAGGGTTTGCAAAAGATTTTCCAAGGTGCTGGAATACTATATTCTAGAATATTCTAGAAGCTACCAACCAATGGCAACCTGAGCCGTTTTAGGAGCTGACAATCCCTGGCTATCTGCCAAACCTGAACTTAAAGGGTCAACTTTCACGAAAAGAAACAAAACAGAGGTCCCGGAATGGGACAAAAGGGTAAATGGCCGTTAGCTAAAAGGTTCAAAAGCAAACCCAAACCCCACTGCATAGAGTCCTAACTGTGGGACCCCACCATCAGCTTCTGAGACTATGGGAGGAGAATGCCCATCTTTCACCTATAGAGTAGCTGGTGGGTTCGAACTATTAATTCTTCCCTTAGGAACCCGCCAGAGCTCCTTAGCAGGGAGTTCAAAGCCCTGAAAACGCTATTGAGCAGGTCTCCTGGGCCCACATGAGGTTCCCCCCTTCATTCTAGCAAACTAATTTATTTATTCTAGCAAATTAATTCCAACTCATAGGATTTCCTGCTGGTGGTGCAGTGATTCAAGTGCTTGGTTACCAACCAAAATGTCACCAGTTTGAACCTACCAGCTGCTCCTCGGGAGGAAAATGTGGCTGTTTCTCTAAAGCTCCCCTCTCCAGGAGGGGAGTTCCACTCTGTACTATAATGTCACGAGCCAGAAGCAGCTCAGTGGCAGTGGATTTGGGGGATTTCAATGAGGCCAGATCACCTGGTCTTTTCTCCCAAGCATTTAAACCTCTGAACCACAGAAGAAAACCCCCAGTACCTTTGGGGTGGGTTCAACTCATAGTGACCATCCATCCACTAGTCCCACCCCCAACCCCCGGCTGTAAATCTTTGAGAGCCTGTTAGATTTGAACTGCCAACCTTCCATTTAGTAGGCCAACATGCAACAAACTCTGCCATCACCGCTCCTTCGCTAACAACCAGAAACAAAGGAGGGAGCTGGTGGGTGCTTTTGGGGGCACTAGAACTTTCGGGATGTGTACAGGTACAGGAAGAAACCTCTCCAGTGGTCTGGGCCTCAGGTGGGTGTGGGGACTGCTGGCCGGCTGGGACAGCCCCGCTCCCCCAGCTCTCCTGAGGGGACAGAGGGGTCTGGACAAGGCTTTAGGCTCACCTCCGGGCAAACATGGCGTTCATCTCTTCCATGAGTCCCCCACCTGTGCTCCTCCCGCTCTCGGCTTTGGGGGCCAAGGGCCCCCCTGAGGTGTCTTCCTGCTAAAGAAATGAAAAAAGGGGGAGGGGGCTTGGTGTAAAAAGGGGAAGGACTCACCTCATTATTCCATCACAGTCCCCCTCACCTGACCCTCCAGAATGCTCACCTTGCTGACTTTCCTGAGTTTGGCTCCAGCAATGGCTGCAGCCAGTCCAGAGGCTCCGGCGCCTCCGCCACTGGAGCCCTGTGCCGCGGGGAGAGGGGGTGCAGGGGGTGGGCCTCCCCCAGCTCCATGCCCTGCTGCTGAGAGCCCTGAGGGGGGCAGGCCAGGGGGCGGAGGGGGGCCTGGAGGAGGGGGTGGTCCTGGAGGTGGGGGTGGCCCCCCAGCGGGGGGAGCAGGTGGACCTCCTGGAAGACAGACACACAAGGTATGTTAATGTGAGAGGAGGACCTCACTCTATTATGCAGCCCCCGCCGCCCAGTCCTCCAGGTCGTGCCCCAATTCCAGGCCAATCAACCACCTACCTGCATTGGAGATCCTGCGCTCAAGCTCCGGCTGCCTGCACAGCGGGCGACAGAGGGCAATCACTTAGGGCCAGTGACCTCCCCCGTGTCACTCCCAGGCCTCCAGCGGGCTGGCTCCTAATGCCCCCACCCATGTCTTCCTTTTCCAGCGCCCAGGGACAGGGTGGAGTGAGCAAAGGAAGGCCGAGTCTGAGGGACCAGACAGGGCCAAGATGCCAGCACCCTAGTCCCCGAACTTTCAGAAACACCTGGATTACGAACCAACAAATTCCTTTAAATTTTATCCAATTCTGGACCCAGGGAATCAGGGTACTTGGGATTTGTGGGGGAGAGTTTCTAGAACAAGTTAGGGCGCTCTGGGAAGGGGAAAAAAAATATGTGAACTGCTAGCCTTCTGGGAGTTGGAACATTGTGGAAAGTGAAATCTGAATTTGGACACGGGGATATTGGGGTTAGGGGACATGCCCAGCGAAGGGCCCCACCTCTTCGGCTGCTGCTCCACCTCCTCCGGGGAGGGGCCGTTCTGGACCGCCCAGGTGGGTGGTGCGGCAGGTGGCAGAGGCCCACCTCCTAGAGGTGAAAGGAGAAGAGTGTCAACCCGGGACTCTGCCCTGCCCTGCCCGGCCTGACCCTTGGCATTTTCCTGCCACAGCCTCCAGCAGCCCTGCCCAGGGGTGCTCACCTCCTTCCGCTGCACCTGGGAATGAGCCTTTACTCGTCAGAACCACTGCTGCATGGCTACTGTCAGTACTCAAGCCTTTAACCCCTGTGCCACCAAGACCTCCTTACATATAACCTAACCACGCCCTGCCATCCAATGGATTCCAACCCATGCCAACACACCTCCTGCCCCCATCAAGTTTCCAAAATCATTATCGGGGGCAGACCACCTCATCTGCTGCTCTGTTGGAGGGGCTGGTGGATTCAAACTTCTGGCCTTTGGGTTAACAGCCCAGCACGTAACACACGACACCACCAGGGCTGCTAAGTAGACTCTGCTGTTGTTACAAGCCGTTTACAAATTCATAGCGATCCTATGAACAGCAGATCTGAGCCTTGCCCTGTCCTGCGCCGGCCTGTCTCTCTTCATGAGACTGTGAGGACAGGATACAGCATTGAGTCATCGCCAAGAGGACTCTTTCGCCCTTTTCCTTTACAATTCCTGTGTCGTTTACTCTTTTGGCTCCAACAGCCGAGATGAATGATGTTTGCAGGAGGTCGAATGAAAGAAGTTACCTCTACGCTTGGTCGGTTGAGAGCTCTGGGTTAACAACCACCAATCCTTGGACAAACAGCGGAACCACTTAAGAGCCTCGCCAGTCCAAGTAGCTGGCATGCCGAGCTGAGCATGCGCATCAGCTTAGACCCTGGGTCGGCTCCACCTAGACCCCCTCGCCAACAGGGTGCAAGTGCAACTTTTAAAACACCAGCTGGGGCGAGCTCTGGTGGCCTAGTGGCAAGAAGTTACACTGCAACCCCAGAGGTGCACGAATCCACCAGACGCTCTGCTGAAGGAAGGACAATCTCCTCCTATACTAGGCAGATCCGATTTGACAGTACACACATAAAAAATGTAAAAAACAAAAACAAAAACAAAAACCACCAGCTGGGAGGTTCTCATTATTTAAAAAAAAAAAAAAAGCTTAAAAACGAAACTGAGGTGAGCTCTGGTGGCCTAGCTGCAAGAAGCTACACTGCGATCCCAGAGGTGTGTGGTTCAAATCCACCAGATGCTCTGCTGGAGAAGAAGGGGCAATCTCCTCCTGTACAAGTCAGATCTGATTTGACGGTACACACACACACACACACACAAATAATAACTAAAAAAAAAATAAATAAATTGATTTAACACATTAGAGTTGAGAGTGTCGCACTCTGAGGTACTGTCCTCAAAGGGGCACAAGGAGACTAGAGAGTCCTGGAATGCTCTAGAACTTCTGGAACATTCTGGAAAATAGTTTCACCTAGCTGGGCTTCGGGAGCTATGCTGGTGTGGTACTTAAGTAGCTGCACTGGTGACCCAAAGGCCGTTCTCCTCTCAGGTGGTTCAAATCCACCACCAGTGCTGAAAGAAAAAGATGGGTTGACTCTTCAGTGGGATTTACTGGACCTGATCAAGGATCAATTATAAGCCTGTCCCAACTCCACAGCAATGAGTAAGAATCGTACACCGACTGCATTTACCTGGGGTCACAAACATATAAAACACTCACAGGATCTTTCCACAAATGAGTAAACTGAGGCTGCACCAGTGCAAATGGCTTGGGCTGTTAACTGAAAGGTCTACAGTTCTATTCCACCAGTCACTTTGTCTCAGAAACCAAATCGGGAATCACTGGGGGTCAGAACTGACTTGACAGGACCGGGTCTTTATTAAAAGTTGGCAGTATGACCCCGCCCAAAAGCACCAACAGGAAGCAGACCTGCTCATCTGTAGAGATGAGAAACACCCCCCCCCCCATCCTATGGAGCTCATTCCTGCTGTGAGCGGTTGCCCCATGTTGGAACTGACTCGATGCTGAGAGTCTGATTTGGTAGACTACATGCCCGACTTCACAGTCCCCCTGCCCACCACCACTTCTGACCTTCTAATGCCTCTAGGGCGCTGGCCATGCCAGAGGCAAACTGCGCTGCGTCCTCCTTGCTGCCGAAGTTGAGGCCCCAGACCTGGCGGGCGTCACGCCACTGATGGAAGTTGGGGGTGGCCTGGTTGTACTTGACACCGCGGACGATTGCACAGTTGATGACCACCTGGAGGTCAGGTAGTAAAGGTGGGTGAGAGGTCGAGCGGGGTCAGGCATCAGGGGGCTCAGCCTGCGGGGGGTTAGTTAGGGAGGAAGGAGGGGGTGTCTTCACCTGTTGGTCCGGCTGCATCTTCCGGCCAACCACTCGGAAGGAGTTGGCCGTAGGGTTGTGGTAGATCTGGACACGGCTGAAGGCTTGGGGACCCGTGCCGGCAGGCAGCCATCGCTTGTTGCTGTCATCATAAAGCATGACAGTGGCCCGGCTGGAGCAGATGACGGTCTCACTGGCAGGAAGGGGAGAGGCTGGTTAGCCAAACGGTGGCACAGGCCCTCCTCTTGAGACCTGTCACCTCCTCTTTGGGAGGGAAAGACACAGGATGTGAGCGAGGAAGAGAGAGACACAGGTATAGGGAGACCAGTGGACAGGGAGGGAGTAGGAGACAAAGAGCCAGAGACTGGGAGTGGAAAACAAGGCAGGTGTAACAGAGACAGACAGAGAAGACATGCCGAAAAACCAGGGGAGAGAGAGACAGGGAGATCATGACAGAGGAGAGAGAGAGGGAAGGAAAAAAATCAGAAGGCTAAGGAAAAAATGACAGAGACAAGACAGGGGGTGGGGGCAGATGGGGAGACAGACAGGAAGAGACTGACAGACTTAAGAGAAAGGTGGGTCAGACTCAGAAAAAAAAGGATATACAGATTCAAAGGTGAATAGGGACAGACAGACTGGCAGCCACACACTGACAGACACACCAAGGAAAGATGGAAAGACAGGAATGCACACAGAAGGGACTGAGCTGAGGCCTTGGTCAGCACTGCTGACCGGCCAAGCACCGGGCGTGCCTCAGTTTCCCCATCTAGGTGCCATGTTTCTTTCTATTGTACAAAGGTGGCCAGGAGGCCTCACAGCACCAGGACACTGGGGTGGAGGAGCAGGGCAGGGGGCAGATGTGAGGCTGCCTAAGGCCAACCCCAACTCCAGGTTCTTCCACTTTCTCTCCTGCAGGGGAAATTCAGTGTCCATCTCATCCCTCAGGTTCATTTACGCAGGGCACCGAGTGCCATTTCAGCAGACCCACCCTGCTCTCGGGGACAGCAGACATGGGCGTGACCCACATGGCCCCAGTCCACTTTTTCAGACTGCCAGTCCCGAATAGAAGGAGCTGAAGTCAGGGAGGACCTCGTGGAGGAGGTGACTTCTGACTCAGCCTTGGGGTTAGTGGCTCAGGCCCCCAATCCCCCCCCCCCACCAGCCTGGGTTACAATCCCCACTGAGCTCCTACTCCGCTGTGACTCAGGCAGGACCTTCTCACTCACAACTCATCTTCCTCTGCAGACAGGGAAGAAGGCAGTCCCCACCTCTCAGGGCCACGCACAGCGTCTGGCACTTCCTGGGCCACCTGTCAGCTGCCCTAGTCAAAGGTGCCCCAGGACAGCTGCCTCCCTCAAGAACCCCAGCCCACTGGGGTTCAACCCTCCCTGCCTCCAATGAGGAAACCAAGCTCCAGACAGGAAGAGACTTGCCCAAGGTCATACACACCAGGGGGAAGTGCTCATCCCCGCCTCACCCGCACAGTTTTTTTCCTGAAAAGAGGAAGTTGGCGGTCAGGAGTTTCCGGGGAGAGAAATTGCACTGCCGCCCCCCCACCCCCCCAAAGCGGCTTGGTCAATGCTGCTGCTGTTAAAGGCCCCTCTCTCTTCCTCCTTGGGCGGGAGGGGAAAACCCCTTAGCAGACTCAGCTGAGCATGGGGCAGCTGGGCTGTGTGCTCCAAGTTACCATAATCACAGGTAATAATCCTCATCTGGGACTCACTGGTTCAGGAACCCTCCAGATGAGCTTCCTCCTCAGTTCCTCAATTTTTTCTCAACCACAAGGTCTGTGGTGTTCCCTCATCATCCAGGTGAGGTTTATAAACCGCAGCCTGGAGAGGCTGAGCAACTTGCCTCCGGTCACACAGCCAGTGACTGGCAACAGAAAGACGTGAACCCAGGCCACTCAGCTCCTGGTCTTCGCCACTGGCCACCACATGGATCCTGTCTAAATACCAGGTGCCGTTTCCAGACAAGCACAGCCTCCAGGGCCATTTCTGGCTGCCATGGGTGCCCCCCCCCCCCCGGCAGGGTAGGGTTAAGTCCTCACCCACACCTGCCACCTGCCCACACCCAGAACAGACTCTGGCCAGGCGCCCGGGGCTGCCTTCGCCACCCCACCCCACCCTGGTTGCACTTTGCTCTGCCAGGTGGCCCTGCCCTGCCGAAGCTGGGGCCTGCCCGCAGAGCAGGGCACCAGGAGGGTGACCCTGGGCCAGCCCTGTCTACCTCTAGGATGCGGCATCCTCCATCCCAGAAACATTCCTGTCAGACCCTCCCCTCCCCTTCTTGGAAACACCAACAGCTCACAGCTTCCATCTGCTCCCACGATCTTGATGATTTCCTCTCCTCCCTCTCCCAGTGGCTAGCTCCATTCCAGCCACAGCAGACTCCACGCTGCTCCCCATGCACTCTTGATTCAGGGCCTGTGTATATAAGCTCTTCTTCAAGCCTACATTTTCCTCTCCTTCAGGTCTCTGCGTAGAGGTCACCTCTTTCAGGAAGCCTTCCGGGACTACCCTGCTGACACTGCTTCATAGCACCCAACCCCGCCTGGCATAAAATATATCACTGTCAGTCTCCCCACCAAAATGTCAGATCCACAGAATCAGTGCATGCCTAGAATGGCATGAAGTACAGACTCAAAGCAAACCTACTGCCAGGGAAGATCCCCAACTCATAGTGACCCAACAGGACAGAGGAAAATGGCCCCACAAGGGGCGCCAGGCTGTGAATCTTCACGGAAGTAGACTGACTACCTCATCTTCCTCCAGAAGAGTGCCTGATGGGATCGAACTACCAACCTCTTGGTCAGTAGACAAAGGTTATCGGCCACTGTGTTGTGATGACACCTACAGCCCAGGGGCCAGTTCCCCCTCAGTGACCCTTCCACCGGGTCTCCAAAGCTGCCCAGCTTGACAGGAGGTGGCTTTGCGCTTTCTCTGACGGAGCAGCTGGTAGAGTCAAAGCCCTGCCAGGGGCCCTCCCGCACATCACACAGTAAGTTCCTAATAGTCGTTGGCGCAGGCAGTGAAGCCCTCAAAGACTAGCAGAGAGGCTGGCGATTCTACGTGGACCCTCCCGAAGTTTCTGCAGAAGACGCTGGCTATCTGGAAAGTCACCACCCTGTAGACCCTGTGGAGTGGTTCTAATCTGCACACACAACTTCGCTTTGAGTCAGGACTGACTCAGCACCAAACACATCTCTAAACAACAGCAAAGTCTCAACAACAGCCGCTGAGATCATTGGTGGGGCCATGGTCCCAGGCACTTTGCTCCGGGGTCCACACGAAAACTTCACCACCACCCTTGGAGGACAACACTGACAACCCTCTGAAGAACCGAGTACACAGAGAGGTGAGGCCACCCACCCCGGGTCACACAGCAAGCCAGCACAGGAGCTCAGGTTTAAAGCCATGTCCTCCCCAAGTCCCCTTCCCCCAGCCCTTCCGTGGGGTTCTTGAACCATATTTAAAGATGCGGAAACAGCTCAGAGGTTTTTTTAATTTAAAAACACACACAACAGGTACAAAGTGGTGTATATCAGAGGTGTGGCTTGTTTTTTTTAAAGGTGGGGACGATATAAATACATCAGCACACAGGGGTGATATATCCTGGGGCTATTTCGCATGAGCCTAGCTGTGGCTGCCTCTGGGGGGGGTGGGAAGACGGATGATGGGGGACAGGAAGGGGGAAATTTTGCACTGTCACCCGCCGTGAACTACTTATTATTCTCTCCCTCATACTTCTTTTAGATTACTATTACCTACGGAAAAGCCACCTAGGACTTAAGTTCTGAAAAAGAAAAATGTATAAAACATACGCTCGAACAGAAAATCCCACAGCCAGGAAGTAGAGGAGGTTGGAATTGGGTCCCACTGATGCCAGTGATCTCCTGGGGCCTGGCACCCCAAGACCTGATGTGGGAGTCTTCCATCTCAACTTCCGTGCTGTGTGACTTCATCTGTCTGGGTCTCGGTTTCTCACTCTGGGAAATACAATGCACTTGGGTTTGTCTTCAGGGATGAATTAAGGTGCTCTGGTGGTGGGGTGCGCTCATTACACGGCAGGCAGCAAACTGAAAGGTCAGTGGTTCAAATCCACCAGTCTCCTCTTATAAAGATTTACAAGTAGGGTCAAAATCAGAATCGACTGATCGGGTTAGTTTTATTCAGAACTGATCATCAAAACGGGAGGGCACGAGCTTCCCATCACTGGAGGTAATCAAGCACAGTGACTCCAGTTTACTCAAACCATTTAGACTGAAAGTTACTCAGACCTTGCAATCCTGTCTCTCCCTTTGCCTTTACCAAAGATCTATCCCCTTGCCACCTTATCTCATAAAACTTGGGACCCTCCACCCTTCTATCTCAACCCTAACCTTTGTAAAGCACAAATCTTCCTGGAGTTGAAGCAATTCTGGGTAGGAAACTAGACTGAGGCTCCCGGTCCTGCCTGTACTGATGTGGTCTCATTCCGATCCTTTCTCCTCCACAGGGTCTCAGCTTCCCATACGAGAATAGGAAGGTGACTTGCCCTGCCCAGGTTTCCTTTTTGCTTGTCTGTATTATCTTAAATGTTCCTACAGTCAAACTATGTACTTGTATTTGAAAACCCAAACCTGCTTTCCCTTTTCTTTAATAACACAGTCATTTGGAGGAGGCCTGGTGTCCAATTCAGGCTTGGTAGTGTCCAAAATGGTTTGACTTTAACAGGAACTAACTTCTCTGTGCCTCCGTTTTCTCATCTGTAAACTGGGAGGGCTGGAAGAGCATCAACCTCTTAGAATTCTTGTTGTTGTTGTGTACCATTAAGTTGGAACTGACCCTCCACTGAGTTTTCAGAAGCCGTTAATCACACAGGAGAAGACTGCTCATCCGTCTCCGTGGAGCAGCTGGTGGATTCGAACCACATGCCTTTGGGATTGCAGCGCAGCTTCTTGCCACTAGCCCCACCAGAGGTCCCTCTCAGAACTCTAGCGAGGGTTAAAGGAACATTACTCAATTGTGTTTTAAATGTTGTCTTCTAGTCAGAGCAAGCCTTTTAAGTCAAATTTGTAGCTAGGTCAACCGGATAAACTCAGTTCTTATTTTAAGCCTTATGTTAGTGTGAGAAGCACAGTGGCCACAGAACCTGGCTGTTAACTGGAAAGATCAGCTGTTCGAACCCACAAACCGTTGCCATGCAAGGATGAAGCAGTTGTTTCTGTAAAGAGTCACTGCTTTGGACAGTCTATGGGGCAATTCTCTACTGTCCAACCAGCTCAGAATCAACTTGATGGCTGTAGATTTGGGTGTTTGATAAACCCAAGAAAAGTATGAAAGTTCTCACAAGTATTTCAAGCTGTCATGAAAATGACTTTAGAATTTGTTCCCAGGAGGCGTTGGTTCAGTCAAGGTTTCAATTTATGAGCTGTCTGTAAAGGAGCAAATGGGATTTCCTCACCCAAAGGTGGCCTAGAACAATAATTAACAATTACTGCTTACTGAGTGGTGCTCTGGTGGCCTAGAGGGAAAGGAGTTACCGTGCCAACACCAAAGATCAGTGGTTCGAGTCCATTCCCCCACAGGAGAGACATGGGCAATCTCTTGTGATTTAGAGCCTCTGAAAAAAGGCGGGAGGGTCAGCTATGAGCCAGTTAAGACTCCTTGATTATTAATTTTATTTACAGAAGGGAGACCTTGTGGCTTAGTTCAGAAGGCCTCGCCTCTCTGGCCAGCAGACTCCACCAGTGGACCTGAGGGAGAAAGGTGGGCAATCAATCTCCTGCTGGGTAATTTACAGCCACAGAACCCCAAAGGAGGGTCAGCTACAAGCAGCTTCCTACTCTACAGCCATGAGTGTTTATTTACTGGAGGGGGGGGGGCCCTCAAACACTTCCGGACTCCTTCCCGCCTGGTGACCCTCAGACCTCTGTCCCTCTTCCCGGACCTCTCAGCACAGCGGCCCAAAGTCTTGTACACAGGAGACACTCAACAAATATTTGTCAAACTGGGAGAAAAAGAAATATGGCTTGTAATTTTCCATCTTTAACATCTTCTCTTCCAACTGGCTCCGAGACTGGCGACTGTCCCCGGACCAACCAGAACTGGATCCGGGCCCTCCTCCTTCCTCTAATTGCCTAGATTTGTAGAGGTGTGTCCCCCCCCCCCCACGCCCTCCTGCAGCCATGATTTCCTCAGTTTCCCCATCTGGGAATCAATAAGGAGCCTCCTTGCCCTTGGTGAGGGGGCAGGGCACTCTCAGGGGGAAGGTGGGTGTGGTCACCAGAGAGGGTGCCCCTCAAGAGATGGCACTGACCCTCTGTCTACTGGGTCAGGTTCGACTTTGGCCGTCCCCCCACTCTCCCAAGGGGTGAGAGGTTGGTCCACCACCAGAGTGGGGCCCTGGGGGAGGGCCAGGACTTGGGGGCAGAAAGGAGGGCGGGAGGCCGGCCCAGAAGCTGCTCCTGCCCTTTTACGGTCTCAGTATGTGAGGCGCATTAACTCGGACATCCGCCATCCGCCTTCCCTGGGACCGGAAACGCGCCTGGGGGGGGCCCCAAGAGGCGGGGCTGGGGGGGTGGTGGGTGGGAGAACGGCGTCCTGTCCCCTGGGAAAGAGGGTGAGGGAAGACCGCAAATGCCCCCTCTCCAGTGCAGCCCCCAAGGGATGTGGCTGCAACGGGGAGAAGGGCGGGGACGCGGGGCAGGAAGTCTGGAGGGTGACAGTGGGTGCCCCCCCGGGCTCCGAGAATTTCCCAACAATCCCCTTCCCAGCAGAAGGAACACTTGGGGAGAGGGGAGTTTGCTAAGCGTCGTAAAAAAGTAAAGGCACCCCAGGATCAGAAGCAGGGGGATGAGGAAAGTGGGAGGTGCGGGCCGCAGGGGGTTAATCCCCCCAGCAGGCCCCCGGGGGCCTTCCCCTGCAGGCTGAGGGGTATGGGGCAGGAAGTCCCAGAGGGAGTGGAGGAAGGGAGATAGTATTGTCAGACTTGGGCCCCAGGGGAAGAGAATATGGGGGTGGCGAGTCCCTTCCCCTAACCCCAGCGCGCGCACGGGCCCCGCCCTCAGGTAAGCCCAGGACTTTTCGTAGAGGGCCCGCCAAGGGACGGTCCCAGGTGGCCACGGGCCCCTCACCCCCAGGGTGAAAACTGCTAGCTGGAACTCTTTGGGAAACCCAGGTTCCAGTGGGGTGCAGGCTTTGACCTTGACGCTCTCCTGCGCCCCCTCCTCCGACCCCACAGCTCCCAAGGGCCCCCCACAGGGGTGGAGGGAAGGGACGGGGAGGAGGAGGGGCGGGGTGGGGAGAGCAGCCCGCCCCCCACACACACCAGCTGTCTCGACAGGTGAGTCAGGAAGACAAAGGCCCCTCTTCCCCCAGCTGCCGCGCCCCCTCCCTCCCGGGGCCGCGCGCAGGTGGGGGAGCCGGGCCGCCCTGCTGGCCGCGGGCCGGGTGCCGCCCTCCGGCCGGCGCGCTCGCTCCGTCCTAAGCACCGCCGGTGTCGGGATGACTGTGAGTGCAGACGGACGGGGGAGGGGAGTCCCAGCCAGACCCTCGAGTTCGCGTCTGGGTCCGTCAGTCCGTCCGCACCAGCCTCCTCCACGAGGGCATCTGAGCGGCCCTTGGAATTTAGGGGGTTAGGAAGTACCCCTGACGTTAGGGAGGGTGGTCCCACTTAAGGACGCTTTTCCAGCACCACGTACAAGGCGACCCACCCCACCCCCCAGCAAGGGTCTGACTCTCAGCCTCGTCCAAGTCCCAGAGCCTCTAGCCTGGGTACCCCCCCCCAATCATCCCTCTCACAGTCCGAGTTGAGGTTTAAGGGGGACTCTGACCTCCGTCTGCACCACGGCATCCCAGCGAGAGAATGTGCCAACTTGGAGGTCCCCTGAAAGTCTCTGAAATTCGGGAGTAGCCCGGAGCGCGCACCCCCATATCTAAAGGGGTTCCAGGAGAACCTCACCGGTACCGCCCCAAGCTTGGGGCAGTCATGGGGAGGTGGTCAAGATTGGGAGCTCGCCCAAGAGGGATTCAGCTTTTCATCCAAGGCTCCCAGTGCCCGCTCCCCAAATTTCAGCCCGAACGAGCTGGGGGAGGGTGGACAAAAGCAGGGCGGGGAGCTCGCGCCGGGTGGGGAAGGGTCGGGCGGCAGTGCCCGGCTCACCTCATGGCTGCTCACAGGCGGGCCGTACGCCCACGGGCTGAGTGCTCCCCGGGGCGCCCCGGGCGCGCGGTTCAGAGGTTCGAGGCTAGCTCCTGCTTCTGCTCAGTCTCCCCCAGGGTCCCGCCCCATAGAGTCCGGCTTCCTGGGGGGGAACGTGGCTGGGGCGGGTCCTCGGGTGTCTCCTCCCGCTGGGGGTTTGGTGGGGGGGGTGCCTGCGGTGGGCAGGGGGTGCGGCGTCCCCTCCCCGGCGCGCCCCCTCGGCCGGCAGCGGCTACAATGTTACTCTTACTACAGTACTTCTCTACATTTCGTTCCAAAATTCCACTCCCCGCACCCACAATGCCCCGCGCCTTAAAGGGGCCGCGGCCGCCTCATGGCTGGGGGTGGAGGGCGCTTAAAAGGGCAACGCTGCACCTTCGACTTCCGCTAAATTTCCTCACCCAGTGTGAGGGCTGCACGAGGGTGCACTCTAGGGGTCACCCCTAAATTGGGGCAGAAGCTGGGTCGAGGATAAAGGAATCCTCCTATGATCCCAGGTGTCTCCCAGGATGGCAATGCTTAGGGCGATCGAAACCGGGGTACAATTTCTCCCTCTACGCTCTCCCCATGGACTTCATTTCTTTCCAGGTTGTTCAGTTAAAAGGGGTGGGGGGCGAGAGTTCAGACCCTCACAGAGGCTAAGCACTGAGCTTTTCACATGTCTTCCCTCAATCCCACCTTCGGAGACACCCCCCACCGTCTTTCTTAGCCAATTTGAGGGGGGACTTTGGGGGAAGAGTGAGCCCCTCCCCCGCGTGGAAGGGGGGCAAGGAGGATGAGGAGGTAGGGTCCCACCCTTCTCACCGCCCCCTGCCCGCCCCGCCCGCCCCGGGAAGGTGAGGAGGAAGTGGGCGGAGGGGGCGCGGCCGGCCGCTGACTCACAGCCGCAGGGTCGGGGCGTGGGGTGAGCATGGGGGTGGGGGCTGGGGAGGCAGGCAGGGGTTGGGGGGGCGGCGCAGCGCCGGGCATAGGAGTGGGGGGAGGGTCTCCAGAGTGGCCTCCTCCCCAGGCGCGTCCAGCTGTGACTGAGTTTCGCCTGCGGAGGATGGTGGAATCATCCTAGCAATTTAGAGCGCCTGTAGGCGGTGGGCTGGGGTATCTCAGGGTGTCCGCTCCCCGGAGCCTCCTGCCCTGAACGCCAGCTCCAGGCTGAGCCGCGACTCCTTCCCAGGCGTCTGCAGCCCGGCCCGCAGGCTCCGCCCTCTGACGTCACGGAGGCCACGCCCCACCCGAAGAGCGCCACCTGGTCCCGGGGAAGTTCCTGGCCAGGGATTGTCGCTTCCAGGGGTTCAGATGGGTAAATTGAGGCCTGGAGGCAGGGAACGTTATCTGAGATCTGTCAAGGTAGAATGCCTCAGGATCCATCAGGGGGGATGGTGACCCCTCTAGACCAAGCTCTGGCTTGAATTCCCTTGAGTCATTGAGCAACACCCCCACCCCTCCCCTTCTCCACCCTACCCCTGGGAGACCTTAAACCTGATCCACCTGGTAGCAGTTGTTTCCCAATATCTCTTCTCGTCTCGTGGTGGGAGTTCGCTGGGGACAAGAGTATCTCCTTAATCAATTTCTGGCCTTCAACGACTTTTGCTAGACTCAGAGCAAACAGCCAATCAGCCCACTGCCAGTAAAGTCGATTTCGATTCCTAGCGACCTTGGAACCTTGGAAGACAGAGAACTACCCCATAGGGTAAGGTTTCCAGGCTGTAAATCTTTACGGACCCAGACTCCCTCATCGTTCTCCTCCAGTACAACTGGTGGGTTCATACCTGAGCTTTCTGTTACTACTCCAGTACTTTACCCGCAGCGCTACCACCAGGGATCCAAGGCACCACAGTCCACAAACATTTGTGCGATCTAAGAGCCTCAGTTCTGTGAAAGCTTAGTGAAGTCCTTTCGTTCTGAGTCCACTTTCCCATCTATGAAATGGGAGGAGAGACTTTTTCAGGTAATAAATAATTGCGATTTTTTTTTGGTCATAAATAAATGGGTTTTTTATTATTATTATTAATTTTAATGAAAGTTTACAGAGTCTGAGGATTTCCATTCATCTCTTTTGTATATTCTTGTTTGTTTTTTAAAACTACTCCTCTTTTAAAATGTCTAAGGAGCTTCTTCGGTGGGTGGCTTAGTGCATTACACATTGCCAGCTGGAAAGGTCATCCGTTTGAATCCACCAACTGCTCCTTGGTTTAAAAAAAAAACAACAAAACAAAAAATGGACAGTCTTCCTGTAAATATCTGCAACCCTAGAAAGCGAATGGAGGGAGGGGCACTGTGCTTTTGAACCAACTCAGCAGCAATGGCTTTGTGTTGGAGTTTGCTTTGGTTTGGTTTGGTTTCTAGGGGATTCTAGAAATCCCTGAGTGGTGTGAATGGTTGTAAAACATTGATGGTTCGAAACAACCGGAAGGTGCCATGGAAGAAAGGTCACAGCTTTGGAAACTACTGAGTAGTTCCACTTTGTACATATGAAGTTGGTGTGTGTGTGTGTTTTAGAGCCAATAAGGGACCAAGTTATGTAAACTTTTTTAAAATAAATTTTTCCTCTCCTTTTTATTTCTAAACATTTTTAAATATAAATTATACATAATAATAATTGTTGTTGATTACTGTCGAGTCGAGCACAACTCATAGCGACCCTATAAACAAAAGGCCCAAAGCCTTTCTATAATTATCGTCATTTATCCAAGTACATGGAGTTTCCAGAGGCATGTTATTTCGGAAGTGGATGCCACTACTGCTTCCAAATCTCTCTTGAACTGGGAGCTCCACCAAACACAGTCCACCATGGGTAACCGTTATGGTTATAAACCACTTTAGCAATCTTAGCTATTGGTTATGTATCACTGAGTGCAAATATGTTGTTATGTGCCATCGAGTTGCCTGCAACTCATAGCAACCCTCTGTACAATAGCCAGTGCTGAGCCAGTCTCACTGACTCCGACACACCTATTCCCATTGCCCTAGTTACTGCATCAATCCATTCCGTCTCATCCAGAGGCTTCCTCTCCTGTGTTGTCTCTCACTCTCCAGCCGAGCATGATCCTTCTTCTCCAAGGATCATTCCCTCCTGGCCACATGCCCAAAGTATGTGAGACAGAGCTTCAAAATCCTAGCCTCCAAGGAGAAACTTGGTCTCACTCTCTTCAAGACAGACCTATTTGTTTTCTTGGCAGTCCATGGTATGTTCAAGATTCTTTTTCTATCATCCTCAGTCATAATCCAGCTCTCTGATACATAGAACATACTTCCAAAGTCCATCGACTGGATCAGGTGCACCATAGTCTCTAGACGGACATCATTGCTTCTCAGTAACCTGGAAAGGTCCCTGACAGCAGATTTACCTAATGCAATTCGTCTTTGGATTTCCTGAGAGTGCAGATGTAAATACATGTAAAACTTAACCCATTTGCATCAGTTGAGGTCTGACCTACAGTTATCCTCCATCAGGTTCACAAGGACATAAAACTTTATGGGAGAAGACTACTCGTCAGGTTCCTGCACAGCAGCTGGTGATTTTCTATGGGGAAGTTATGTAAACTTCTTAACCAGAACCAAACACTGAGGTTTGCTGGTCTTGGAGGCATTAGGACAACAACAAGGTTAAAAATACAAGACGTAGAAATCATTCTTCGCTCCAGTACCATACAAAACGTGTAGCAAGATCCCTGCATCAGAGAACTCTCTTGCATACATGTTGGGACCAATTGAATGGTATTTGTGACCATAATGGTGTTAGGAGCTCTGGTGGCCTAATGGGTAAGGAGTGGCACTGCCAACCCAAAGGCAAGCAGTTGGCATCTACCAGCTGCTCTGAGGGACAAAGATGGACAGTTTACTTCCGTGTGATTTGTTGTTACGTGCTGTTGAGTCATCTGAGACTCATAGCGACCCTGTGTACAACAGTCCTACACTCTGCTCCATCCTATGCCAATCTCACTATCTCCAACATACCTACCCCAACTACCCAAGTCACTGAATCAATCCACCTCATCGAGGGTCTTCCTCTCCTGCGCTGTCCCTCCACCCTCCCAAGCATTATGTCCCTCTCCAAGGACTGGTACCTCCTTGCAACATGTCCAAAGTATGTCAGACGAAGTTTCAGAATCCTTGCCTCCAAGGAGCAATCTAGTTTAACCCTCTCTTGGATGAATCTGTTCATTTTCTTAGTAGTCATGATATGTTCAATACTCTTCCCCAACACCAGAGATCAAAGGCATCAATTCTCCTTCTATCATCCCTAGTCATTGTCCAGCTCTGACACATACCAAGTGAGTGCAAAGGCCATGGACTATATCAGGCACACCTTAGTCTCCAGAGTGACATCATTGTTCTTCAGTACTTTGGAGTCTCTGAAAATACACAGGAAGGTCAGTTTTGAGTCAGTTCTGCTTTGAAGGCACAAGAAACAGCCTAAAAGTTCACTGGAGTGAGGGAAAACTCAAGCATATCTTTCTTCTGGGCCACATCAGAAAAGACTGAAGTGTGTAATTGCCTGGAAAACAGAGCTCTAAGATAACTGCTGAGTGAGAGAAGACAAGTTATCTAATGATACGTATGGTGTGAAAGCATCAAGGAAATTGCAAAGGAATCATGTTTGCTGGAGGTGCCTATCTGTATATGTACGTGTGTGTGTGCGTGTGCAGAAGCAGGAGCCCTGGAGGCGCAGCAGGTAAGTACTTGGCTGGTAATCCACAGACTGGGAGTTTGAAGCCACCCACAGATTCTTGAGGAGAAGGCTAGTGATATGCTTCCTTTAAAGCAAACCCATTGGACCACACAAGACTCAATTTCCATGACACTGAGAGCAGAAGATCTAAATGGTGCCCGGCTACCATTCCTGTCCTCTGTAAATGGAACCACAGTAGAAGATCCTGGTCAGAGTGGGGGATATGTGGAAGAAAACTCAAAAACATCAAAAAGGCCAGGCTTACTGGTCCCAAAGAAACTGGTGAAACTCTTGAGGCTCTAGCCCTTAGTTACCCTGCAAATCTGGAGCAAAATTCACTTTCATAGTTTCACCTTTCTGCCAACAATAGAGGCTAAGGTGACGCTGTATGGTGACTAATAACGCCAGGTGGGCACTCACTCCTAAGAATAATCAACCAAATATGGTCAAAAGAGTGGCATTTGCTCAAGGATAAAGCCCCGGAGGCAGGAAGGAATGTAATAGAAAGATTAATGGAATTGAGAATGACAGGGAGGAAGTGGGGACTGTGCCATTAGATGTGGTTATTGTAATTGATGGTGTGAAATAAAGCGTGCATGAATGGTTTGCTTTGCAAACTTAAATCAGAAAAAAAAAAAAACAAAAACCCTACCAAAACACAAAAATACAAAAACCAACAACAAAACCCCAAACAAAAAAAACAGCGAACTCATGGGCACTAAGTTGATTCCAACACAGAGCAACCCTCACAGGACGCGGTGGGAATTCCCACCCCTGCATCGCCTGTTGTACAGCTGGTGAGTTCGAACCACTAACCTTTAGGTTAGTGAGTCAGTTACTGCACCACCCAGGCTCCTTAACAAACCTCCACCAAAACGACACTGAGCCACCTGTCATTGAGTCAATTCTGACTCCTAGCCACCGTGTAGGTAGGTCAGGGTCGGCCTGCCCCATTATTTCCCAGACTCTAATCTTTACGGAAGTAGACAGCCTCATCTTTCTCCCACGCAATGGGTGGTGGGTTCAAACGACAAACTTTTCAGTTTGAAGCCGAGCGCTTAACTCCTACAGCTCTACTCTGTCACATAGGGTTGCCAAGAGTCACAGATCTGTCTCCCCAGCCTTTACAAGAACCCAAAGCACTCACTATAGGCTTGGGAAAGTCTTTGTGGACACTTGACATTAGGTGTCCGTCTCTAAATATCTCAAAAGTTTTCAGGTTGTTGTGGTCTGGAGGGCGGCGGGAAGTTCCCCTTCTTGTTAAGACTCTGTCAGAAGGAACTAGAAGAAAGGGGAATAAGCATTCTGCAGTTCCTCCATCGACTTGCCTTCCTTCCGCTGGGGTCGGGGGCAATTTTCTTTCTCAGTTGCAGATGTCAGGCGTCCAAGCTCAAGTCAGCACTCACTCACATTGCCACTTCTATAAGGCAAAAAAGTGACACAAGTTGAAAAGGAACCCTTTGCCCTTTCAGCATCCACTTCCATGTCTACTGGAAGCAGCACGCCTTTTTTTCATGGAGCAATCAGGCTTCTCCATCTGTCAGTGCATTAGGTTTGGATGGAAAGCTCCAGCCCCAAGTGCTAGAGGTGAGTCTGACCAATTAGAAACACTGTGACTGGTCAGTCACATGACCCATTTAGGCCAATGAGATCCTGCTCTGCGACAATTGCCAGAACTATGTTGTTGTTATGTGCCCTCGAGTTGCTTACGACTCATAGCGACCCTGTGTACAATAGCCCTAAACCCTGCTCTGTCCTGTGCCAATCACAGTGTCTCCAACACACCCATCCCGATCACCCCAGTCACTGAATCAATAAACCTCATAGAGGGTCTTCCCTTCCTGCACCGACCCTCCATCCTCCCAAGCATGATGTCCCTCTCCAAGGACCAGTCCCTCCTTACAACATGTCCAAAGTGTGTCAGACGAACCTTCAGAATCCTTGCCTCCAAGGAGCAGCCCGGTTTAACCCTTTCCGGGATGAATCTGTTCGTTTTCTTAGTAGTCCATGGTACCCTCAATACTCTTCTCCAGCACCACAGCTCAAAGGCATCAGTTCTCCTTCTATCCTCCCTAGTCATTGTCCAGCTCTCTGACGCATAACAAGTGATTGCAAAGACCATGGTCTGTATCAGCCAGAACTACAGCTGTTGTAATCTACTGTTCTTACTAGAAAGCAAAACCCACCCCATCACTTTAATTCAGATGCATTACAACCATCCATCCAGTTTCTGAGTCTTTAAGGGCAAATACTTTCATCATCATCCTGCAAGATTAGAACCACCAACTTTTTAGTTCACAGCACTGCGTCTCACTAGAACAAAGGATATTAGGTGATCTGGACACTGTGCAGATGTCGTACTACAGTCTGGGGCTGCCTTTTTTCTAAACATCTTCCTTGTTCATGCCTTTGCTGTAGGAATCGCTTTTGTGTTTGGCCCTCAAACTACATCACAAGCATCTCCACTCACTTTGTAGCTTTCTCAGGTGGCACAGTTTATTAAACATTGGTCTGCTAACCCACAGGTCAGTGGTTCGTATCCCATCCGCTCCTTGGAAGACAGATGAGGCACCTACTTCCTTCAAGATTTACAGCCTTGGAAATCCTAGGGGCCAGTCCTAGTCGCTGTGAGTCAAAAGTGACCCAACAGCAGTGGATTTTGGGGGTTACGGGGTGGGGTAGGGTGTTGTAGCTTTTAGTGGTATTAATCCTTTAAGAGCTTGGATTTTCTTTTCTCTGTTTTTGAGAATCATTGCAATTGTTGAGTGTGATACGCCTAAAGAGTGGGCAATAGCTATCATTGATTTTCCAGCTTCTTGTGCTTTTATAACCTTTTGTTTCACTTTAAAATTGATTCTTCTCCTTTGCCTCTTGCTTGGGCCTTCATTAAGGCTGGCTGGCTACATTAGGAAGCGATAATGCACTCCGTGGTGTTATTTTGAAAAAACAATTAAGCAGAAAGATAGAACTCAACATACAATACATAAGACTGGAAGCTGCTGTTTACAAGTGGAAACATGTACTGTCATATGGGAAACTTTTTAGATAAAACTATAACAGGACATACATGCATAGACGTTTGTTATTACTACCAAGACATATATATTACAGGCTACATATACCATTCTATGCTTAGCAATGCAATTGATTTGTATATGTTCTTGTGTGATGTCAAGTCAGAACCAACCCATTGCTGACTTTCCAGCAGATTTTCAGAGGCAGTAACTTGCCTGGGAGGAGATTACCCATCCTTCTCCTACAGAGCTTGTGGATTCAAACCATAGTCTTTGGAATTGCAGCACAGCGTCTTACCACTAGGCCACTGCTTTGTATTTAAGAAACATGAACTGCGTGTGTCACATGTCAGAAGCTGTTGCATTTGCTAGCCCCATCTCTGACTGTTTCTGGTGGATAAGGGGTTGCACTGCCAATCCAAAGGCAAGTAGTTCAAATCCACCAACTCTTCCTCAAAAGAAAAATGGGTAGTCTCCTCCTGTGTGATTTACAGCTTCTGTAAACCTGCTAGAAGATCACTTGTAAGTCAGTTCTGACCTCATGGCAGTGAAAGACATGGTGGCTTAGTGGGTAGGAGTTGCTCTCTCAACTCACAGATGAGCAGTTCAAATCCATCAGCTGCTCCACAGAAGAAAGATGGCCGGTTACCTCCCAAGCGATTTACAGCCTCTAAAACCCCACTAGACGGTCTGTGATGAGTCGGTCCCGAATTGATGGCAGTGAGTTTGAGATTATACCATTAAGGAGTCCTGATGAAGTAGTGTATAATGTGTTGGGCTGCTAGCTAAAAAAGGTCAGTGGTTTGAATCCAACAGGTGCTTCTTGGGAGAAAGATGAGAAGTCTTTGAGCATAAGGATTTACAGCCTCAGAAACCTGATGGAGGGCCATTGTGAGTCAAAATCTGATAGATAACAGGGGATTTATTAGGGTTCTAAGAGGAGAAATGTGGCATCAGGATTGGAAGAAGAATCATCAACAATCTTCTTTATGCAGATGACACAACCCTGCTTGCTGAAACTGAAAAGGACCTGAAGCGCTTGCTGTGGAAGGTCAGGGACTGCAGTCTTCAGTATGGATTGAGGCACAAGATCAAGAAGACAAAGGTTCTCACCACTGGTCCGATTGGCAGCATCATAATGGATGGTGAAGAGATTGAGATTGTTCACAGTTTTGGTTTCCTTGGCTCCACAGTCAACACGGTTGGCACCTGTATTGCGATGGGAAAGTCTGCGGTTAGAGACCTCTCTAAAGTACTGAAATGCAATGATGTCAGTCTGGAGACTAAGGTGCATCTGATACAGGCCATGGTCTTTGCAATTACTGGCTATGCATCAGAGAGCTGGACAGTGACTAGGGATGATAGAAGGAGAGTTGATGCCTTTCAGCTGTGGTGTTGGAGAAAAGTATTGAACATATCATGGACTGCTAAGAAAACAAACACGTTTGCCCTGGAGAGGGTGAAGCTGGGCTGTTCCTTGGAGGCAAGGATTCTGAAGCTTCGCCTGACATACTTTGGACGTGTTGCAAGGAGGGACCAGTCCTTGGAGAGGGACATCATGCTTGGGAGTTTGGAGGGACAGCGCAGGAGAGGAAGACCCTTGATGAGATGGATTGATTCAGTGACTGGGGTAATGGGGGTAGGTGTGTCAGAGACGGTGAGACTGGCACAGGGTAGGGCAGAGTTTAGGGCTGTTGTACACAGGGTCGCTATGAGTCACAACAACTTGGCGGCACATAACAACAACAATGGGTTCATGGAGATATATGTGTGTTTGGATTTGGCCCAAATGGCTGTTAAGTGGTGCACAACTATACTGGGGAACTGGCACCCTCTTGATCTGGGGATGATAAGCTGGAGGGACGTGAACCTTAGGCTACAACCCTGCTACCTCATGAGGGGATCCCGCCTGGGAATGGAGAGAACTGCAAGAAAATAAAGCTAAGATGCAGTTTCCCGATGACAACACATGAATGAACACTGAGGCCAGCTCTGCCCAGGTCCCTGAAGGCTTCATTGACATGACCCAGTAAATTCCATTTTAACGTCACAGGTTGAATTGGGCTTCTGTCACTTACATGCCAAGAAACCTCATTCGGACTTGCTTAAACTGCTGTCAACAATCTCCCTGCATCAAAAGCTTCTAACCAGGGAGCTCTGGTGGCCTAGTGGTGAGAAGCTGTACAGCAATCCCAGAGGTACGCAGATGCTCTGCTGGAGAAGGAGGGGCAATCTCCTCCTGTACCAGTCAGATCCGATTTGACGGTACACACACAAAAATAATAAAATAAAATAAAAATTTTTTAAAAAGCTTATGACCACAACTATGAGATATCATCTCACCCCAGTCAGAATAGCAAAATTTAACAGAACAGCAAGCAACAAATGCTGGCGAGGTTGTGGAGAAACTGGAGCCCTTATTCACTGTTGGTGGGAATGTAAAATGGTGCAACCACTGTGGAAGGCGGAATGGTGCTGTCTCAAAAAGTTGCAAATAGAGATACCATTTGACCCAGCAATTCCACTACTGGGAATATATCCCAAAGAGACCATAACTGACATCCAAGCAAATATATGCACACCCATGTTTATTGCAGCTTTGTTCACAATAGCAGGGAGTTGGAAACAACCCAGGTGCCCATCAACAAACGAATGGGTAGAGAAGCTGTGGTATATTCACACAATGGAATACTATGCTGCATTGAAAAACAAGGAACTCATGCAATATTATTCAAAATGGGTGAGCCTGGAGGACATTATGCTGAGTAAAATATCTCAGTCGCAAAAGGACAAATATTGCATGGTGCCACTGCTGTAAAATGGGACTGATATCAGGGTTGGGGTAAGACTGAGAAAAACTGGATAAATTGTGTATACTGCACTGAAACAGATGAGGGAGTAAATAATTTAAAAGCGATGCATGATAGGGTATTATGGTTATCACGAGAGTCCACAATTAAGGTTGCATAGTGGAATGTACTTGGGGCGGTGGGAGGGGTGCAGGGGGATTGTGTACCAGGGAGGGAGTCTTTCTTTTACTTTTGAAAGAGAGGAGCGAACTGGGGGGCGGGGGGAGAGGGCTGGGCTGGGAGAGAAGTGCAGCAATGAATGAATGGAAATCCAAATTCTCTGTAAATGTTCATTAAAATTATTAAAAAAAATAAAAATTTTTAAAAAAAGCTTATGACCAACCTCCCTCTCTTCTTATGCAAACGCCTTTGGACTCTATCCTCAAATTCCTTTCTCATGTTTCCCCCCTGACCCCTGACCACCCTCCAAGTCTTATCTCATACTCACTGAGGATCATTGATCCTCTGCACAGCTCCAAATTCCCCAGCTATCTGAATCATAACAATCACCTCTCCCGTTCAAGATTGGGATTATCCCCAAAGATACTGTCTTGGAGTTGTCTCCACTTCCTTCAGGTTTAGGGAACTATGATTAACATTTCTTGAATTTTTCTGCCTGATTCCTAGACGGAAAGGTGGCGCTTGGGGTGATGAGCCTTATTACTGCTTGCTGTTTATTGCTATCAAGTCAAAACTGACTCATAGCTGACCCTCTAGCGGATTTTCAGAGGCAGTAAGACACACACAAGGAAACTGCTTCTCTTTCTCCCACAGATCATCGAGTGGCTTCGAACTGCCTGCCTTGGAATTGGCTGTGCAACTCCTTATCCACTAGGCTACAGAGCTCCCTAATAATGGGCCTTATAGCGCCTTAAAAAAAAAAAGACAAAATCCAAACCCATTGCCCTCACCTCAGCTGCAATATAGGACAGTGTAGAATCATCTCATGGGGTTTCCAAGATGGTGATCTTTACAAATGAGATTGGAATCGTTGTGTTGGTGAAGAATGATAAGTATACAAGGACTACCAGGAGAATGAGCAAGTATGTCTTGGGAGAAGTCCATCAAGAATGCTCCTTGGGGCCCTTTAGAGTAGTGAGAGAAGATCTTCACCCTGAAACCTACAGCGTCCCTTTTCAGCAGGAAGTAGCTAAGAGAATACGCCATCCCCTTTT